>NC_091446.1:36187986-36487986 GCF_964237555.1 Oryctolagus cuniculus
AGGAAGTAAACCAGTATAGAGAAGATCTCTTTCTTTCTCTCTGTCACTCTGCCTTTCAAGTAGATGAAAATAACACTAAAAAGGCCGGCGCCGCAGCTCACTAGGCTAATCCTCCGCCTAGCGGCGCCGGCACACCGGGTTCTAGTCCCGGTTGGGGCGCCGGATTCTGTCCCGGTTGCCCCTCTTCCAGGCCAGCCCTCTGCTGTGGCCAGGGAGTGCAGTGGAGGATGGCCCAGGTGCTTGGGCCCTGCACCCCATGGGAGACCAGGAAAAGCACCTGGCTCCTGGCTCCTGCCATCGGATCAGCGCGGTGCGCCGGCCACAGCGCGCTGGCCGCAGCGGCCATTGGAGGGTGAAGCAACGGCAAAGGAAGACCTTTCTCTCTGTCTCTCTCTCTCACTGTCCACTCTGCCTGTAAAAAAAAAAAAAAACACTAAAAAAATTCTAAATAAAAGCATAACTATATACTATACTATATACTATAGTATATAACTATATACTATTATAACGTTGCATTCACTAAAATCAAAGGAAAAAATATCAGTTGCTGGTGTATAGATATAAAAATAAGTACTAAAATTAAAGCTATGTTATATTTTTTAACATATATTTATCCTGAATAACAATGGCCAATAATAATTATTGTTAAATTATACTTACTTTACTTTGTTGTTGGAGAAGAGAATGAATGTAAATTTATACTCATGACAGTAAACATTTATGTGCTTAACCAAATGACACATTCGGGACTATGGAGAGACTTTATAAGTCACAAAAGTAAAATTTAGTTTCAAATCATAATCTCACAGCCATACAGGAAATTAGGTTAAAATTATTAACTTACATTGTAAAAAAATGAAATAGTCATAGATACTTTCACTTATAAAGTAAAATAATAATCATTTTAAGTTTTATTATTGCAATTTCAAGATTCCTCCCTGTCCATTGCCTTTCTCCTCATATTAGTTTTGTAAGAGTTCTTACAAAAAACCCATGATCTTAGTATGACATTTTTTCCTAACAGTCGAAAAAAATAATACAGAAAACAAAGAATTCAGTAACATCTTGAAGACAGATTTCATCAATTTTACTATATATCTTTCTGTTGAAATCAATAGGTTAATTTGTCAAAATCTAGAAATAAATTATAACACTTGCAATTAATTTTATACCTCGTTTTTTAGCCTCAGCCACCATCTCATCATATTCTTGTCGATGACGTAAAGCTTCTTCCACAGATTTCGCAGGAAGATTTCTGAGGAAAAAAAATTTACTTAAGCCAATTTTTAAAAGTAAATTATTAATTTTTTATGGTCACATATGAAAATTTTTTTATAATGATTTTTTTTTTTTGACAGAGTGGACAGTGAGAGAGAGAGAGACAGAGAGAAAGGTCTTCCTTTTTGCCATTGGTTCACCCTCCAATGGCCGCCACAGCCGGTGTGCTGCGGCCGGCATATCATGCTGATCCGAAGCCAGGAGCCAGGTGCTTCTCCTGGTCTCCCATGCGGGTGCAGGGCCCAAGCACTTGGGCCATCCTCCACTGCACTCCCGGGCCACAGCAGAGAGCTGGCCTGGGAGAGGGGCAACCGGGACAGAATCCAGCGCCCCAACCGGGACTAGAACCCAGTGTGCCGGCACCGCAAGGCGGAGGATTAGCCTATTGAGCCACGGTGCCAACCTACATATGAAAATCTCTAACCTAACCTTCTCCTATGATCTGAAAATGATTTGGCTTCCCAACTCATGGAGATGGCTAAGCTCTAAAGTCATGGAGGAGGTTAATCCAATTATGGTAGCTACCAGGCAGGCCTAGTACTAGGTCTTTATGTTACTGGGGGCACACCTTCAGAAGGTAATTCTCACAAGAGGGCTTGTCTCACAAGAGACTAGCCAGTCCTAGTCTCTCTGCCCCATTTCCGAGATCACCATGTAATCATTCTTCCTCTATCCTCCAGCCTCCCCCAGAAGGCCATGCCATTTAGGCTCACCTGATCCTGGACTGTGAACCTCCAAAAATATAAGCCAAGGAGTAGGCATTTGGCACCGTGGTTAACGCACTGCATCCCATATTGGAGTAGCTGGGTTTGAGTTCCAGTTTTGCTTCCAATTCCAGTTTCCCACTAATGCACACCCTGGGAGGTAGCAGATGATGGCTCAGGTAGTTGGGTCCCACATGGGAGACTCAAGAATTTGCTGCCTGTTTACAGCAAAAATTTGGGGAATGAACTAGTGGATTAAGGATCTGTCTTTGTCTCCATCTATCTCTACCTCTCTAACTTTCAAATAAAATGAAAATTAAAACATTTTTAAATGTAAGCTAAAATAAACCTCCTTCCTCCATTAGTAGCCTGTGTTGGGTATTTGCTATAGAAGTGAAAACCTGAGTAATAAACCATCTCATTTCATATATTAAGAAAGTGAAAAGGCAAAAAAAAAAAAAACTCTGTATTTTTAAAAAAGTTTTATTTACTTATTTGTTTGAAAGGCAGAAAGAAAAACATAGAAAAAGAAAGAAAACACTAAGATGACCAGTGGCCAAAGTCTGGAGCTGACAACTTAATCCAAGTTTCCCATGTGAGTAGCAGGAACCTAATCACCTGAGCCATCACTGCTTCTTCCAGGGTCTGTATTAGCAGGAAACTAGAATCCAAAGCTGGAGCTAGAGGTCAAACTCAGGCACTCCTATGTGGGACACAGGTATCCTAACCAGTGTCCTAACCGCTTGGCCAAACATTTACTCCAGAAGTCGTTTTAAAACAGAATCCAAATCTAGGTTTCTAATATTTGTTGGATATATGGGGCCGGCACTGTGGCACAGTAGGTTAATCCTCTGCCTGCGGCACCGGCATCCCATATGGGCGCCGGTTCTAATCCCGGCGTCCAGCTCTTTGCTATGGCCTGGGAAAGCAATAGAAGATGTCCCAAGTCCCTGGGCCCCTGCACCTGCGTGGGAGACCAGGAAGAAGCACCTGCCTCCTGGCTTCAGATCGACATAGTTCCAACTGTTGCAGCCATTTGGGGAGTGAACCAACAGAAGGAAGACCTTTTTCTCTGTCTCTCCCTCTCACTGATAACTCTACCTCTCAAAAAAATAAACAAAATCTTAAAAAAAAATATTTGTTGGATATGTGTGGTGTGTGTATCATGTGCCTGTAAGTTTACACATATTTGAACATTTCATATTTCAGTCCATATTTTAAGTCCAGTTATTAGAGTTTTCCTTTTTTCTTCTAGATTTAAAAAAAAAATGACAGAGACAAGGATACAGAGAAACAAAGAAGGAGACATAGAAAGTTATCACTGATTGATTCAGTCCCCAAAGATATGCAACAACCAAGGCTGAGCTAGGGCTGGAACAATCCAGATCTCTCACATGGGTGACAAGAACCCAACAACCTGAGCAATCATCACTGCCTCTCAGGAGCTGCATTGGTGGGAGGCTAGAGTCAAAAGCCAGAGTTGGGAATCAAACCCAGGCATTCTAGTTTGGGATAAAAGGGTCTTAACTGCTGGCCAAATACCTGCTGTACATTTTCCTGTTTTATGTATGATTTGCATATAATAAAATGAATAAACATTTTAAGAAGAGTCTGATGAGTCCTGACAAATGTATGTACTTGTGTAACTAATATACCAAGTAAGATTCAGAAAATTCCTCCCATCATTCCACAACACTGTCCTGTGATCCTTTTGTACTCAATATTTACCCACCTCCTACATTACAAAATTACATCTCTGATTTCTATCACTAGTAATTAATTTGTTGCCTTTTAAAGACTTTCACCTAACTTCCACCCCAGCAGTCACTGGCTGTGCTACTCCATAGCCACGGGCCTCAACAAAGGCCACAAGGTGACCAAGAAAGTGAACAAGCTGAGAGATATAGCCGCTGCCGCAATTACCTAACCAAGTACACCAAGTTTGTGAGGAAGATGATCCAGGAGGTATGCGGCTTGCCCCCGATAAGTGCCAAGCCATGGAGCTGCTCAAAGTCTCCAAGGACAAAGAGGCCCACAAATTCATCAAGAAAAGAATGGGGACACACATCCACACCAAGAGGAAGTGGGGAGCTGAGCAGCATCCTGGCTTCCATGAGGCAGTGGCTGCCAAGAAAGACTGAGCCTGTCTCCCTTTACATAATAAACCTTTCCAGGCCCTCAAATAATAATGATTTCATCTAGGTTCATTTTGCTCAGCATGTTTTTGGAAGTCATCTGTACTGTCTTAGTAATATCCTTTTAATTACTGAGAAATAGTCTATTTACCCATGTGGATGGACATTTAAGTGATTTTCAGTTTGGGGTCATTCTGAACAAAGCTATTAAAATATTAACAATCAAGTCTATTTCTGGGCATTGCTTTCACTTCCCTTGAGTAAGTACCTAGGAGAATTTTTCAGTCATAGGTAAATGCTGGTATATCTTTATAATAAACTGCTCAACTAATTTCAACTTGTTAGCATGTTAAGACAATGTTCTGGGGCCGGCGTGGCTCATTTGGTTAATCCTCTGCCTGAGGCGCCGCCATCCCATATGGGCACCAGGTTCTAGTCCAGGTTGCCCCTCTTCCAGTACAGCTCTCTGCTATGGCCCGGGAGGGCAGTGGAGGATGGCCCAGGTGCTTGGGGCCCTGCACCCACATGGGAGACCAGGAAAAAGCACCTGGCTCCTGGCTTCGGATTGGTGCAGCACCAGCCATAGAGGCCATTTGGGGAGTGAACCAACGGAAAGAAGACCTTTCTCTCTGTCTCTCTCTCTCTCTCACTGTCTTAACTCTACCTGTCAAATAAATTTTTAAAAAAAGACAATGTTCTAACTACTAATTTGATAATCTACTAATCCTTTGCATATACCATATTTTGGTTTATCAAATCAATGGCTTCAGAGTCAGTAATTTAGATATATGAAATGCAAAAAGAAATATATTTGCACATGACCACATACATGAATATATTTTTATATCTGTTCTAAGTCATGTTATACATGATCACTTATACAGTTTTATATATCGGGTTTTTTATATCAGTTTTAAGAATCAGTTGTTTTCAACAAAAGAGACAGGGAAATGTATATGACAAAAAGCTTCACATTACAAGTTCTAATTCCTCCTCTAATCTCAACTTAGATTAGATTCCTCAAGTATGTAGTAGCAAAGAGGAACAAAATTTAAGACTTCTGTTTTGGTTAAGTATACAGTAAGAGACTTAGGTTTAACCTTCTTGCCTTAAATAACTAGAAAAATAGGCAATATATATTCATATTTTTAAGATTTTATTATTTACTTGAGAGCCAGAGTTATAGACAGAGAGGGAGAGACAGAAATGTCCTCCATCTGCTAGTTCACACCCCAAATGGCAACAACAGCCAGAGCTGAGCTGATCCAAGCCTAGAGCCAGAAGTTCAGTGTCTCCCACATGGCGGCAGGGGCCCAAGCATTTGGGCCATCTTCTACTGCTTTCCTAGGCTATCAGCAGAGAGCTGGATTGGAAGAGGAACAGCTGGGACACGAACCAACACCCATATGGGATGCCAGCACTGCAGGCATCTACTTAGCCCATTACACCATAGCGCTGGCCACAGCAAAATATGTTAATCAGTGTGCTTGAGTTTATTGCCTAGAGCTTCCAGGTCTCAGTGGTGGAAGAGAGTACACAAACAAGGTCCATCAATCTTCCTGAGTTCAGGAGGGGGCTTGGAGATGGGAAGTCCACACAGCTAGAAATTGTGTATTAGAGATCCAGAAAGAAAGGAGTTTTAGGGAATACCTTCAAGTCTTTGGTTGAGTGCTGATTGCTGTATGTGTGTGATTAAACTATGGCCAGGGACAGAACCACCAGAAAGGAACAGTTAGAACATTCTCAAAGACCACATGGGACTAGCCAGAGTGGAAAAAACTCCTAATAGATAAGAGTATCAGGTAAAGTCCTTAAATAGGTATTCTCTCAGGATTAAGGAAAAATTAACTGTAGACTAAATTATATTCTGGAACCACTCTCACAAAACTACATCAAAAGGATCAAACGAATTCCAATTACCTGCATAACTGACCAAAGCCAAAAAATATTTCATAGGACTCACACATACCACACACATACACACATAGTCCAGCATACAACTATATAAATCACAATGTCTGGCATCCAATAAAAATTATCATAGATGTAGTATACAAATATAATTCATAATAAGAAAAAAATCAAGCAGCAGTAGTAACACAGAAATGTCACAAGTAACAGGATAATATAAGAATGACAAAGTGTTAAATACTTCCTTTCTCTCTCTCTCGAAAGTAGAAAAAAGAATAAGAAGAGAAATTCAAGACTCTAGTAAAACTTTCAAATATGTAAAACATTATTTCTAAAATGAAAACCACAGAGCCCGTGTTGCAGTGTAGCAGGTAAACCTACTGCCTGCAACACCAGCATCCTATATGGGCACCAATTCACGTCCTCATTGTTCCATTCCAATCCAGCTCTCTGCTAATGGCCAGGGAAAAGCAGTGGAAGATGCCCAGGTGTTTGGGCCCCTGCCACCCATTTGGGAGACCCAGATGAAGCTCCTGGCCTCAGCCTGGACCCAGCACTGGCCATTGTGTTTACCTAGGGAATAAACTAGTGGATAGAGTAAACTAGTGAATAGAAGATCTCCTTCTCTCTGTCTCTCTAATTCTGGCTTTCAAAATAAATAAATATTTTTAAAAAATGAAAACTACAAAAGATGAGACTGATTGGATAGGTTATACATTGAAGAAAACAGTGAACTTGAAGAGTTGGTTAAAAAATTGTAAAAATGGGGCCGGTACTGTGGCTAGCAGGTAAGGCCACTACCTGCGGTGTTGGCATCATGTATGGGCGCCAGTTTGAGACCCAGCTGCTCCACTTCTGATCCAGCTCTCTGTTATGGCCTGAGAAAGCAGTTGAGGACAGCCCAAGTTCTTGGGCCCCTGCACCTGTGTGGGAGACCTGGAGGAGGCTCCTGGCTCCTGGCTTCGGTTAGGCACAGCTACAGCTGTTGCACCAACTGGGAAGTGAACCAGTGGATGGAAGACCTCTCTCTTTTTCTCTCTCTCTCTGTCTCTCCTTCTCTCTGTGTGTAACTTTAACTTTCAAATAAAATAAATCTAAAAAATTTTTTAAATTCTAAAAATGAAATATATGGAGAAATAAAATTCGATGAGAGAACATACATACATACCTAAATGAGCTACACGACATGGAACAATATCAAGCAACATATGTTCAATTAGCATCTCAGAAGAAAGGGAGAAAAGAACAAAAAATGTTTACAAAACAGACTAAAATTTTACTAAACATGGGAGAAAATCATCAGTGCAGATGCATTAAGCGCAAAGAAACTCAAATAGAAGGAACATGAAAAACAAAATAAAGCATGTCAAATTGAGGACAACCACAGATGGTAAAAAAAAAATCTTGAAAGTATTCAAAAAGAAGACAAGCCCCCACAGAAGCTAAAGACAGAAGAAAAATGATTCCACACAGAAATCTGGAGTACTAGAGAGCACTGATGGTCCACGGTGTGATTTGGCAACAGAGATTAGCAAAATATTCCTACTGGATACTTCTAATCAGCCACCTATGGGAAGCAAAAAGCTGGGTGACTATGTTTATTACACTTCCACTGACTATGTTTATTATACTTTCAAATATTTTGGAAAACTAACAAATACAATGAGATTGGATGGTTGTTCCTAATGTTGCTAGACAAAGTAGACAAAGAAAAGAATTAACTCAAGCATTCAAATAGCTACCTCAAATGATTGAAAGCTTTATGTGCACCCTAAAGCAGAAACACTGAGACTGCTTAAAATCAAATACAGAATCTCATCCCATGGTTGAATTACAAGTTGAACTCCCAATCTCATAGGGTTCTCTTGTTAAAGTGAGGGCATTCACTGGTAAGGAATGGATCCTGAAAATCAGAATGAAGATGTGTGGGAAAACCCTCAAGAATCTAGGGATAATGAGCTTCTAAATTCTTTTTGAGTCTTCTTTGCTAGTACAACCCGTGTAAGGGGATGAACTCTACACTGCCCGAAGAAACTGTTACGGTCACTCCTGAAGAGGCTGCCAAGCAAGATAATACAAATTGTCCTCAGGACCCATAGATTACCACTCCCCTTTCTTTCAAGACCCAGCAGGCTTCTAAAGGACCAATGAGGAGGTACATCATGCTCTGAAAGAACTACTTGAGTTCAAATTAAACACACAAGTGCACTTCAAAAAGTTCATGGAAAAATGAAGTTAAGGGATAAATTTATTTTAGTACAACAAAATTTTGAAATCCATACATACTTTTTTCCTAACATGTATTTCCACAAATTTGTTCAAGAGCCCTTGTACACATACTCTCAAAATAAACCAGGGCATAAATAAAAATTAGCTTATTAAATTAGTCTAAGTCCTGGTATCACTTCAATCATCAGATATTTAAAAACCCTGGTGTAAAGCAGATGTTTAATAGTTGGTCCTAAACTGATGGACCATATGGTAAATATCCTACCAATCTCTGACAGAGCTTCAATACTATAACTGCTAAGTAGCTGGATGTCATACAGTAAAGCATAAAAACAAATACATGCATAGTAGTTCTTTAATTTTGTGGCTGTCTAGAGAAATAAATTTTAAAATATGGTTTTTCAGTCTTGAAAACCAAAGAGTGAATGAATATAATAACTTTTTGTGGTTTAAGCCAAAAAACAGGATTCGGCTCTCCGAACTCACGTGGATGTTTAAACCCCAAAGTCATATGTTAATGGATGATGGATTGATGGTAGAGACTTGATCTGATTACAGCGTGGAGGTTGGTCTACTGGGAGGTATTTAGGTCACTGGGGTTTAACCCTCAAAAGGTAGTTCTTACAAGAGGGTTGGTTATTTAAGCCAAGCTTGGTCTTGCTCCATTTTCTGCTTCCTGGCTTGCCATGTGATCCTCCTTCTACCATCCTTTGGCTTCAGAAAATGCCTGAATGGGGCCTCCCGATATTGGGCTGTGAACTTCCAAAACTGTAAGCTGAAATAAATCTTTACTTTCCTAAGTATCTTCTCTCGGGTATTTTGTTAAAATAACAAAAAGGTAATATATCAATCAAGAAATATTAAGTAGCTCACTCAGCACTCTTCAGGCACTATGTGAAAAAGACTAGTTTAGGATTCTTACATCTTATACAAGAGTCTATTCATTAGGGAGGCAAAATAATAAACTATTAGTAAATAACTAAGATAGCTTCTGCCTCATACATGGTATGAATATTTGCTAGTTTCCAAAGGTATTACATAAAAACCTCTACAATTTTTGTAACCTTTGACTTTTATCTTTCAGGATTTCTACTATTTTGTTTGGCACTGGTGTATATAGTAATCCGGTAAAGAAGTCAAAGAGGAAAGCAGGTAGCTAGCTCTATTCATCGCTGGCTTAAAAACTAGTGCAGTGGACCTGGCGCTGTGGTACAGCGGTTTAAAGCCCCAGCCTGCAGCACCAGTATCCCATGTGGGCGCTAGTTCGAGTCCCGGCTGCTCCACTTCCAATTCAGCTCTCTGTTATGGCCTGGAAAAGCAGTAGAAGATGGCCCAAGTGCTTGGGCCCCTGCACCAGCATGGAAGATCTGGAAGAAGCTCCTGGCTTCTGGCTTCAGATCACCTCAGCTCTGGCCATTGCTATCATCTGGGGAGTAAACCAGTGGATGCGAGACCTCTCTCTCTCTCTGGCTCTACCTCTCTCTGTAACTCTTTCAAATAAATAAACTAAATCTTAAAAGAAAAAAAAAAAAAAACTAGTGCAGTAAGTATCAGTGATCTAATAAAATAGAAACAGCTCATTTGTTCACTTTTCTTCTTTTTTTCTTTAAGACTATTTTGATTTTGAGGTAGATAAGGAAAGAAAGATACAGAAAGAAAAAAAAATTAACAAAAGCTTGAAACCGAATTTGAAATCTTCTAAATGGATTTCAAATGATTACATATATATTTGCTCCATTTACAAAGGAAAATTTCATCCACAACAGTCTATATGAAGTCAATGGCTCTAGATGTTTCTGACAATTATAGAGTCCAAGAAAGGGGAAAGTGGCACCAATTCATAAACTCACTTGTAAGGAACAAAGTCCTCCTCTCTTCTCATATTATCACTTTGACCTATCGAAGTGGAAACTTTCAACATCAATTGGATACTAAGGAAGAAGTGCTGCCTTTTTCTCCACCCTCATATACACTATCTCAAAGAAATAGTGGCATTACTAGTAGGTAACATTCGAACATTACTAGTAGGTAACATACTGCTTTTCCAGACCATAACAGAGAGCTGAATTGGAAGTGGAGCAGCCGGGACTCGAACTGGCGCCCACATGGGATACTGGTGCTGCAGGCTGGGGCTTTAAACCGCTGCACCACAGCGCCAGGTCCACTGCACTAGTTTTTAAGCCAGCGATGAATAGAGCTACCTGCTTTTTGATATGTTAATGGTAATAAACATAGTACCTTTTATTCTGTTTGTTTTTGCTTATCTATATTATAGAGATTGTATTTTTTAACCATTTTGAACCTTCCTGAATCCAAAAACTGAAGAAACCTACATGTTACTCAGGTCTCTTGCTCCAGCTTATCAGTCTATAGACTGGATGGCTGTTAGCTGCCCATGTCTGCTAGGAGAGAACTTAAAAGTACACTGTGCTCATGTATTCCCATTCAATTTTGTACTTAATGAAACTCAAGTCTTCATTCTCTGTCTTCTGCATCTGTTCTTCCACTGGTTAAGCAGAAGGAGGGGTGAGTAATTAAGAAGCTCATATTCCAATACTATTGAAAGTCTTAGTTTGTGGGTTTAATTACATAAATACAAGTCATATAAATCACTACCACTCAATAAAATTAAAAGTCTCTTAAAATTTAAAAAGGTGAACAAAGTTGTTAATTAATTAGGTATCTCAGACCAAATGCAATCTCTATAATACAGATAAGCAAAAACAGAAACAGAATAATAGGTATTATATTTATTACAATTAACATACCAACTTCAGATGGTTCAATACTAGAATGAAAAAGAATAATTTTTTAGCTGTTCAAACATGTCTGTGGTACAATGGGATTTTCTTATAAAGTTATTGTGTCTAGTTTATTTCAAGTCAATTTCATATATTATTATTGGAAGTAACTATCATGATAAGTTATAATAAAATTTTAAAGAAACAGGTACCACTGAAGGCGTGAAGAAGTCAACAAAGACTTGATAGAAAAGATAAAGCCTAATCAATTCTTAAAGGATTAGGTAGGTGAGAAGCAGAAATAATATAACTGCATTCCAGGGCCAGGCACTGTGGCGTAGCGGGTAAAGCCACTGCCTGCAGTGCTGCATCCCATATGGGCACTGGTTCAAGTTCTGGCTGCTCTACTTCCCATCCAGCTCTCTGCTATGGCCTAGAAAGCAGTAGAAGATGGCCCAAGTACTTTGGCTCTCGCACCCACATGGCAGACCCAGAAGTAGATCCTGGTTCCTGGCTTCGGATAGGCCCAACTCTGGCCATTGCGGTCATCTGGGAAATGAACCAGTGGATGGAAGATTTCTCTCTCTGCATATGCCTATCTGTAACCCTACCTTTCAAATAAATCAATCTTTTTAAAAAAAATGCATTCTGGGGCCAGTGTTGTGGCATAGCAGGTAAAGCCACCACCTGCAGTGCCATCAACCCATATGGGTGCCAGTTCAAGTCCTGGCTGCTCCACTTCTAATTCAGCTCTCTACTATAGCCTGGGAAAGCAGTAGAAGATAGCCCAAGTCCTTGGGCCCCTGCACCTGCATGGGAAGACCTGGAGGAGGCTCCTAGCTCCTGGCATCAGATCGGACCAGCTCCGGCCATTGCAGCCATTTGGGGAGTGAACCAGCAAATGGAAGATCTTTCTCTGCCTCTCCTCTCTCTGTTTAACTCTCATATGTTCACTCTCTCTGGTTCACTTCTCACATGCCTACAACAACTGAGGCTGGGCCAGGTGACAACAGGAGTCTGGAACTCAAGCTGAGATTCCCATGTGGGTGGCAGGGATCCAAGTACTTGAGCCATCCTCCCACAGTACACATTAGCATGAAGCTGGAATCAGAAGCAGAACATGGGAGTCTAGGCACTCTAGATATGGGATATAGGCATCCCTAGCAGGGTCTTAACTGCTGTTCCAAATGCCTGCCCTCATAACCCATTTTAGAAGAATTTTACCAAGCATTAAGAAAGCTCTTCTGAGAACTTAGTTATATACCTACTCAGCTGACAGCTAAGAGTATAAAGAGACACAGCCAGATGTTCTTTATTTTTCTTGCTAATCTAACCATTCTTGTTTTCTCATAAGTGTTTCCACCAAGAAATCTTTGAATTGCCCTGGTGTATTTCTTCCCTGGCAGCTAAATTTGAAATAGAACTTTGAATGTTCTCATAAGTAAAGTTTTGAAAGTTTTATTTAACAATGAAAAAGTGAATGTGAACATTTTCATCAAATTCTAAAAGAAGTACATCACAACCACAAGTCTTCTTTTTTTTAACATTTATTTATTTATTTCAAAAGCAGAGATACAGAGAGAGAAGGAGAAACAGAGAGAAAGAGATCTTTCATCCACTGGTTTACTACCTAAATGGCTACAACAGCTGGAGTTAGGCCAGGCAGAAGCCAGGAGCCAGGAGCCAGGAGCCAGGAGCTTCTTCTGAGTCTCTCAAGTGGGTACATGGGCCCAAGGACTTGGGCAATCCTATGCTGCTTACCCAGATACCTCAGCAGGGAACTGGGTTAGAAGTGGATCATCTGGGACTTGAACCTTCACCCATATGGGATGCCGGCACTGCAGGCAGAGGCTTAGCTTTCTACACCACAGTACCAGCCCCATGAACCATAATTCTTTAATATAAAGGAATGTGATCAGAATAAAAAATAACTTATATGTCCAGTCTTTTTTCTCTTCCAATGTCTAAAACATATTCTACCTCTGCCTGCTAGTCTCAAGATTCTTTTTTCAAGCTCATCAGACTAATAAGCAGAAAAATGTGCAGAGCAGAAAAATGACAAAGGCAACTAGGAAGTTTTACACTGGAAGGAAAGAAAATCTTTGTAAAAGAAAAATAATAGATTCAGAGAGACCAAGGAAAAGAAAAGGAGTTAAAAATCAAGGGGTATTGCTTTAGGGAAGATGTGGTTTTTCTGATAATAAATCCGAGAAGATTTTGAAGAACAGCAATGAGGAGAATATAAAGATGGGCAGTGACAGGAAGAGAAGAATTTAAGATGTTTTGCTAAGAATTTAAAAGCAGATTTTTTGGGGGTCAATGTTTTAGCACAGCAGGTTAGACTGCTGCTTGTGATACAACCATTCCATATTGAAGTGGCAGTTCAAGTCCCAACTACACTGCTTACGACTGACTTCCTGCTAACGCAGGTGGAAAGACAACAGCAGATAGGTCAAGTGCATGGGCACCTTCCACCCATGTGAGAGACTAGGATGGAGGTACTGGCACCAGGGTTTGGCCTGGCCCATCCCCGGCTGTTGAAGTCACCTGATGGAAGATCTGTCTCTCCCTACTTTTCTGTCACTCTGCCTTTCAAGTAAATAGATTTGTTTAATGGATTCTTAACAATAATAGTCAATCAACTAGTTGACACTCAATAGTTACATGGTATAAAAGGCAAAAACAAATAGTCTTAAGTACATATTAAATGTCAAGAAAGGAAAAATTTCCCAATCATATTAAGAAAAGGAACAGAGGGTTTGAAATAAAAGCAGACATAAAGAGTCAAGATCTTGGGGGCCAGCGCTGTGGCGCAGTAGATTAATCCTCCTCCCACTGCACCAGCATCCCATATGGGCGCCAGTTCTAGTCCCGGCTGCCCCTCTTCCAATCCAGCTCTCTGCTGTGGCCCGGGAAGGCAGCAGAAGATGGCCCAAGTCCTTGGGCTCCTGCACCCACATGAGAGACCTGGAAGAAGCTCCTGGTTCCTGGCTTCAGATTGGCGCAGCTCCAGCTGTTGCGGCCATCTGGGGAGTGAACCAACAGAAGGAAGACCTTTCTCTCTGTCTGCCTCTCACTGTGTAATTCTACCTCTCAAATAAATAAATCAAATCTTAAAAAAAAAAAAAAGTCAAGATCTTATGTTTCATGTATTACCTATGGAAATATCTAGAAAAATACATAAGATTTGGATATCAATATATTCTCCCTTACTCGTTTTGGATACATGTCTGGAATTTTTTTTTAATTTAATAAATCTCTTTCACATCTAATTTCTCAGTATCTTTCAAGTGAAATGGTGAACAAAATTTGATTTAAGCTTAAAATAGAAACAGCATTCCACTGATCAACAAAATACTTACGACGGTCGATCCTCAAGAATCAGAGCAGTGGTAGAAAGTGGTTCAAATTCAAAATTCTTACGTCTTGAAGATGGAGGTGGTGGTTTACAGGTCCTCCCTGTCCGTGCTTCATATTCCTAGAGTAAATAAAAATTTATTTTATATACATACTCTTCCAAGTTTCAGTTTGTATTATTAAGGATATTATGCTATAGTAAGAAATACCTACAATTCATATATTGATTTGGTAAAAATGTCAGGCAGGAAAAAAATTTTTTCCTGAAGCAACCTAAATTATGAATTTATATTACATACAAAGTATAAAAATGTAATAGGAGATAGAAAGATAGAATTGTACTAGACTAATTTATCAGGTTTTAGTGAGACCTTCTTGATTACCTTCCATGGTACCAGTTATCCAGGTCCAGTTTTGAATAATCTACAAGCAGATATACCCGCTTTCTAAACCTTCAGTCAATCAATGACAGAAATGTTGAGACAAGACAGAGACAAGTCCACTGGAATACACTTTAAAGACCTCTGTCAAGGGTGATGTTGTCTCTCAAGTCAACTACCAATTATGGATTTTAAACTACTGTGAATCTAACTTACTCTCTAAATTTAAACACTTTACCAACACATCTTAACCAAAGATATGGTCAAAGACTCTGTCAAACACTAAAATTTACAAACTGTTTCTAATTCTCTAATTCATCCATTCTGATAAACCTATTAAGAAATGAAGGATGAGGCTGGCATTGTTGCACAAGGGGTTAAGCCACCACCACTTGAAATGCTGGCAGTCCATACAGGCACACCAGTTCAAGACCTGGCTGCTCCACTTCTGATCCAGCTCCCTACTAATGCACTGGGAAGGCAGTGGAAGATGGCCTAAATCCTTGGGGCCCTGCACACAGATGGGAGATCCAGATGGAGTTCCAGGCTCATGGCTTTGGCCTGGCTCAGACCTAGCCATTGTGGCTATTTGGGGAGTGAATCAGGGGAAGGAAGATCTCTCTCCTTCCCCGTCCCCCATTGTAACTCTGCCTTTCAAATAAATAAATAGAACTTAAAAAAAAGAAAAAAGAAGAAAAAGAAGAAATGAAGGAAATTAATTTAATATAATATGTTCTTGGTAGGCAACTTGGTTTTCTCTGCCGGACATTTTTTCATAAATGTTTAAAACCTTCTAAAATTTATTTCTAAAAACTTGTCAAAGATCAATAAAAAGTTTACTGGGTTATAATTTCTAGAGCCCAGACTTTCCCTTTCTGAAAGATTGAAGCCTGGGGTGGGCCTTTGGCCAAGCAGTTAAGATGCTCATATCATATATTGGAGTGCATGGATTAAATGCCCAGCTCCAGCTTCCTGGTAATGTGGAACCAGGAAGGCACTGATGATGGTTCAAATTCTTCAGTCCCTTCCACCCACATGGGAGACCTGGGTTGAATTCCAGGATCCCAGCTTTTGCCTGGCCCAGCTCCAGCCACTGAAGAGATTTGGAGAGTAAATCGCAAAAGGGAGATCTCTCACTCTCACATAAATTTTTTTAAAAAATCAAGTTCACATCTGATCATCTATAGGTACCCATTATATCTGTCATGAAATCTCAACGACCACTTAATGATTTAATGAAGTCATGTGTATCCACTGGCAACTAGATAAACACTCACGTATATGAAGAAAATTAAAATAAATTAAGTACTAGTAAGTGAATCATCTCACTACTTTAACTACCACAGTCCATAGTTCTTTTATACTAATAATTATTACTTCTTTCCAACTCAAAGACTATTTCTCCCTACAGAATCAGGCAATTTTGAAATACAAACTGAGATCCATTCTTCTTAAAAATGTGATGATTTTCTTGAAGCTTAATTTTTTACTTTAAAAGAATTTATGGGGGCTAGTATTGCAGTATAGCAGATAAAACTGTCACCTGTGATGCCAGCCACCCATATGGGAGTCGGTTCATGTCCCAGCTGCTCCATTTCCACTCTAGCTCCCTGAGAGTAGCCTGTTAAAAGCAGTGAAAGATGGTCCAAGTGTTTGGGACCCTGACACCCTTGTAGAAGACTCAGATGAAGCTCCTGGCTCCTGGCTTTGGCCTGGCCCAGTGCTGGCCATTGTGGCCATCTGGGGAGTGAACCGGTGGATGGAAGATTGAACTACGTTCCTACACCTTTGACCCCCTTGTAACTGAAAAGGTAAAGTCTCAGAGAGAGAGGGAGAGACAAAGAGAGAGATCTTCATTATGTTTATAAATAAAATTTAAAAAGAGAGAGGATTATAATGTATATAAACATTATATAATGTTTATATATAAATATATATATTTACTCTTAGGAAAATGACTTAAAATTTTGGTAAATAGTGTCTAAAAATAAAAAAAAGAATTTTCATGCAAATAAGTATCAAATACATAGACAGCAAAAACAAATTTCTAAATCATTATATACTGTAACTAGCACATGCTTACTAAGTACCATGCACAACATTAAACATTTAACACATTAAATCTTTGAAACAATCTTGTAAAGCACCTAAAAGTGGAGGAAATTAATGCCACAGATGGGTATTCCATAACTAAAGGACATAAGTATCAGGCAGTCTGGCTCCAGGACCTAGTCTTAGTAGATAGCATAGTAGCTCTCTCTATGACTATTGAAAAGAATGAGATTGGTAAGAATCATTTGGTAAAAGGCTTATAGGGATAAATCAGGTTGACAATGTCTAAATCACTGATTCATCAAAATATCACAGAGAGAGTATTTCCTGCATGATGTAATATGAAGTACATATCACCATTCTTGAAAAATTTTTGCCAAAAGAAAGATAAAACTATGAAGCCTACAGTATTATTTTTAAGACTTTTATTTATTCATTTATTTATATGAAAGGCAGAGTGATGAGAGAGAAGAGAGACAGACCTTTCAACCGCTGGCTCACTCCCCAAATGGCCATAACAGCCAGGGCTGGGCCAGGCCAAGGCCAGGATTCTGGAATTCCATCCCAGCCTCCCACATTGGGGTAGGAACCCAAGCATCTGGACCATCATCTGCTGCTTTCGCAGTTGCGTTAATAGACAGCTATATTGGAAGTAAAGCAGCCAGAACTTGAACCAAGTGTAGCAAGCTATGGTTTAACTCAATACACCACAATGCTGGCCCAAGGCTGTGGAATTATGCAAACATGGTACTCAAAAGAAATGATAACCAAAGAAGTCCTATATGCTTAAATATGCACAGGAAAATACTGAGGAATCTGTATCCTCCTCTGGAAGGTTGGACTAAAAAGAGGGACATTTATTTCACCTTATTCCAGATTGTTTTACTTTTCTCACAACAAAAACTGAAGTACTCTTTAAGAGCGATTATTTATAGTCATGGTAGATAATTAACAAAGATCTTATTAAATTAAAGAGGTAGAATCAAAATGGGGACAAAAATTATGGATATTATTTAAATAGGCAGAAAGTATTAAAAAGAGCAAGCAAAGGGAAGGAAATCAATTTCTGGATCAAGGAAACACATGGATGTCAGTCAGGAAAAATTACAAAAAATAAGGGTAAAAAGGCCTTTCATTGGCCAAAATATTTGAGCTTCATCATGAACAAAATGGAGAACAACTGAAAATTTGTATAAAGTCAGGCTTCGATGACTATGGTCTTTCATAAAAAATTAACCAAGCACACATTTACAACTCAAAATGAAGCAGCTAGAATATTATTTATGTATCTATCTGGGGAATGAGTTTTGTGTTGCATTATCACTCAAATACTTTTATTTTTTTTAAAGATTTTTATTTACTATTTTATTTGAAAGGCAGAGTTGCAGAGAGAGAGAAAGAGGCAGAGACAGAAAGAGAGATCATCCATCTGCTGGTTCACTCCCCAGATGGCCAAAATAGCTGGAGCTGGGATAATCTGAAGATAGGAGTCAGGTGCTTTTTCTGAGTCTCCCAAGTGGGTGCAGGGGGCCAAGGACTTGGGCCATCCTCTGCTGCTTTCCCAGGCACATTAGCAGGGAGCTGAATGGGAAGTGGAGTACTCGAACCAGTGCCCATATGAGATGCTGGCACCACAGGCAGCCAAGCCACAACCACAGAGCTGCTAAGTCACAACATTGGCCCCCACTCAAATATTTTTCACGTGAAATAAGCTGTATTCCACTACTTCCCAATACAGATCCTTATTATTTAAAAAAAAAAAAAAAACTTAGTATAAATCTATACTTTTCTGAAAAGATTCTCATACCCTGAATGTTAGGAAAATGACGCAGTCTAATCTGTGGCGCGATCTATACCTGATTTACATCCTATGCCCTGGTTCCCGCCGCCATTGCTGAAAGCCAGGTGACCACATGGCCCAACCACCGTTGTCAAGCTCCACCCTCATCCTAATGGGATTCGCTGCTCCTGCTTCCCTGCCCACCTTCCGGCAAAGTTTTAAAAGGATCTGCTCCTGATCTGGGCTCTCTCTAGCCTCCTCTTCTCTCACACACCTCTCTCCTCTCTTCTCTTTCTCTCTTACTCTCCTTTTCCTTCTTTGCCCCTTCCCTCCAGTCTGCTGCGTTTTCCCCAATAAACTCTTTCCCTTACTCTGCTGTTTGGTGTGTTTTGTGACAGCGTAACACTGAATGACTCAAATATTTGCCAAACAAATTAAAAATAACTCTGTATGTCTATAATTATAAGCTACAATACAAATAGTAAAATAATAAGTACTAGTCCTTAAAAATTGCTTATAAGGTGATACCTAATAATTTTAGCAAGGTCATTTTTTATTATCTATAACAGAAAACCCAATTCAAATGAATTTAGGCAAATTTATCAGATCTTAGGACTGAACATTCCATAAAACTACCTTTGGAGTCTAAGATGTTCACAGCATCAGCGATTCCACTTCTCTACTGCTCTGTTCTCCTCCATATGACTTGAATATGTAATCAGAAATTCAGATAACTATTTGTTTTTCATCCACATTCCTAAAAGTTATATATATGAATTGGTTTAAAAGAAAAAGTGGGGCCGGCGCTGTGGCGCAGCAGGTTAACGCCCTGGCCTGAAGCACCGGCATTCCACATGGGCGCCGGTTCAAGACCCGGCTGCTCCACTTCCAATCCAGCCCTCTGCTGTGGCCTGGGAAAGCAGTAGAAGATGGCCCAAGTCCTTGGGCTCCTGTACCCACGTGGGTGGGCTCCTGGCTTCAGATCGGCGCAGCTCAGGCCATTGCGGCCAATTGGAGAGTGAACCAATGGATGGAAGACCACTCTCTCTGCCTCTCCTCTTTCTGTGTAACTCTGACTTTCAAATAAAATAAATAAATCTTAAAAAAAGAAAAAAAGAAAAAGAAACAAAAGGGTAGACTGCTGCCTGGGTGTACTGCGTAATACATTCCAACTTTCTGGCTGAAAACAATCTCTATAATCCTTGACAAAGGGTAAACAAAGTGAGCCTAACAATCACACCACTGTTATGCCTGGAGGCACTTCTGAACATTAATGCAGAAAGTGGGAACACAAGGCAAGTCTGGCTGCTAGTTTGGAAAGACAAAAGGGGGTTAAAATTTGGGGGACAGCATAGCAGAAAAGATTCAAGGCAAGCACTGTGACACATAGATTAAGCTAAGGCCTGCAATGCCACCAACCCAGATGCTCCACTTCTGACCCAGTTCCCTGCTAACATGTCTGGGAAAGCAGTAGAAGACGGCTCAAATCCTTGGGCACCTGAACCCACATGGGAGAGCCAGATAGAGTTCCTGGCTCCTGGCTCCTGGCTCTGGCCTGGCCTAGCCCAGCCATTTTTAGTGCTTGAGGAACGAATCAGCAGATGGTAGATAACTATCTCATATACACCCCTGCGGCCTGTCTCTCCTTCTCCCTGTAATTCAAATAAATAATTTAAAACAAAACAAAACAAAAAAAGAACTCCAGAAACTGACACAGTAGTCCTTGAGTCTTTCATTGAATATCAATCTACACAAATGTAAAATATATATAACAGGGCCAGCGCTGTGGCACAGCCTGCAGTGCTGGCATCCCATATGAGCATCAGTACCAAGTCCTGGCCCAAGTCTTTGGGCTCCTGCACCTGTGTGGAAGATCTGGAAGAAGCCCCAGGCTCCTCGCTTCAGATCAGACCAGCTCTGGCCACTGCAGACATTTGGGGAATGAACCACAGGATGGAAGACCTCTCTCTCTCTCTCTCTCTCTCTCTGCCTTTGCCTCCTAGAACAATTACTGGGGAGCTGTAAGCACAACAGTTCCCAGAGCTTACTCAGGGCTAGGAATTATTTACATTCACACCAAAACCAGAATGGAAAGTCATCACTATAATAATATTGTGTGACACACATTATGAATTCTAGTTTGCTGAGTACTAAATCAAATTTATTTTGTTTTGTTTAGCAGTTAAGTTTCTTGTCCATAAGTTCAGAACTTTTATGGTTTATTTATAAACTATTTTGTCTAGAGTAACTGTCTCTTTAGTGATAGTTACCAGAGTAACTGTCTCTTTAGTGCTAGTTACCAATGAAATTTCTTTCTTCTGCAGTATTTAATGTATCATTAGTAACATCCAATAAAATTTCCATTTCAGACTTTGCATATTAGAAACTGTAGAAGAATTTATAATTTGAGAAAAGAGCAGCAGAAACTATGCAAAATTAAGCACAGAGGAGAAAAAAATGAAAAACCATAAGCAGAGCTTTATGGAACAATATCAAGCAGCCCAAAGTATGTGAAATGGAATCTGCGGTATAAAGGAGAAAAATATTTGAGGAACTAATGCTGAAATTTTTTCAAATTTCATAAAAACTATACCCACAGATAAAAGAAATTCAACAAATGCTAAGCAGAATACAAATAAAATCACATCAAAGGATACTATAATCAAACTAGTGAAAACTAATGCTAAAAATATTTTTAATAAATTTTAAAAGTATTTATTTATTTATTTGAAAGGCAAAGAGTCAGAGAGAGAGAGAAATACAGAGACAGAAAGAGCCAGGGAGGGAGGAAGACACAGACAGAATCCTTCAAACTGCTGGTTCGCTCCCCAGATACCTGCAACAGCCAGGGCAAGGTCAGGCCGAAGCCAAGAGCCTGGAACTCAATCCAGGTTTCTAATGTGTGTGGCACAGACCCAAGTATTTAGCCATTACCTGCTGCCTCCCAGGGTGCACAATAGCAGGAAGCTGAGAACTGGGCACAGAATCAGGTCTCTAACTCAGGCACCCCAGTATGGAATAAGGGTATTCCAAGCAGCATCTTAATCGTTGTGCCAAATACCTACCTCTTAAAAAAAATTTTTTTAAAGCAGCCAGAGGAACAATCATGCAAAAAGGACTGAATGTGAAAAATGACTAGAGATTTCATCTCTGAAATTATATAAGTCAAATATAACAGAAAAACAGAAGAATCTTTAAATTGGTGAAAGGGGAGGGGGCCGGCGTTGTGGCACAGTAGGCTAATCCTCCACCTGCTGCGTCGGCATCCCATATGGGCACCGGTTCTAGTCCCAGCTGCTCCTCTTCTGATCCAGCTCTCTGCTGTGGCCTGGGAAAGCAATAAAAGATGGCTCAAGTCCTTGGGCCTCTGCACCCACGTGGGAGACCTGAGGAAGCTCCTGGCTCCTGGCTTCAGATCAGCGCAGCTCCAGCCATTGCAGCCATTTGGAGAGTGAACTAGCGGACGGAAGACCTCTCTCTCTGTCTCTGCCTCTCACTGTCTGTAACTCTATCTCTCAAATAAATAAAATCTTTAAAAAAATAAAATAAAATAACATAAAAAGAAAAGGATTAAGAAAAAAACAGAGGGAAAAAACATGCTGACTTAGACTCATATACCAACAGTAAATATTTGTTAAAAGTAAAAGCAAAATGAAAATACTTTCAGACAAGCAAAACTAGAACATATTGTTAGTAGACCTGCAAGGTACTTAAAGCTAATTTTTCAGACAGGATATATTAAATGAACACATGAATTTATACAAAGAAATAAAAAGCATCAAAATTAAGAAATATAGATAAACAGAAGATATTTTTTCTCATTTTTAAATTTTTAAAGGATGTTTTAGTAAAATAAAAATACATTAGTAAATGTATTACAGGAATTTTTGGCAACAAAAAAAGTCAGAAAGCAGAGAATGGCAGTATTCTGTTGTAAAGTTCTTACATTATACTCGAAGTGCTATAACAGCATAAGCCCTAGTGTAACCACTCTTCATCTGTAACTACAGGATCCATGTATCTGGGAGATGCTTTCATGGGGTCTGCAAAGTCAGAATTATATTCATAATAGTGCAATAGTTCACCTTTGTCACTGTGTTGACATTTGCACTAATGGTGATAAAGCAATGTTAACTAAAACTGCTGGTACTCTAGGCCAAATCAAAAGAATGGCACCAATTGTAGCAGCAATCACTGTACTCTTCATACCATACATTTGAAGTTTAAGTAACAGAGGTGACAGAAATGGCCAGGTTCACTTAACATCCATGATGAAGCCACAAACACCACTAATTGTATTAAATTTTGTCATATGATTAAGCAACTTTTAACTATTCTGCATGATAAAAAAGTATACATAATGAACTTCTGCAGCACCATGGTTGCCCAAAGACAAGCATCTGTGCAATTATTTGAGCTGTAAACTAGACATTTTTCATGAATATTATTTTTACTAAAAGGAAAATGATTACAACTATAGTTACAAGAATCTTCTCAAAAGTCAGACAATAGTCCTTTTGTCTTTATGGTACTTCTCACCCAAAATTATAAATCTAGTTAAATCATGAGACAAACACAAATGAAGGGGCATTCTGGAAAACACCTGACTAGTACTCTTTAAAACTGCCAAGCTCTTTACATAAGGAAAGATTGCGGGCGAGCACTGTGGCACAGTAGGTTAAAGCCCTGTCCTGCAGTGCCAAAATCTCTTATGGGTGTAGGTTCAAGTCCTGGCTGCTCCACTTCTGATCCTGCTCTCTGCTAACGTGCATGGGAGAGCAGCGAAGGATGTCCCAAGTGCTTGGGCCCCTGTACCCATGTGGAAGACCCAAAAGAAGCTCCTGGCTCCTGACTTTGGCATGGCCCAGCCTCAGTTGTTGCAGCCATTTGGGGAGTGATCCAGCAGGTGGAAGACCTCTCTCTGTCTCTACCTTTGTGTAGCTCTGCCTTTCAAATAAAATAAATCTTTAAAAAAAAAATAAGGAAAGAATGAGAATCTATTAAAGGTTAGGGAGACTAAGAAATCATGATAAGGAAATACAATGATATCCTGGATTGAGTCCTGAAAAAGAAATAGAACACTAATAGAGAAACTGGGTGAAAGTTAAGTAAATTTACTTTTGGAATTTAGTTTCGGAAATATCCAAGGTAATATAAAACGTTAACATTAGGACAAAATGGCTGAGAAGTATTGAACGATTCTATAAATTATCTTTGGAACCGTTCTGTAAATCTAAATCACTCTAAAATTTTTTAAAAATTGGGTGCCGGCGCTGTGACATAATGGTAAAGTCATCGCCTGCAGTGCTGGCATCCCAAACGGGTGTCTGTTTGAGTCCTGGCTGCTCCACTTCTGGTCCAGCTCTCTGCTATGGCCTGGGAAAGCAGCAGAGGATGGCCCAAGTCCTTCAGCCCCTACACCCATGCTGGGGAACCAGAAGGAGCTCCTGGCTCCTGGCTTTGGATTGGCTCAGCTCCAGCCATGGCGGCCATTTGGGAAGTGAATCAACCAATGGAAGACCTCTCTCTCTGCCTTTACCACTCTGTACTCTGCCTTTCAAATAAATAAATAAATCTTTTAAAAAATTATTAAAGCAAACAAAAAGATCAAGTGAGCCAGGGATTTCAAGGATAGCAACTAAACATAACTGTTGTCAATAATAAAATTCAGAATTTCAAGTTAAGAATTAAAATCCTACAAAGCTTGTAAATATCACCACATATTCGACAACTTCCCATAAACTTACTAATGAGATCTATAATTCTTGGATACTGTATAATGAAATGTGCAACATTTCAGAGATCTGCATATTGACGAATCAACATTTTCCAATAACCAATGCATGATGTTACAAAACCATGCATGGGTAAAAATATCCTTGCAAAATGCAAGACAGACAAACAGATTTCAATATAATAGAGGTACACAGTTTCTGATTGGATGATACTACTTACTTTTAAGAAACTACCACCTGATGAATTTTGGAACAGTTTAAAAAATATTTATAATGATCTGAAAAAGCTATTATATGCTCTTACCTTACTATGCACATAACTGTGAGGCAAGATTTTCTTTATGTACTTAAACTAAAATATGATATAGCAGATTGAATGCAAGAGTAATTATGAGAACTGAGCCTTCTTTTATTAAGCCAGACACTGAATGGATGTAAAAAAGTGTAAAACAATGCCAACTTCCCCATTAATTATTTTATAATCATTATGTTTCATATATTATTTATGTTCTATTCTGTTCCATTGGTCTATCCATCTGCTTTTGTGCCAGTACCAGGCTGTTTTGATAATAACTGCCCTGTAGTGTGTCTTGAAATCTAGTATTGTGATGCCGCTAGCTTTGTTTTTGTTGTATAAGATTACTTTAACTATTTGGGGTCTCCTGTGTTTGTATATGATGTTCTGCATCATTTTTTCTGTATCTGAGAATAATGACCTTAAGTATTCTGATTAGTATCACATTGAATCTGTAAATTGCTTTTGGTACTATGGATATTTTGATGATTTTTATTCTTCCAATAAATGGACATGGAAAATTTTTCCTTTATTTCGTATCTTCTTCTAATTCTTTAGTGTTTTGTAATTCTTATTGTAGAGATCTTTGACATCCTTGGTTAAATTTATTGCAAGGTATTTTAATAGTTTTGTAGCTACTGTGAATGGGATTGATCTTAGAAGTTCTTTCTCAGCTGAGATAATGTCTGTGTATACAAAGGCTGCTGATTTTTGTGTGTTTCTGTTATATCCTGTCACTTTATCAAACTCTTCTATGAGTTCCAATAGTCTCTTAGTGAAGTCTTTTAGATCTGCTATATATATAATCATGCCATCTGCAAATAGAGATAGTTGGACTTCCTCCTTCCCAATTTGTATCCCTTTGGTTTGTATCCCTAATGGTTCTGGCTAAATCTTCAGTACTATATTGAATAGCAATGGTGAGAGTGGGCATCCCTGTCTGGTACCAGATGTCAGTGGGAATGCTTCCAACTTTTCCCCCATTCAATAGGATGCTGGCCATGGGTTTGTCATAAATTGCCTTGACTGTGTTGAGGAATGGCCCTTCTATGCCCAATTTGCTTGGAGTTTACATCATGAAAAGGTGTTGTATTTTATCAAATGCTTTCTCTAAATCTATTCAGATAATCATGGTTTTTGTTCTTCAATTTGTTAATGTGATGTATCACATTGATTGATTTGCAAATGTTGAACCATCCCTGCATACCAGAGATAAATCCCATTTGGTCCAGGTGAATGATCTTTCTGATTGAAATTCTGTTGAATTTGATTGGCTAGTATTTTGTTGAGGATGTTTGTGTCTATGCTCATTAGGGAAACTGATTTATAGTTTTCTTTCTCTGTTGTATCCTTTTAAGATTTAGGAATTATAGTGATGCTGGCTTCATGGGAAGAATTTGGGAAGATTCCTCCCTTTCAATTGTTTTAAATAGCTTGAGAAGAATTGGAGTTAGTTCTTTAAATGTCTGGTAAATGTCAAGCCATTTGGTCCTGGGCTTTTCTTTGTTGGGAGGATCTTTATTACTGGTTCAATTTCCATTTTGGTTATGGTCTGTTTAGGTTTTCTATGTCTTCTTGGCTCAATTTAGGTAGGTTCTATGTGACCAGGAATTATCCATTTCTTTTAGGTTTCTTTTAGGTTTGTTGGCATATACATCTTTATAGTAATTTCTGATGATTCTTTGTGTTTCTGTGGTGTCTGTTGTTATGTTTCCTTTTTCATCTCTAATTTTATTGATCTGGGTCTTCTCCCTCTTTTTTGGTTAGTTGGGCCAATGGTGTGTCAATTTTGTTTGCAAAACCAGCTCTTCATTTTGCTGATATTTTGTATTGTTTTTTGGTTTCAATTTTGTTGATTTCTAATTTTAATTATTTCTTTTCTCCTACTAGTTTTAGGTTTGGTTTGCTGTTGTTTTTCTAGGTCCTTGAGATGCACTGGAAGCTCCTTTATTTGGTGCCTTTCCAATTTCTTGATGTAGGCACAAATTGCTATAAACTTTCCTCTTAACACTGTTTTTGGCGGTATCCCATAAATTTTGATGAGAAAGAGAAAGGTATCTCCTTCTTTGATGAACTGTTCTTTCCACTGGGATCTCACTCGCAGAGATCTTTCACTTAGGTTTGTTTTTGTTTGTTTGTTTGTTTGTTTGTTTTGCCAGAGTGTCTTGGCTTCCCATGCCAGAAATACTCTCATGGGCTTTTCAGCTGGATCTGCATGCCTTAAGGGCTGATTCTGAGGCCAGAGTGCTGTTTAGGACATCCGCCATTCTATGAGTCTGCTGTGTATCCCGCTTCCCATGTTGGATGGTTCTCTCCCTTTTTTATTCTATCGGTTAGTATTTTTAGACACTAGTCTTGTTTATGTGATCCCTTTGACTCTTAGTCCTATCATTATGATCAACTGTGAACAGAAATTGATCACTTGGACTAGTGAGATAGCATTGGTACATGCCACCTTGATGGGATTGAATTGGAATCCCCTGGTATGTTTCTAACTCTACCACTTGGGGCAAGTCAGCTTGAGCATTCAAGGTGACTATTGTTAAGCAACAACTTTGCCCTGCTGTTTTTCCATAAATATTCCTAATTTTTATTTTGTATTTCCTTTGTACTTTTACTAGAGATTTTCTTCCTTTACTTCCTTTCATAGTAATGACAATGTTTCTGTGTTTCTCTGTGCAGCACATCCTTAAGCATTTTTGTAAGGCACGATGGGTGATGACAAATTCTTTCAATTTCTGTTATGGAAGGGCTTTATTTCATCTTCTTTCAAAAATGAGAGTTTTGCATCTACAGTATTCTGGTTGAAATTTTTTTTTCTCTTAAGACTTGGAATATATCTTGCCATTCTCTCCTAGCCTGTAGGGTTTCTGATGAGAATTCAGCTGTGAGTCTAACGGAGATCCTCTGAAAGTAATCTGGAGTTTCTCTTCTGTACATTTTAGAATATTTTATGTATATGTTACTGTTTAGTGTGGGGAGCAATTCGGACTAGACTAAGTTACTGGAATTAAGACTTATTCTATGCATCTGCTCTCCCACAATATGGCGCTGGGAGAGAAGAAAACAGCTTTTACACAGCTGCCTCCAGTTCAACCAATAAACTGTAGGACTTGCTCCTGATTGGAGAGCAGCGTACTCGGCGTGTGGGCAGCCGAGTTAGGATTGGCGGAGGAGGACTATAAAGGAGGAGAGAGACGGCATGCACCAGGAACATCTAAGGGGAACATCTAAGGGGAACACCTGTGCAGCCCCCGAGAGAGCCGGCCGGCGGTGTGCCGCTCCCCTGCGGAAGTGGGGAATGTGGCCAGGGGGAACTGCCCTTCCACGGAGGTGGAAGGGACAGTAGCCAACCCGGGAAGAACCAGCAGCAAACCCGGGGAGGGCCGAGCAGACGAAAGAACAGCGCAGGGTCCTGTGTCGTTCCTCCACGAAGAGGGGGAGCGACAGTTTAGAGTTTGACTACAATGTGTCATGGTGAAGACCTTCTCTGGTCTTGCCTATTAGGAGTTCTATGTGCTTCGTGTACTTGGATGACTCTTTTTTTTCCAACTTAGGGAAGTTTTCTGTAATTATTTCATTAAAAAGACTTTCTAATCCATTCTCTTTCCATGCCTTCAAGAACTCCTAAGACCCGTATGTTGGGTCATCTGATAGTATCCTATAGATCTCCAACAGCGTTTTTTAGTTTTCTAATTTCTTTTTGTATTTGGTCTGACTGTATAAAAATTTCCTGTGCTTTGTTTTCTAACTTGGATATTCTTTATTCTACTTCACTGAGTCTGTTGTTAAGGCTTTCCACTGCATTCTATATTTGTTCTATTGAATTCTTCATTTCCAAGTTTTCATTTTGATTTAACATCTCAATTTCATGAAGAAATTTTCTTTCATGTCATGTTCGGATTTCATTAGTTTGTAGATTTGCTTCTGATTACTTATAAGTAATCCTATGATCAATTTTTTTTAATTCCATTTCTGGCATTTCTTCAATCTTATTATCTTCACATTGTAGTATTGAAGTGTTGTGTTCTTTTGGGGGCATCATGTTGTCTTCCTTATTGTTGTTTCTTGAATTGCTGCATTTATTACTCATTGGTTTCTTTTTTGTTTGTTTGTTTGTTTTTCTCTGTGATGGCTTTTATCTTTGTACTATGCCTCTGTGTATTAGTGGAGTGTTTGCTTTTTCAGTGAATACCTAAAGCCATGTGGTTTGTGTGGCCAGGGAGCTCTCTCCAGTGCTCCAGGGTAAAGGGAGTATCGAAGGTGGCATCCAGGTTGGGTATGGTAAATATCCTTTTTTTTTTTTCTTTTAAATCAGAGGGGAGGTTTGTTCTGCTCTGTTGGCATAGTCTCACACTCATATCCTCCCCTCAAAGGAAATGAGTGCCTGGGTGCTAGTTCCAGTCAGTATAATATTCATCCACACAGCCACAAGAACCACTCAAAGGATCTGTGCAGTCCTCTGTGTAAGCACAGATTCCACAGCAATGAGCATCACCAAGGAATCAGAGAGCCCCGAGTATAACTAGCCTCCCACAGTGACTACCCAAAGTCCCAGCCACACTCTGAGCCCTCCCATGCAGCCACACTGTTTCCACAGTCCTGGAACACAAACCTCCACAGTCACGAGCACCCAAACCCCTGTCAGTTCTCCCAGCCAGATTCAGGTTTCTCCCCTCAGCTAGTGGCTGGGCAGGTAGACATAAGCTGGCACAGCTGTTACTTTTGTCTAAAATGGTGCCTGTCTTTTCTCGGCTTGTTACAGGACACTGGTGCAGGGTGGTCAGGTAAAGAGAAACGTGCCCCCTTTTTTTTCTCCTCTAGTTTGGCAGGTATACTGTCCCCCACAGGGCTCCAAGCTTGATTCCTGCCAGGCTCTTCCCACAGCTTTATTGCCAGTGGCTTAGGCTGCTGCAGACTGGTCTTACCTCACTCCAAAACTGGTGCTGAGGTTCTTGGCTGCTGAGGTCTTGAGTTGTGCCTGTCCACACCCTCTAAGTAGGTCCACAGTGTCCCTCTAATTTGCATGGAGTTTCCTCTGCTATTTTCTCCCTCTTCCCTGAGACTGCACTCTCTCCATTTTTTTTTTTTTTAAATTATCTTCTCCTAGAATAGAGTGGTAAGCTCCCTCCCTATTCTGCCATCTTGGATCCAATTCATCAATATGGAATAATTTGAAAAGAAATAGCAAGGAGGTAAATTCAAACCTAATCATACTGATGATATTAAATGACACTCCTTTTAAAAAATAGGAGGCATCAGACTGTCTATAAAAGCAAGGACTTATATTCTGTCAATAAGAAATCTACTTTAAATATAAATACATTTAAAAAAAAGAGAAAGAAATGCCAAGCAAACACTAACTGAAAGGAACCTACAGTGGTTAAATGAAAATTAGAAAAAAATTTAGGAAAAGAAATATTACCAGGGGAAAAAATTACCTTAGGGTCAATTCACCAAAAAGACAAAGCTTCAAAGCACATGAAACAAAAATTGACAGAAATTAGAGGAGAAATAACCAAGTAAATTATGGTGATTTTACTACTTCTCTCTAATTGATAAAACACAGAAATAAGCAAAAATATCTAAAATTTGAACATTATCATCTACTGTTACCTGGCATTTATAGAAAACTTCACCCAAAATCTTCAAAATACTCATTCTTTTCAAGAACACAAAGACTATTTATTAATATAAGCTATCTTGTAGGAATAAAACAAATATCTAAAAATTGAAAAAGACTGAAAATTGTGTCACTTCTGCTGCCTGACCTCAAAGCAATTACACGAAAGTCAGTTGCAAGAAACATATCTAGAAAATTCTGAAATATCTGAAAATTGAAATAACATACTTCTAAAGAATCAAGACTAAAACACATAACAAAGAAAAAGGAAAATACTTTGAACTAGGTAAAAATGAAAACATCAAAATTTGTGGAAAGCATCTAAAGGACGGTTGGAGGGAAAATAATAGTTGAAAATGCTTAAGTTAAAAATATGAAAGGTGGGGTGGGCTTTTGGCCTAGTGATTAAGATACCTACATCCCATATGAATGAGAGGTTCAATACCTCTCTCTGACTTTTGACTCCAACTTCCTGCTAACGCAGATCCTGGTGATGGCTCAAGTAATTGAGTTCCTACCACCCACATGGGAGATGTGGAATGAGTTACTGGCTCCTAGCTTCAACCCAGCCCTGGCAGCCACAGGCATTTGTAGAATGAACCAGTCAATGGGCACTTTCTCTGTTTTTCTTTCTGTCTGTCTCTCAAGTAAATTTATAAAAAACAAAGGTCCAAAATCAGTAATTTACCTTTAAAATACTAGAAAAGGGGCTGGCACTATGGCATAGAAGGTTAAGCTTCCACCTGCAGTCCTGGCATCTCACATGGATACCAGTTTGCATCCCGACTGCTCCACTTCCAATCCAGTTCCCTGTTAACACACCAGGGAAAAGCAGAGGAAGATGGCCCATGTACTCAGGCCCCTGCACCCACATGGGAAATCTGGAGAAGTTCCTAGCTCCTGACTTCAGCCTGGCCGAGCCCCAGACATTACAGAAGTGAATCAGTGGATGCAGGATCTCTCTCTCCCTATCTCTGAATTTCTGCCTTTCAAGTTAATAAATCTCTTTTTAAAAAATCACTAGACAAAAGAGCAAAATAAATCCAAAGCAAATGGAAAGAAATAATAAAGGACAGAAAACAATGAAATAGAAAACAGAAAAAAAGAGGTAAACAAGAGATCTCTTTCAAAAGTTGAAAAAATGATAAATTTATACTAAAATTAATCTAGAAAAAAGTAATGAAACAAATTCCCAAATCAGGAACATAAAAGAGATCACTATCCATATCCATATCACATATCCAGCAGATAAAAGGATGATAAAAATTATGATCAATTTTATCAAATAAACTCAACAACATGAACAAAGAATATGTTATCAATACCGACTCAAGAAAAGAAAACTTTGGGCAAGATAGGTATCAGGATACAGCAGATAAGGTCAATGCTTAGGACATCTCCTAACCATATCAGAGCGCCTTCGATCCAGTCCTGACCCCACTTGCCAACCTGCTTTCTGCTAATGTTCCTAAGAGGCAGCAGATGACAGCCCAAGTACTTGGGTTCCTATCACCCATGTACAAGATCCAGATGGGTTTCCTGACTCCAGGATTTAGTCTGGCCCAGCCTCAGCAGTTGTAGCATCTGGAGAATGAACCAGCAGATGCAGTGTTTCTCTATCACTTCCTCTGTCACTCTACCTTTCAAATAAACAAAACTTTTTTTTAAAGTAGAGAAAACTAAAATATCCTCAATAGGCTAATCCTTCGCCTAGCGGCGCCGACATACCGGGTTCTAGTCCCAGTCGGGGCGCCGGATTCTTCCTGGTTGCCCTTCTTCAAGGCTAGCTCTCTGCTGTGGCCAGGGAGTGCAGTGGAGGATGGCCCAAGTGCTTGGGCCCTACACCCCATGGGAGACCAGGATAAGTACCTGGCTCCTGCCATAGGATCAGCGCGGTGCGCCGGCTGCATCGCGCTGGCCGCGGCAGCCATTGGAGGGTGAACCAATGGCAAAGGAAGACCTTTCTCTCTGTCTCTCTCTCACTGTCTACTCTGCCTGTCAAAACAAAAAAAAAAAAATAGAGACTTAATAAGCATCAGAACCAAAGAGCCATGACAGAAATGTAGGAATTATCAGATCAATAAAAAAAATTCACTTATGATTAATACATTAAAGAGTTTAATGGAAAAAGTAGAAAACATGCAAGAACAGGTGGATAACCTAACAAGAGATGTAAAGTTTAAATAAGAATTTTTAAAATATTAATTATCAAAAACTCTCAAAAACACTAACAGAAGGGAGCAGACAATTAGTGTAGCAATTAAGATGCCTGCATCCCATATCACAGCACCTAGGTTCAATTCTTTTCTCTGGCTCTTGACTCCAGCTTCCTACTGATGTAGATTGTGGGAAGCAATAGTGTGATTCAAAAAATTGGGTCTACCACATGTCCTGGTCTTGGTTCCCAGCCCACAGTTTCAGTTCCAGCCCAGTCCCTGCTATTGTAAGAATTTGGGGGAATGACCCTGCTAAAGCACCTAGGAAAGCAGCAGAGGATGACACAAGTCCTTGGATTCCTGTACCCATCTGGGAGACCTCAAAGAAACACCTGGCTTCTGGCTTTGGATCGGCTCGGCTCCAGCTGTTGCAGCCATTTAGGGAGTGAACAACAGATGGAAGATCTCTCTCTCTCTGTAATTATTTCAAATAAATAAAATAAATCTTAAAAAAAAAAGCAAGAGTGAATCAGTGAATGGAAACTAAAAAATATAATTAAAGAAAAACCGTACTAGAAAAAAAAAAAAATAGCCACAAGCAGGACTGCACCAGGCTGAAACCAGGAGCCTCAAACTCCAGCTGGGTTTCCTATGTGGGACACAGGGACCCAAGTACCTGGGTTATCTTCTACTTTCCCAGGCACATTAGCAGAGAGTTGGATCAGAAGTGAAGCAGAAGTGAAGCAGAATATGAGATGCCAGTGTCTCAGGCAGCAGCTTAACCCACTGCACCACAACTCCAGCTCCAACACTTGAACCTTAAAAGTTGAAAAGCAAAGGTGATAGGGTTGGGGCTGTGGCATACTATGTTAAGCTGTTGCCTGCAATGCTGGCACCCAATATGGGTGCCGGTTCATGTCCTGGATGTTCCCACTTCCCATCCAGCTCCTTGCTAATGGCCTGGGAAAAGCACCAGAATATGGCCCAAGTGCTTAGGCCCCTGCCACCCATGTGGGAAATGACCCAGTTGAAGCTCTTGGCTCCTGGCTTTGGCCTGGCCCAGCCCTGGCCATTGCAGCCATCTGGAAAGCGAATCAGCAGATAGAAGACTCCCCCCTCTCTCTCTCTGTCTCTGTCTCTCCCTCTCTAAGTATTTCAAATAAATAAATAAACCTTAAAAAAAAAAGCAACAATGTTCCTCAATACATATGTACACATCCACATATGTGCTTATGCATAACTGAATCAGCAATATAAGGGATGAGAAGGAGGAATTACGAATATGGTGGAATTTTTTAAAGATTTATTTATTTATCTGAAAGTCAGCATTCTAGAGAGGGAAAGGGACAGAGAGAAATCTTCCATACACTGGTTCAATTCCCAAATCGCTGCAATGACCAGGGACTGGGCCAAGCCAAAGCCATGAACACAGAGCTTCTTCCAGGTCTCCCATGTGGGTACAGGAGCCCAAAGACTTGGGCCATCCTCCACTGCTTTCTCAGGCACATTAGCAGGGAGAGCTGGATCAGAAGCGGAGCAGCCAGGATGTGAACTGGTGCCCATATGGGATGCTGGCAATGCAAGCCATTGTTTTTTTTTTTTTTTAATGACAGGCAGAGTGGACAGTGAGAGAGACAGAGAAAAAGGTCTTCCTTTTCCATTGGTTCACCCCCCAATGGCCATTGCGGCCGGCGCACCGCACTGATCCAAAGCCAGGAGAAAGGTGCTTCTCCTGGTCTCCCATGCAGGTGCAGGGCCCAAGCACTTGGGCCATCCTCCACTGCACTCCCGGGCCACAGCAGAGAGCAAGCCATGGTTTTAAGCAACTACGCCACAGTGCAAGCCCCCGAATATGTTGTAATTATAAAGTACTTCCATTACCTATGAAATAAGGGCTGGAGTATTATATGAAAGCACAGTTAACTTAATTGTAGGGGCCAGTGCAGTGGCACTTAAGTTAATCTTCCACCTGCTGCGCCAGCATCCCATATGGGCACTGGTTCTAGTCCCGGCTGCTCCTCTTCCCATCCAGCTCTCTGCTATGGCCTGGAAAGCAGCAGAGGATGGCTCAAGTCCTTGTAGGAGACTGGAAGAAGCTCCTGGCTCCTGGCTTCAGATCAGCACACCTCCGGCCGTTGCAGCCATTTGGGAAGTGAACCAATGGACAGAAGACCCTTCTCTATCTCTCCCTATCATGTCTGTAACTCTACCTCTCAAATAAATAAATAAAATACTAAAAAAAATTAATTGTAGATAGATACATTGCAAACTCCTAAGCAACCACTAAAAATGTAAAGAAAAATAAAGTATGACTGATATGCTAATAAAAAAAAATGGAATTATTAAATGGCTAAATAAAACCCAAATCGGGGATGGGGTACAGGCATCATAGCACAGGTTAAGCCTCTACTTGGGATGCCCACATCACATATTAGAGTGCCTGGTTTGAGTCCAAACTCAGCTTCCAATTCTACCTTCCTAATAATAAACACACCTTGGAAGCCAGCAGGTGATGGCTCAAGTAATTGTGTCCCTGCCATTCATGAGGGAGACCTGGACTGAGTTCTAAGTTTCTGGCTTCACCCTCTAATCCAGGGCTGTTGCAGGCATTTGGAAGAGTGAGCCACCAGGCAGAAGATTGCTCTCAGGCATGTGTACTCACCCTCTATCTCTTTCTCTCTCATGTACACACATGCTTGCATGGTTTTTAAAAGGATTTATATACTTATTTGTTTGTTTGAATGGCAGAGTGATAGAAACAGACAGAGGAAGAGATAATCCTCCATCTGATGCTTCACTCCAAATGGCCTCATGCCTGGGGCTGGTCTAGACCAAAACCAGAAGCCCAGCGATCCCTCCAGGTCTCCCACATGGGTGGCAGGGGCCCAGCTACCTGGGCCATCCTCCACTGACTTCCCAGGCACATTAGCACAGAACCAGATCATAAGCTCCAAAGAAGCTGAATTTGAACTGGTCCTCCAATACAGGCTGCCAGCATTGCAGGTGGCAGCTTAGCCCACAGCACCACAATGCTGCCCCCCTCCTTCTTTATTCTTTTTTTTTTTTAGATATATTTATTTATTTGAAAGGCAGAATGACAGAGAGAGGGAGATACAGAGATCTTTCATCTGCTGGTTCACTCCCCAAATAGCCACAACAGATAGGTCTGCGCCAGCCTGACACCAGGGGCCAGGAACTCTATCCTAGCCTCCTACATGGGTGGCAGTGGACCAAGTACTTGAACCAGCCTCTGCTGCCTTCCCAGGTGTATTAGCAGAAAGCTGGATCAGAGGCGGGGTAACTGGCACTATAACCAGCACTTCAATATGGTATGTTGGCAACACACTGTAACACACTGTGTAACATTGGTGTCTCCCTCCCTTCCCCCTCCCCTTTTTTTCCCTTCCCTTCCCTTTCCCTCCCCTCCCCTCTCCTTCCCTTTTCTTTCCTTTCCTTCTCTCTCTCTCTCTTTCTCACACACATGTAAACATACACACACACAAAGCCTCTCAAATAAAAATGAATGAAAAGATAAATTTCAATGTTCTTTACACCAAATAAAAGATTGTCAGAGTAGAAAGACAAACAAGACTCAAGTATATTTTGTCTGCAAGAAATAGACTTTAAACATAAAGACACATAAAAATTCAAAGCAAAGAGAAAGCTATACCATGCTAATACTAATCAAACACAAGAGTAGCTATGTTAATTTAATTTAAGACATAGAAGAATTCACAAAAAATTAAAGGATAAGGAGTTGCATCACATACCAATAAAGGGGTCAATAATCCACAAAGATATAACAATTCCTTTTTTTTTTTTTTTTTTTTTTTTTTTTGACAGGCAGAGTGGACAGTGAGAGAGAGACAGAAAGAAAGGTCTTCCTTTTGCCGTTGGTTCACCCTCCAATGGCTGCCGCGGCTGGCGCACCGCGCTGATCCGATGGCAGGAGCCAGGTACTTATCCTGGTCTCCCATGGGGTGCAGGGCCCAAGCACTTGGGCCATCCTCTACTGCACTTCCCTGGCCACAGCAGAGAGCTGGCTTGGAAGAGGGGCAACTGGGACAGAATCCAGCGCCCCAACTGGGACTAGAACCCGGTGTGCCGGCGCCTCAAGGCGGAGGAATAGCCTAGTGAGCCGCGGCGCCGGCCAACAATTCTTAATGTATATGTACATGTACATGTACAAAAAAATGATAGAACTGTAAGAAGAAATTGATGAATTCACGATTACAGCAGAATTTCATGCCCCTCTATCAGAAATGGATACATCTAACAGGCAAAAAGTTAGTAATGACAAAGTTAAACTCAACAGCATGATCAAATCAAATTGATATAATTGATATCTACAGACTACTGCATCCAACAGCAGATTAGATGTTTTTGTTGCAGGCTAATACAGAATATTAACCTACATAGAACTCATACTGGGCCATAAAATACATCTTAACAAATTCAAAACAATACAAATCATATAACGTCTGCTCTCAGACCACACTAGAATTAAACCAGGAATCAACAGCATAAATAAAGGAGGAAAATTTCCAAATACTCAGAGATTAAAGAATACACTTGTAAATAATACACGGGTCCAAGAAGAAGTTTCAAGAAAAAATTTTAAAATAGTTTGAACTAAATAAAAATGAAAATAGAACTTGCAAAAATTTGTGGGATGCATTTAAAGTAATCTTTGGAGGGAAATTTATAGCATTGAATATATATATGGTTAGAACAAAAGATCTAGAAAATGCTCCTGCTTCTTATCAGCCAACAGAAACTACTCTGTTAGGTCCAGTGGTCACAAAAGAACTTTCTTTCTACCGTCCAATGGTCAACATAGTGAACTATCTTGCCCAATTGGCTCCAACCTGACTTCTCTTTATCCTCTTCAGCTTCTCACAGACCTCCCTGCCTCCCTCTTGTCTATCAGCATCTGTCCTCTGTCCAGACAGTGATGTGCAACAAGGAGTGCATATGGGGCCTACAAAATGGAGACTTGGATGAGATGAAATATTATATGTCCAAGGGAGAAGACTTGAACCAGACACTAGAAGGTAGAAGGAGGCCTCTCTATTGTGTACCCAACTGCAGGCAGTTTGAAATTCCAGCATTCCTACTGCTGAAAGGAGCAGATATTAATTCTCCAGCAAACACCTTACTACCATACTACAGCTCTTCTGTCTACTGTCTGTGAGAGTCGTGCTTTCCTGCTGTGAAATTTACTGTCAAAAGGGTGCCAATAAAACTGTGAAGGGTACAGATGCAATGAACACCTCTGAAGCTACTAACAAGCAAGCAATCAACACTCTTCTTCAGTGGTGGATACATGGACAGATAACTCATGACTCCCACTATTGCCTGTTGGTCACTATTTGCCATCTTCTTCTGTGAAAGACTTTAAGAAGGATGAGGGGAAATAGAAATTCCTAACAAATCAAACCACCAGAGGAAAAAATGGTTTGGAGAGGGAGGTTAAAAAAGAAAAAAACAAACAAACTGTGTTCTGGCGTATGTTAGTTTGCTAGGACTCCTTGTCAAGTCTCTTCTCTCTCTCTCTTTATGCTCTTAAAAAAAAAAAAAAAAAAAAAAAAAAAGGCAAACTTCCATCTGCTGGTTCAGTCCTCAAATGCCCACAATAGCTGGTGCTAGACCAGACTGAGCCAGGAGCCAGGAGTTCCCTCCAGGTCTCCTATGTGGGTAGATAAGACACAGAACTTGGGCCAACAACTGCTACCTCCCATGTACATCAGCAGGAAGCTGGATCAGAAGCAGGAGATGGACTTAATTCCAGGCAATCAGCAATATGGGATACAGGCATCCCACGTAGGGGCTTAACTCACTGAGCCACAAAGCCTGCATCTTCTTTTCCATTTCTAATAAAACGTACACCTTTTACTCAAGGGAGAATAGAGACAAAAATATACCAGTAATCTCTGACCTTTTGAGCTCCCTAGTGATTTTGTTAATTAGATTATACAGAAGGTCTGATTATACAAAGACCAGCTCCACATAGTTGACATCCCTAACTGTGGAAGCAGTAATGGCTGTTGTGATATAAACTCGGGGTTCTGAGATAAGCAATTAATTATAGCCTTGTGCCTTAAGAATGTACACCCCTGGGGATCTCCTGGCACAGTTAAGAGTACTGTTTGTGGTTAATAACCAAATCTTTCCTCAGTGACTTTAATTTAAGATGAGGAAGGGCACATTCCTAAATTGCTGGATGACAGAACGTCACATTTCTTCTCCATTTCACATGGATTTCATGTCTCTTCAGATAAAATCTTAAATTTTGGAATTCCAGGATATATCATCCCAATATGTGTATTTCTTCTCTAGATTGAGACATTTTTATAACATTGAAACACCTTCAAATTCTTGCTGGTAATAAAAAGCGATATAAAAATAGAATAATACCAAAAACCTGTTATAATTAAAGAGAACAATTACCTAGGGCCGGTGCCGTGGCTCACTACGTTAATCCTGCGCCTGCAGCACCGGCATCCCATATAGGCGTTGGGTTCTAGTCCCGGTTGTTCCTCTTCCAGTCCAGCTCTCTGCTGTGGCCCAGGAAGGCAGTGGAGGATGACCCAACTGCTTGGGGCCTGCACTCGCGTGGGAGACCAGGAGAAGCACCTGGCTCCTGGCTTTAGATCGGCGTAGCACCAGCCGCAGCGGCCATTTTGGGGATGAACCAACAGAAGGAAAGCCTTTCTTTCTGTCTCTCTCTCTCTGTGTCTAACTCTATCTTTCAAATAAATAAAATATTTTAAAAAAGAACAATTACCTATGGATTTTCTTCATTTGCTATTTGACTGTATTGACCTCAGTTATGTTTGTAGACACAAAGAACATTCTTCGGAATACCGTTCTCAAACCCATCTTGGATTATGGATTACTTATTGCAAAAAGCACTTGGATGAGATTTACTATTTGGACAAATTTAAGCCCATTTTTATGCCAATTTAAATTTAAGCCAAATTTATCCCAACCCACCTGTCATAAAACACTGCTTCTGCTTTTATAAATCATGTATTACATGAAATATGACAACTTCAAAACATAGTTATTGTTTGTTTTTTTTGTTTTTTGTTTTTTGTTTTTTGCTGTGGTACTCCCAGGCCACAGCAGAGAGCTGGACTGGAAGAGGAGTGACCGGGACAGAATCTGGTGCCCCGACAGGGACTAGAACCTGGCATGCTGGCGCCGCAGGCAGAGAATTAGCCTAGTGAGCCGCGGCGCTGGCCCAAAATATAGTTTTAAGAATACAGAGCCCTGGGGCCGGTGCCCTGGCTCACTTGGTTAATCCTCCACCTTGCAGCACCAGCATCCCATATGGGCGCCAGGTTCTAGTCCTGGTTGCTCCTCTTCCAGTCCAGTGGCCCAGAAGGGCAGTGGAAGATGGCCCAAGTGCTTGGGCCCCTGCACCTGCATGGGAGACCAGGAGGAAGCACCTGGCTCCTGGCTTCGGATCAGCGCAGCGCCGGCTGTAGCAGCCATTTTGGGGAGTGAACCAATGGAAGGAAGATCTTTCTGTCTCTCTCTCTCTCTCTCTCTCACTGTCTATAACTCTACCTGTCAAATAAATTTAAAAAAAAAAGAATACAGAGCCCTAAAATGATACTCTTATGACCTACAGAAAATATTTAAACATATCTCCAGATGTTTATTTCATGAGCAAATCAATGAAAGAAAACACATAACCTGAAATTTGATATCATCATTTAAAATACTAAGATTGGGGAGTAGCAGGTAAAGCCGCCACCTATGATGCCAGCATCCCATATTGGTGCCTGTTCAAGTCCTGGCTGCTCTTCTTCCAATCCAACTCCCTGCTAATGGCCTGAGAAAAGCAGCAAAAGATGGCCCAAATATTTGGGTGCCTGCCACCCATGTGGGAGACCCAGAGGAAGCTCCTGGCTCCTGGCTTTGACCTGGCCCAGCCCTGGCCATTGCAGTCATCTGGGGAGTGAACCAACAGATGGAAGACTTCTCTGTCTCTTCCTTTCTCTCAGTAACTCTGACTTGGAAATAAAAACATCTTTAAAATAAATAAATAAATACTAAGATCCCTTTGACCTGCTATTAATATACGTTTACTAAAAATATTAGTATTTTTCCTTAGCCAAATCATGTAGTAATTTAATATATCTCAAAATTTTAGGCCGGCGCCGCGGCTCACTAGGCTAATCCTCCGCCTAGCGGCGCCGGCACACTGGGTTCTAGTCCCGGTTGAGGTGCCGGATTCTGTCCCGGTTGCCCCTCTTCCAGGCCAGCTCTCTGCTGTGGCCAGGGAGTGCAGTGGAGGATGGCCCAGGTGCTTGGGCCCTGCACCCCATGGGAGACCAGGAAAAGCACCTGGCTCCTGGCTCCTGCCATCAGATCAGCGCGGTGCGCCAGCCGCAGCGCGCCGGCCGCGGCGGCCATTGGAGGGTGAACCAACGGCAAAAGGAAGACCTTTCTCTCTGTCTCTCTCTCTCATTGTCCACTCTGCCTGTCAAAAAAAAATAAAAAAAATAAAAAAAAAATTTTTAAACAGTGGCAGAGAGTGGATTAGGGATTTATATATTCGGTTTATGGATAATAAAGAAGTAATGATGAATTTTTTCAGGCAAAGTAGCATTCTACAGCAGGGTTAAACTACTATCAAGAACAGTCAGTCTGGCTAATAGCAAGTTTTATTGATCACTTGCAGGTAAGTTGGTATGTATACATGTGTGTTTTCCCCCACACACTCTTTCCTTACTTACTTCATTAATTAATCTTTATTTTACTTGAAAGAGGAGAAGTAGAGTTCTCTCCCCAATGCCCACAACAGCTGGGGCTAGGCCAGGCCAAAGCCAGGAACTGGCTACTCAATCCAGGTCTCCCATGCTGGTAACAGGAATATCACCTGCTGCCTCCCAAGCGTACATGAGGAAGAAGCTGGACTGGAAATGAAGGCAGGATTTGTACCAGACAGCTCTGAACCACTTTGCCAAATGCCTGTCCAACCCCTTTTTTCCGTGGCTTCTTCACTCACAATTAGTCTGACCCTATAATTCTCCAATATCCAAGAAAACAACTAAAAAAATATATGGTAGTTTAAATATTTTGAGAAGTTTGGCTAATTCTGATCACTTAATGCAATTTATTTTAGTTGAATTTAAAGTTAGTAATATATTTTATTATATCACTAAACAAAAATATGGAAACATCGTCACTGAAAATGCAGGGCACCCTAACTCTCTATAATTATCAATATAGTGCAACAGGGTGTCTAGATATCTTTGTTTGAATCTATTGCCATAATGTTGTTTAAAGGCTTGAATTCTTTCCTTTACATAATTTGCATCTTTATATTCAAAGTGTTGTGTTGTAGTTGGCTACCATAAGACTGCACTGTCCTATCATTCCTAAACACAGTCTGCTCTCTAAGAATCATTATTATAGAAACTGTGGGGGGCGGGCGCTTTGGCATAACAGGTAAAGCTGCTGCCAGCAGTGCCGGCATCCCATATGGACAACGAACGGTTCAAGTCCCGGATGTTCCACTTCCGATCCAGCTTTCTGCTATGGCCTGGGAAAGCAGCAGATGGCCCAAGTGCTTGGGCCCCTGCATCCACATGGGAGACCCAGAGGAAGCTCCTGGCTCCTGGCTTCAGATCAGAGCAGCTCCAACCGTTGCAGCCAATTGGGGAGTGAACCAGTGGATCGAAAACCGACCTCTCTCTCTGCCTCTCCTCTTTTTGTGTAACTCTGCCTTTCGAGTAAATAAATAAATAAATAAATAAGGAAGGAAGGAAGGAAAGAAGAAAGGAAGGAAGAAACTGTGAGATTCTTCATACAGTTTATCCTGATGTTCTTTGTAGTGCAGTAGGGGCCATTTCACCTTTCACCTTCCCTATTCTCTTTCAGCCATTTTGTAAATCTCATAATTATGAAACATCACTGATTGAGAAACTAATACACATAGAATAGACGGATCAAAAATGGGTTTTTTTTAAAGCTAGTAAGTATTTTATGAAACATTTTGATGGGGAAATTCACAATACTTAATGCTTATATTTCGAGTAAAGGAAGCTATAAAACCACACTACTTTTTCATACTATATTTATTAGCAAAAGGTTAGGTAAGCTTTATTCTCCAATGAAGTAATATTTATGAGCTCAGAAAAAACTTGCACTTCTGTATTAAATAAATCTTTTCAATGCATATATCAAGTAAAAATAGATGGTTTACTTTTTTATGCTAATCTACCAACAAATCTCCCTCCTTCCAAGTTTTAAACTGCTATCTATAGATTTACAGCTCAAACACAACACCTGAGCATCCCAAGTAGTCCTATGCATGGCTCACCTGTAATCCTGTTGGCCAAAAGGAAAAGTAGTAGGTGGTGCAGGAAGCTGCAAACAAGTAGGTCCTTTATTCATCAATTCTTTCCCTGAGTGACAGATTTTAGATCTATAAATATCAATTTGAGTTTTCCCCTAAAACTTCAATGAAGCTGATGCTCTCTTCCATACAAAGTTGGTTAAGATTTCCCTAATACATAAGTAAATAAATGCCATATTTTGCACATAAAATTTTCAAAATTTACATTGTCTGATAAATGGAGAAAATCATATCTTCCTAAGTGGCAATAGAGGAAGACTTTTGTTTTGTGCATTTTGATATATTTAAGTTCATTTTCCTACAATGTCATATTTTCCCCACAACTGGTTTTTCACAAGTGTCCTAATTTATGCATATTCAAATACTAGAATAAAACTGCTTAAGTCTTGTGTTGCAAGAACAAAATGAAATAAACTTGAATTGTGCTACAAAAACAAAAATCTAGAAAGATCTAAAATCAATAATTTGTCTCCAGGAAACTAAAAAAAAGAGCAAATTAATTCCAAAGTATGCAGAAAAAAAGAGACAAAATCAATAAAATCAAAAACAGAATATCAACAGAGAAAAACCAACAAATCTGGTTCTTTAAAAGGATCAACAAAATCAGTAAGCTTTTTCCCAAGCTAAGAAGAAACAAATTTCTAATACCCAAAATGAAGAAAGAATCTCAACAGATCTCTATCTAGAAATCAAATCAACTGAATCAGATTGAATCAATGAAACTGAATCAATAATTAATAACCTTCCAAAACAAAAAAAGGATCAGGCCAAGAAGGTTCACTTAATTCTACCAAACATTTAAGGAAAAAACTATACCAATTCTGTACCAGGAAAAAACTATTCTGTACCAGGAAAAAACTATTCTGTACCATCTTTTCCATAAGATAGGTAAGAATTTCATGAATCCTCCATAAATCTTCACTAAAGCCAGATAAAGGCATTACAAAAAAGAATACAACAATCTTTCTCATCAATATAGGTGCAAAAATTCAACAAATATTAGCAAGTCAATCCAACAGTGTATAAAAAGAATTACACACCTTGATCAAGTGGGACCTATCCCAGGTATGCAAGTGTGATCTTTCCCAGCTATACAAAAGCTGGTTAAACATTCGAAAATCAAATACTATAATCCATCATATCAACAAGCTAAAAAATAAAAATCATATGGTCATATCAAGAGATGCAGAAAGGAGCTGGCAAGGTGGTTTAGCAGGTTAAGCTGCTGCCTGCAGCACCAGCATCCCATATGGGTGCCAGTTCAAGTCCCAGCAGCTCTACTTCCAATCCAGCTCCCTGCTAATACACCTGGGAAAGTCGCAGAGGATGGCCAAAGTGCTTGGGCTGTTACATCCATGTGGGAGACCAGGAATAAGCTCCTGGCTGCTGGCTCCAGTCTGGCCCAGCCCTGGCCATTGCAGCCATTTAGGAAGTGAACCACGAAGACCTCTGTCTGTCTCTCCCTCTGTCTCTATGTAACTCTCACTTTCAAAAAAATAAAATAAAATAAATCTCTGAGAGAGAAACATCCAGCACCTATTCATAATAAAACACTGCCTTTAAAATAAATAAAATCAATTTTTTAAAAAAAGAAGAGGAAGAAGCCGGCGCCGTGGCTCAATAGGCTAATCCTCCACCTTGCGGCGCCGGCACACCGGGTTCTAGTCCCGGTTGGGGTGCCGGATTCTGTCCCGGTTGCCCCTCTTCCAGGCCAGCTCTCTGCTATGGCCAGGGAGTGCAGTGGAGGATGGCCCAGGTGCTTGGGCCCTGCACCCCATGGGAGACCAGGAAAAGCACCTGGCTCCTGGCTCCTGCCAGGATCAGCGCGGTGCGCCGGCTGCAGCGGCGGCCATTGGAGGGTGAACCAACGGCAAAAAGGAAGACCTTTCTCTCTCTGTCTCTCTCTCTCACTGTCCACTCTGCCTGTCAAAAAAAAAAAAAAAAAAAAAAAAGAAGAGGAAGAAATAAACTCCAACACCCATTCATAATAATAATTTTAAAAAAAAGTTTAGTAGGGGAAAAACAATTTGACCTAGTGTTTAACACACCAGTTAGGATGCTCACATCCCATACTAGAGTGGCATGATTCCTGGCTCTAGCTTTTGACTTCAGCTTCCTGAAAATGTGGGGTCCAGCACTGCGGCATAGCAGGTAAAGCTGGTACCTGCAGTGCCAGCATCCCATATGGGCACGGGTTCAAGTCCTGGCTGCTCCACTTCTGATCCAGCTCTCTGCTATGGCCTGGGAAAGCAGCAGAAAAATGGCCCAAGTCCTTGGGCCCCTACACCTGCATGGGACATCCAGAGGGAGCTCCTGACTCCTGGCTTCGGATCAGTTCAGCTCTGGCTGTTGCAGCTATCTGGGGAGTGAACCAGCAGATGGAAGACACACACACTCTCTCTCTCTCTCTCTGGCTCTGGCTCTCTAACTCTGCCTTTCAAACAAATAAATCTTAAAAAAAAAAAAAAAAAAAGTGGACTCTGGAAGGCAACAATGATGGTTGAAGTAGTTGGTTGGTTCCTGCCATTCACATAGGAGACCTAAATTGAATTCTCAGTTCTCAGCTTTGAATCCCTGCCCCTGGTCATTGTGGACATATGGAGAATAATTCAGCAAATGAGATGTGTCCATCTGTCTCTCTCTTTCTCTTTCCCCCTCCCCCCCTCCCTCCTTCTCTCCCACTGCTCACTTGCACTCTCCCCAAGCCCCCCACCCTGCCTCTCAAAGAAATGAATAAAAATTTTAAATTCTACTTGCAAAAAAGTTCTTCCTAAACTGAAAATCAAGGGGAACTTTTCAACTTGATAACGAACAATCACAAAAACCTTACAGCTAACATACTTAATGGTGAGGAACTAGAAGCTTTCTCACTAAGATCAGAAAAAATGCAAAGATGTCTCTTCTCACCAATGCTTCTGACACCATCCTTCAAGTCTTAGCTCATTGTAGTAAGACAAGGAAAGGAAAGGAAACTTACTCTTGAAGGAAGAAACAAAACTGTCTTTGTTTACAGATGATACGACACTCTGTAGAGAGAGCCCAAGAGAACTAACAACAAAAGCTCCTGGAACTAAAAAGCAGCTACAGTAATGATGCAGGACACAACACTAACGTACAAAGTCATATACCAGCAATGAACAATGGAATTTGAAATTTAATTTTAATTTTACCTTTTACATTAGCATCAAAAAATAAAATATCTGTAAGTCTAACAAATTTATATGAGGAAAACTGCAAAACTGAGGGAAAATATAAAAAAGAACTACATAATGTAGAGATAATTCATGTGTATAGACAGGAAGACTCAATGTTATCAAGATGTCAGTTCTCCAAAACCTGATATATAGATTAACATAATACTAATCAATATAATATTAAGCTATTTTGCAGAAGACAAAGTGATTCTAGGGGCCAGCTCTGTGACACAGTGTATTAAAGCCCTGTCCTGTAGTGCCAGCATCCCATATGGGCGCTGGTTCTAGTACTGGCTGTTCCACTTCTGATCCAGCTCTGTGCTATGGCCTGGAATGCCGGCGCTGCAGGCAGTGGCTTTACCCACTAAGCCATAGCACTAGCCCCAAGAGATCATCCTTATTTCTGCTTGCTTCAGAACAGCTTTGCACATTTTGACTTCAGCTTTCCTGTTCAATTCCCACCTGTTCAATTCCCACCACCACACTTCACAACACAATTCACGTGTCATCTCTGAAGAGAATAAACTACTCCTTCAACTCTACTCTAATATTCTGATCACAATCCTACTACAGCACTTACTACACAACATCAAAGTCACACATGAAGCTCTCCTCTCCTATCCCCTACCCTTCTATTATACTGGAATAACTCAAAGGCTGACTTACATTTATTTATATACCAAGAACATAAACCATATCTACTGTGTTACATACAACCACTATTCATTTAATAAATTATACATTAATTGAAATGAAAACCAGACAACCTTAAAGAAAAATTTAATATCAACTCAAGAATTATCTTTCAAGCTGTGCTAAAGACCTAGAGTTCGCTAACATAAGGTTATACACTGAGTTGGTAGCAGAATGGTATCTATAGTACTATAATGCCGTGCATTCAGTAGCTAAAGGGATCTACCAGAAAGAGGTTATAGCAGGAGGGGAATATATGAAAAGATCAGACTAACTAGATCAGACTAGATTCTAAGAAAAGGTGGCAGCAGCTGGCTCTTTTTTTTTCCCCTGAGAGGCAGAAAGACTTGAAAGACTAGGACTGGTCCAAGCTGAAGTCAGGACCTTGGAACTCAATACAGGTCTCCCAAATGGGTGACAGGAACCCAAACTACTGGAGCCATCACCACTGTCTGCCCAGGGTCCACATTAGCAGGAAACTAGAATGAGAAACCAGCGCTGGAAGTTTAACCCAGGTACGTCCCAATATGGGATGCTGGGATACCAACCAGCATCTAAACCATTAGGTTAAATTTTTTAGTAGCAGTTTTTCAATAACTTCTTTAAGAATTAAAATACAGGGAAAGAGAAGAACAAGTAGAACAGCAGCTCTCTTCCAAAGAAGAAAGCAAAAACAGACTGATAGATACAAGGGTACTTCAGAAAACTCATGGAAAACCAGAATTACTACTACAGTCGACTCTATATGGGTGAAAAAAATAATTTTCGAAGGGATACTTCCGGTGAGAGAAAAATGTCTGCGGCCGTTCAGAACTCATGAGTGAGTGTGGGGAAAAAGCTGAAAAATTCGCTAAAGAAGAAGGTGAAAATAATAGCCAAAGTCATAGCATCGGAGCTGGAAGAGGAGGTGAAAGATGCTTCTGAGAGCGGAGGGTCTGCAGGAAGCTGTAGATCAGAAAAGGGTCATTTTTCTGATGATGAAGCAATAGATGCTGCCAATGAGGATGCTGCTGAGCCCTGTGACAAAGGAAACGAAGATGCCGCAGAGTAGACGGGCTGGGCAGATGCCAGGGCTAAAATCCTCAACAAGAAAACTCCTAAAAGTAAACCCACCATCCTAGTCAAGAATAAAGAACTAGAAAAGGAAAAAGAAAAGTTAAAGCAAGAAAGACTTGAGAGAAGAAAACAGCTTGATATGAAGCAGGCGTGGGAAATGATGTGCAGAGTAAAACCAGATGTCAAAGACAAAGAAGCAGAGAGAAATCTTCAGAGAACTGCAACGGGGGTGTGGTGCAATTATTTAATGCTGTTCAAAAACATCAAAAGAATGTTGATGAAAAGTTTAAAGAAGCTGGAGGCTCTATTAGAAACCATGCTAAGTTGATATCAACTGTTTCTATGATTTGATCAGTGTTCTGAAAGGAATGTATGGAAGTACAAATGAGCAAAGTTCAACTGGGAAGAACTCAAAAGCCAAACAGACTGAAGCGAAATCAGAAGAGGGCCCAGGTTGAACGACCCTATGTGATGATTTCATGATGGGAGCACCTATGAAAGACTGGGACGAGGAAAGTGATGGGCCAGGTAACAGCAGACCAGGATCTGCAAGTGATTCTGACATGTAAAACAAGAGGCAACATGGTTTTCAATCAGTTTATTTTTCCTACAAAGATACTCTATCCTCCAACAGTTTGGGAATTTCTAAGAAAGCCAAAAGACTTACTAGCTTCGATGTTCTCCCTTTACATATAAACTTTGTTAAAATTGTGTTTTCAACTTTTGTATAATTTTAGGCATTGTTTCTCAAAACATTTGCAACAAAAAATATATATGCTTGGTCAGCAAGATTCACATTGCGCCAGTATGGTCAGATGTTTACAGATTGGTCATGTCTGTACTGGGTTGTTTCAGTGTCACCAGTGTTTCTAAACATGCAATGCCAATTCATAAGTAAAATGAACTCTTTGAATTAATATTTCCCTGCCTTCCAATTTAGAGACTATTTGTTTGTAGCTTTTGGGAATTATGGATATTTCTTGTCTGTTTTAGTAAGCTACTGAGAAACCTATGCACAAAATTAATATTTTTTATTTTGTGCAATGAATTTAATTTTAGGTAATCTGATAAATATTTAAAAATACTAGATCTCTACTTTTATATTATTTCCTTTTATGTACTAAGTAATATAAATAAGTACTTAGCATTTACTTTTTAGAATTTTTTTTCATGAAAGATTCATTGAGGTGGAAACTTTCATGTCTATCTTATGCAAGAGACTTGCTTTCTTCAGAAACATATTTGATACGTTCTAATCTCTCTCTTTTTGTCTCCTAAAACATTTGAGTTAGCTTAAATTCTTTTTTTATGGACAACCTAAGCCATGAAATGATGGAGTTAGGTAACAGGTAATTTTGCATGAGAACATTGCATCCGATTTGAGACTTCATTGCATATTGTTTCCTTAAAAGCTATTAAATTGGGTGACTTTTAGCATCAAGCTGTTAAACAAAAAGAGAAATGTGAGACCGTTTAATAATATTCCAAAATTCTTGTGAAACTCAGCCCCAAATCACAGGTTTTTAATGGAATTATTTATTCCCTTTTGCATGAGTTTTATATTCCTTTTGTATGAGTTATTCTTTGAAAATGATCCTTCCCTTTCTCCATCATTTCCATAGTAAAAATAATTCCCTCCTATCCCCCAGCTGTACGTACTTGCATCTGTTATATATTTAAGGGATAATTTTCTCCCAAAACAATGTGCTAAAGCATAGATGTTTATATTTTTAAACCCATTTGAGTGTTACCAGTATTATGTGGCTAACATTTAATTAGTCCATGGCCTGGTATTTGTTATCTTAAAGAAAGGTAGACACCCAAAATATCAAGTGTTTAAAACAGAAAAGCTCAAAATGCATTTCATATTTGCTCCAACTTCTGAACTTCAGTATCTTATTAAATTATAGAACTGCCACTTTGTCACTAATATGAATAAATGTGAACGATATTCCTTAGCGTTAATACAGGAGTGCTCAGTATCTTAATAGATAATATTTCAGTGTAACTAACACATAGGTAATTCGGGGAAAAATGTGTAACACCTAAAAACTTGTTTTTCCACAGGACTAAACTTTATATTTTGTTATTAAACAGTTCCTGGGTCATCATACAAAAGTTTACAAAATTTTTCCTGAATAAATAAAATAAATAAATAAAATTTTCAGTTTTAGATGATACCAGTGGGTATCACTTATATTAGAAGGCTGTGACGCATATATGAAATAATTTTTGTCATATAGATATCTTCTCTAAGTATTTCTGCATCTTGGATATAAAAACGAATATCAAAAGTGTTAAATATAAATCTAAGAGCAAGCCTGTTATTTGAGAAACTGTATCTTTATGTGAATGTTTTGAATAGTCTAACTCTGTCCCTTCTACCCTAAACACTTCACCAGCAATATTATTTTTTGGCATCAGTGAGATAAAAAATTATTTTCAAATCTGTGCATAGTTTTTTCATATTTCATACTTTTCACACATTATGAAAAAATTGGCATCAAAAAATTTATACCTTAAAATTTCGTATTTCCAATTCGGAACTTTATGACATATCCATGAACTGACTTTACAGTTCAGTAGACAATGGGAACATTCCTCTTAAAGGCGTTAGTGTTAACCACATTAATAACCTTTCTATTTCTACACACTGTGATCATTCTATACAGAGCCAGAACAGTGTTTCAGAAAACTGACAGAATTCCCTGTGAGAATATCTCTAGCACCTCAAGACCATGTCTGCCCAAGATAAAAGGACCTTCTTACACAAATGAACCCAAGGAGAAGGAAATCATCATGCCTGGAGTAGAGAGGTTTAGCTGATTATGATGCCTTTGCTAATTCTAAATTTCATTTCAGCATTTGTGAAGTAGGAAAGAGAAAACTTATCCCATATTTCAAGCTTAACTGAAATCTTGAAGCAAAGCTTTTCATTGCTCTCTGGTATATTGGAGCACCAAACCTTCATTTTGGCAAAAATACTAGTTTAATTTTGTGTGTTTAATCTGATCTGAAGCCTAACATAATATACAATGTCTGACATAAAGAATGAATAAAACTTTTACTATAGCTTTGAACCTCAAATGGTATTCCTATAATTCAAACTCAACCCATTTCTAAGTCTGCTTCTGATAACAGAAAAAAATTTCCCCCAAAAATTCTAGCCTATTTAATTTGTGAGTACTTAACTGTTTTTATTCCATATGTTTTAGTTAAGAAATTAATTTCAGCTTATCTCTTGAGGCTCACATTTCTCCCCCCTCACAGAAGCACAGCCCAGAACTGTTATGAATTCCTCTATATCTTCAGACCACACAAAACAGCTTTTATAAAAGCCACTTATTCACATGTAAGAAATCATAATAATTTACCAATTACGAATAAAGAACACATATACAGGAGGAAAGGTAGTTACTACATTTTCAAGGTGACATCATATTAGATAAGTAATGGTGAAAATAAAACATGCTGGAGTGTAACATTTTTAAAAACTCTTCAGGGGTCAGCATATAGCAGGTTAAACATCCTCCACTGACACTGGCATCCCATAGAGGTGCTGGTTTGAGACCCTGCTGCTCTAATCCAGCTCCCTGTTAATGCACCTGGGAAAGCAGCAGCAGATATCCCAAGTACTTGGGCTCCTACATCCATGTGGGAAACCTGGAAGAAGCTCCTGGCTCCTGGCTTCAGCTTGGCCCATCCACAGCCATTGAGGCCATTTGAGGAGTGAACCAGTGGATGGAAGAAGGCAACCTCTTTCTCTGTCTCTCCCTCTCTCTCTCTCTATAACTGCCTTTCAAATAAAATAAAACCTTAAAAAAAAGATTTTCATAAATAAACTCTGAACATAGTCCAGGTTCTATGCAATGTAACAATGATGAAGGAAGTACTTAACTCTATAAGTACTTAATTTCCAGAGTACTTATTCACATTTTACACCAATGTTCTCTATATTTAAGCATACTTAAAACCAGTGAACTTATTTTCAAATGTTCTAATACTACACATATCGGTAACATTAGTAACCAGAAAATTAAGCTCTAACACTTTCGGAGAGTTATGTATTTAACTACTGCTCTCAAAGCACACATGCACTAGTTCTTTCCACCATGATATTGTTCCTTCAGTAAGAAATTTCAAAAGCAAAAGCATAACTGAGAAGAGTGACCTATTCTACTTTTAGACAACTTGAAGTACTCACAGTAAAAAATCATTATCTTAAAACTTCCTTGCCTGTCAAAGGTTTTGCAAAGCTGATTCAACTGGTCAACTAAAACTTCACTCAAGGAGCCAGCACTGTGGCATAGAAGGTTAAGCCTCCATCTGCAGTGCTGGCATCTCATATAGATGCCAGTTCAAGCCTGGGCTGCTACACTTCCAATTCAGCTCCCCAGTTCAGCCAATGCACCTAGAAAAGCAATGGAAGATGGTCCAACTGATTGGACTCCTGCACCCAAGTGTAGATCCTGGAAGAAATTCCTGGCTCCTGGCTTCAAATCTGCCCAGATCCAGCCATTTTGGCAGTCTGGGGAATGAATCAGCAGATAGAAAATCTCTGTCTCTCCTTCAGTCTCTCTTTCTCTCTGCAATTCAAATAAATAAATAAATCTTAAAAAAAAACTTCACTCAAAAAATTTCATGAGTGTTGGCGAAGTAGTTAAACTATTATCTAAGTACTACAATCTCATTTTCACACTACACATCCAAGATAGAAATGGTGAATAGCTAAAGATCACTTTCTACTGAAAGACTGTCTGACATAAATAGGATATAGTCAGTTCAGTATGTAAATATATTACAGTTATACTTCACATAGCTCATCTGAAATCATTTTCACTGGCAGTCTGGAAGACAAACTACTTAGTTGCATTCCAACTTTACCTATTAATTTATAAAAAACAAAAGTCCAGGTCAATGGAACTACAATATAATTGAAATACTATAATTAATAGATGCAATTTTTAACATGGCTCACCAACTGGTTCAAAAGGCCACAAGCAGGAGTTTCACACCTGCAAGAGAACACATGTGATAATCCTCAAAAAATAATATTATGAATATTCTTGTGATATGGGAATTGATCAAGTTGAATGCCAAACTAAGTTTGACCATGTTATTATCCTAAAATGTCTTTTTATGTTTCTTTATTGTTAACATAGAAAGCTGTAAAATTGATAAGACCTTTAACAAAAATAATAAAATATATTTAAAAAATTAACCTACAGATATATTTCACTTAGGCACTTCTCCAAAAAGTTATACAAAACATGTAAAGTTAAATGTATGAGGATATCTTATGGTTGAAATAACTTGCAGAAAAAAATATATATAATATCATGTATGTAAAAACATGCACATGTAAAAATAACTGTATGTGTTTCCACATAAAAGTTGATTTTATAAGATGTAAAAATGTGATGTGAAAGTGAAATGAGATCCAGCAACCTATGTTTTATATTGTATAAGAGAATATAGTCATATGTTAGTTGTATAATTAATGGTTAATAGAGGGGTAGGCATTTGGCCTGGTATTTAAGACCCCAGTTAATATGTCCATGTTCCACATTAGAGTGTCTGGGTTCAATACTGGCTCCTGACTCCAGCTTCTGCTAACAGAGACTCTGGAAAGCAGTGCCACCACATAAGAGACCTGTCTTAAATTTCTGGCTCCTGGCTTTGGCCTGGCCTAGCTCTAGCCATTATGTCATTTAGGGATTAAATCTGCAGATGGTGGCTTGTTCTGTCTCCCTGCCTCTAAAATAAATAAGTAAAATTAAGAAAAGTAAGTTTAAAAATAGGGGGGAAATTGCCAGTACAACCTTACTTTCCCATTTTCTTAATATATAATCTTACAGATGTCTTTTCATTTAAAAAATTCTGTCCCAATAACATAAATACTTATACTTAAGAATATGGGAACTCCTTTCTGAATACTTAAAAAAAATAATACAATTGTAATTTCTAATAAATGTTATTGTTTTGCCACACAAAAACTAACTGAGGAATCTTTGGAACGCTCAAAGAAATTTATGATGGTCTTAGTACTTTAAACACTATTTCATTTTTTAAACAGTTCTGTACTTGAATTACTAGAGACTTCTTCATTTCCTATAGTCTTAATAGCTCAAGATCCTAAAATATGACAGGAATGTTTCAACATTCTTCATGGCTTTAATGGTAATATTTTAATTTTTATTTGATTCTTAACATGTAACACATCTTAAAGGAGTACACAGTAGCAGGTCTCAAATACAGTTTTATATTCATAATGTTTTACAAAATTTAAAAAATCCGAACTGTGAAAAAGCTTTAAAGTTGGAATACAGTCATAAAGTTTCAAGTTTACCATCACCATAAAGAGAAAACCACACTCATTTGAAAATCACAATTACAGGGAAAAGAACAGCAAAGTTAGGCACATGGGGAAGAGAGGACACCACAGAAGTAGGAAAAGTGGAAGAAACAGGCAGAAACATGACGCATCATGTGTGAAAACGATACGTATGTTGAGGTTGGCAAAGGATCAGCAGGACAATGACTTCACTACCTATCACACCTCCCAGAAACACACAGAACCATGAACAAAGCACCAAAATACACACTAGTATCAACATCCAGTCAAAAAGCTCAAAAAGTAAAAATAAGTAGCCAGGAAAAAATTTTAAAATGCAAGGGGTCAGAGGGCACCACAGAAGTCAGCAACTGCATTTCAACTCCACTCCTTCTTAGTATAAGCATAAGAACTGTTCTCTTCCTGAATATTCACCAAATTTTCATACAACATATCTAAGAAAGAGAGAAAACGTGAAGCCTTGTCTTTCCAAAATGAAAACAGACTATTAGAGACAAACAGAAAATCAATAAATATAATTACTCAAGCAGAAATTCATTTAGAGAACTATGATAAGAGATTCTCACAGAACGTTAGTTTACATAGACATAAAAATGTATGCACATGCATGTTTAAGGTAAACTACCATAAAGTCAAGAATACCTGTACAAACCTTCAATAGCAAGACCACTGTTTTGCCTCTAGAGGGCGAACCTGGTCTTCTGGAAAAACTAGACAAGAGAAGTTACTTTCAGATTTTATGAAAAATATAAGATGTCACAACAGCACAGGTTCTTAACCTTCCTTGATTAGCAGTTGCCCTAAATGCATGAGTAACTGTTTCACACTGACCCTAAACCACAAGAAATGTTTCTGTTAATAAGTAGCTATGTCCAAACAATTTGATAATTATATCCTAACAGTAACCATTTATAAAATAACACACATTTTATTTTATTCCTAAATAAATGCAATTAATTGCTGATTAGGCATATATATCTGCTGTATACTGTACAATTTTTTAAACATTGAAATCAGATTCAATACCATCAACCATCATTTCCAGTCCCACACTGAAGTTTTACACAGTATCTTCTTTTTTAACACAACTTAAACCATATTCACAAAGATACGACACTTCAGAAAAAGTATGTTAGCACCACCTAATGTTAAAACTATGTATTACTTATATTTCAAGTTAACAGTGTACACCAAATCTGGAAGCTGCAGAATATTACTGAGTTTGCCACAAAAATCAAAAATACCCCATGGCTTCCCTATGTGTTAGCTTCAGCAGCCCAGAGAATGGGGCACACAGTTTCCAAATCACTGCACCATAGTTTTAAGTCCCAGAGAGCATTTAAACTATTTTAATTACTTATAAGTAAAATTAACTACAATAAAGTTTTTAGAGATCTCAATATTGGCTTCCTGTATTACTTGGGAGACCAGTTTTTCTTTCAAGCAATAAAAGGAACACTAAAGGAATGCTACTAAATCCTTAAAAGATGTTTTTTCCAACTTGAATGATAATTATTGCCTACATATGATGATTTTAATAAACATGAGTTGCATTAAATCTAAATTATAATTGGGAAGGGGAAAAAAGGAAATTTACTGTATCCTCTCTCAGCAACAATTTCTTCGAACTTCAAGTCACTAACAATCAATCCAGTCTTACCACTTTCCAGTCTCACTGATTTAATACTAAGGAGCGTAAGTTCAGGAGTCATATAAGATCTGAAAGTCTTAAGAACTCAAGAGTATGGATTTTAATAAGGATAACAGAAGAACTGGCTTCCAAGTTACTAGAAATATTGTGTACTAACTCTTCTCAATTACAAATTCCCTAGTTTAGACAGAACACCAGAAAATCAACAACGGAAACGATTCAGCCTCATAATTTACTCAGTTTTTGCCTTTTCCTCTTTCACTATTCACAACTATAAATATTGATGAAAACTGTGCCATTAACAAATGCTATCAAATTCAAGTTCAACTAGAAGTCAAAATATGTGGTATGTACTTTAAGTGGTTTTTTAAGCTAACCAAAGAATAACTGGAAAACAGAATCAATGTTATATCGCTTTAAAGCATTTTTACAAGCATAAAAGAAAATAGAAAACACTGTGCTGTTTTAAAAACAAATTTAAGAAGGTTTCTATAAATAGTTACAATCCAAAAAGTATACATCTAGAAAAACAAGAATGTAGATGAATATAGCTAACTATCAAGAAAAGAATGCTTGGAAAGGCAGCACAAACTACATGGCCATTTTAGTACTTACCTGTTGAATGATTTTGGAAGTTTTCTGAAGATTCTCTCTGGGAGGGACTTTACCAAATAATTTCCAACCAGGAGCACTAGGGACAACTGATTTGAGTTCCTTAGTCCTTTTTGGAAAAAGGTTTCTGAAACAAAAAATTACATGAATGTGTTTTTTGCAACCCGGGAACTATTTAGTAATTTTTAAAATATGTTTATTCCTAACGCAAATATAAAATACTTGTAAATAACATTCCTACTTATACTACTATTATTGTGGTTATTAACAAGACACAATAGTATCTGGCTTTATAGAAAGGTTGTAGAAGAATTATCATTAGAAATAAATAACAAGGGACCGGAGCTGTGGTGTAGCAGGTAAAGCCGCCAACTGCAGTGCCAGCATCCCATATGGCTGCCAATTTGAGTTCCAGCTGCTCCACTTCCCATCCAGCTCTCTGCTATGGACTGGGAAAGTAGAAGATGGCCCAAGTCCTTGGGCTCTTGCATCTTCGTGGCAGACCCGGAAGAGGCTCCTGGCTCCTGGCTTTAGATTGGCGCAGCTCTGGCGTTGTGGCCAGTTGGGGAATGAACCAGTGGATGAAGACCTCTCTCTCTCTCTCTCTCTGCCTCTCTTTCTCTCTCTGTGTAACTCTGACTTTCAAATAAATAAATAAGTCTAAAGGAAGGAAGCAAGCAAGGAAAGAGGGAGGGAGGGAGGGAGGGAGAAATGACAGCCATAACCAAATAAAATAAAAATGTTTGCTTTGAATTTATGACTAATGTCCTTGGCAATAAAAGCTGAGAATCCAGAGTAGGAATTGTGGCACACCAGGTTAAGCTACTGCTTGCGATGCCCGAAACCCCTATCAAAGTGTCAGTTCAAATCCCCACTCCTCTGCTTCTGATTCAGCTTCCTGCAAATGGACTTAGGAAAGCAGTGGATGATGGATCAAGTAATTAGGTTCCTGCCACTCACATGGAAGACCCAGATGGATTTCCTGCCTCCTGGCTTGGGTCTGGCCCAGACCTGGTTTTTGTGGACAATTGGGAAGAAGACTGGTAGATGAAAGAGAACTCTCTCCCTCTCTCGATTATGCTTGTTCTCACTCTGCCTTTCAAGTAGATGAAAATAAATGAGGGGCCGGCGCTGTGGCGTAGGAGGTTAAGCATCTGCCTACAACACCAACATCCCATATGGGCGCTGGTTCAAGACTTGGCTGTTCTGTTTCCAATCCAGCTCTCTGCTGATGGCCTGGGAAAACAGTAGAAGATGACCCAAGTGTTTGGGCTCCTGCACCCACATGGGAGACCAGGAAGAAGCTCCTGGCTCCTGGTTTCAGAATGGCCCAGCTTTGGCTGTTGCGGTCATTTGGGGAGTGAGCCAGTGGATGGAAGACCTCTCTCTCTATTTCAATATCTCTCTCTGTAACACTGCTTCTCAAGTAAATAAATAAATCTTAAAAAAATGAAATGAATAAATAAACTTTGTTTTTAAAGCTCAGAATTTGAGAACAAAAAGAATCTATTAAAATAGTTAAAGGCCGGCACCGCAGCTCACTAGGCTAATCCTCCACCTGCGGTGCCGGCACACCAGGTTCTAGTCCCGGTCAGGGTGCCAGATTCTGTCCCGGTTCCTCCTCTTCCAGTCCAGCTCTCTGCTGTGGCCCCAGAGTGCAGTGGAGGATGGCCCAAGTCCTTGGGCCCTGTACCCGCATGGGAGACCAGGAGAAGCACCTGGCTCCTGGCTTAGGGAGCCATTTGGGGAGTGAACCAGAGGGTAGAAGAGCTCTTTTTGTCTCTCCCTGTTTCAGTCTGACTTTCAAATAAAATAAAAGCCTGTCAAAAAAAAAAAAAAAGAATATATAACCAAAGAAAAAAGTATCTCAATGAAAAGCCTGAAAGAACAAGTATCGAGAATTGTTATGTATTAGCTCCATGTTCTAACCAATAACATTAAGTACCTATCTATTTGCAAACATAAGCAAGCATCATATTCAAAACAGGTATTCAGGGTGGGTGTTTGACCCAGCAGTTAAGACACAGATTGACATGTCATCATACAATGTCAAACACCAAACACCAAACCCAAGACTCTATCATATAAATATATAAATATATATTAAAAGTATAGTATATTGATAATAAGGAAATGTTCTTCTTTACATATTTATCTTTTGAAAGGCAGAATGACACAGAGATAGAGAGGGAGTGTTGAAACAGATACAACAGCAAGAAAATATAAGATACTTGGGAATAAACCTAACTGAAGTTTTTTATAAAAAAATGTTTTATTTATTTGAATGGCAGAGTTACAGAGAGACAGAGGGAGAAACAGAGAGAGAAACGGCTTCCATCCTCTGGTTTACTCTGCAAATGGCGACAACAACCAGGGCAGGCTAAAGCCAGGAACCAGGAGCTTCTTTCACATCTTCCACGTGGATGCAGGGGCTCAAGCACTTAAGCCACTTCCACTGCTTTCCCAGACAAATCTGCAGGGAACTGGATCAGAAGCAGAGCAGGGGCTGGCGCTGTGGCATAGTAGGTTAATCCTCCACCTACAGCATTGGCATCCCATATGGACACTGGTTCGATCCAGCTCTCTGTTATGGCCTGGAAAAGCAGTCGAAGATGACCCAAGTTCTTGGGTTCCTGCACCCGCATGGGAGACCTGAAAGAACCTCCTAGCTCCTGGCTTCGGATCAGTGCAGCTCTGGCTGTTGAGGCCATTTGGGGAATGAACCAGTGGAAAGATCTTTTTCTTTGACTCCTCTCCCTCTCACTGCTCTCACTGTCTGTAACTCTACCTCTCAAATAAATAAATAAAATCTTTAAAAAAAAATAAGAAGTGGAGCAGCCGGTACTCAAACCAGGCCACATGGGATGCCAGCATTGCAGTTGACAGCTTATTCCATTACACTTACAGCATCAGCCCTAATTAGCAGGGAGCTGGAATGGAAGTAGAGCAGCTGAGACTCCGATTGGCACCAATATGTGACACTGGCACCACAGAAAGCAGCTTTACCCGCTACACCATAGCACTGGCCAGAAAGCTCACTATTACAGAAAGGAAATCACTCTCATAAAAATGTTCATTCTCCTCAAATTTACCCATATATTCCATGCAATTCCCATTAAAAGCCCAACAATATTTTGAGGAACTTGAAGGAAAAAAACCCCTAAAATTTATATTAAAATATCAAGAATAATCAAGACGCTTTGAAGATGAACAAAGTTAGGCTGAGTTAGTTGCACTATCAGAAACTCAGATTTACCATAAGTATGGTAAAAGTCAGGAATAAAGAAATCAATCAAGGGACTGGCACTGTGGCACAGAGGGTAAAGCCACTGCCTGCAGTGCCGGCATCCCATACGGGTGCCGCTTCAGGTCCCTGCTACTCCACTTCAAATCCAGCTCTCTGCTATGGCTTGGGAAAGCAGAAGATGGCCCAAGTGCTTGGTTCCCTGCACCCGCATGGGAAACCCAGAAGAAGCTCCTGACTTCAGATCAGCACAGCTCCAGCCATTACAGCCATTTGAGGAGTGAACCAGCAGATGGAAGACTTTCTTTCTTTCTCTCTCTCTCTCTCTCCCTCTCTCTGATTCTGTCTCTGTAACTCTGCCTTTCAAATAAATGAATCCTTTTTAAAAAAGAAATTAATCAAAAGAAAAAGAATACTCTCTCAGAAACAACTTCAAGCATAAATAGAAACAGAACACACTGCAGATCAATGAGGAAAAAATAGATCATTTAATAAATAGTGCTAGCAACTTTGGTTATCAATGTTAAGTAAAAATGAAATTGGATCCTTACTGCATACCACACATAGGAGTCAGTTGCCAATGAATTAAACAGTTATAAAAGGTAAGCTCTAGGGCTGGCGCTGTGGCATAACAGGTAAAGATGCCATCTGCGGTGCCAGCATCCCAAGTGGGTGCTGGTTTGAGTCCCAGATGCTCCGTTTCCAATCCAGCTCTCTGCCGTGGCCTGGGAGAGCAGTGGAAGGTGGCCCAGACGTTTGGGCCCCTGCACCCACGTGGGAGATCCGGAAAAGGCTCCTAGCTCCTGGCTCCAGATAGGCCCAGCTCTAGCCATTGCGGCCATTTGGGGAGTGAACCAGCGGATGGAAGATTCTTTCTCTCTCTCTTCTCTTCTATCTATAGCTCTGCCTTTCAAATAAATCAATCAATCTTTTTAAAAAAAAGGTAAGCCTTTAAAAAAAATTTATTTATTTATTTGAAAGCCAGAGTTACAGTTAAAGAGAACAAGAGGGAGAAGCAGAGAGATCTTCCATCTTCTGGTTCATTCCCAAAACAGCCACCCTGGCCAGGCCAAAGCCAGGAGCCAGGAACTTCATCTGGGTCTCCCCAGGTCTACCCTTCTATGTGGGTACAGGGGCCCAAGCAGTTGGGCCATATTCAGCTGCCTACTAGGCCATTAGCAGGGAACTGGATTGGCTGTGGAGCAGCCAGGACTCAAACCAGAGTCCATATGGGATGCTGGTGCTGGCTACAAAGGTAAATTTTTAAAGTTTAGAAAGACACACAGGAGAGGCTGGCATTGTGCAAAAGAAGGTTAAGCCACCACCTGCAATGCTTGCTTCCCAAAGCATTGGTTCAAGTCCCAACTGCTCACTCCCCATCCAACTCTCTGCTAATCCACCTGGGAAAGCAGCAGTTTGCCCATGTGCTTGGCTCCCTACCACCCACATTTAAGACCCAGGCAGAGGTCCTGGCTCCTAGTTCCGGCCTAGACCAGCCCCAGCAGTTACAGCTATTTGGAAAGTAAAGCCAGGAGCCAGGAACTCCATCCTGTCTCCCATGTGGGTGGCAGGGGCTCAAGTATTTGGGTCATCTTCCGCTGCCTTCCCAGGTGCATTACTGAAAGCTGGATTGGAGGCAGAGCAGCCAGGTTTCAAACTGGCTCTCCAATAACAGCTGTCATTATTGCAAGTGGTGGCTTAACCTGCTGCGCCACAATGCTGTCCCCAGCATTAATGGCTTAAAACTTGATGAAGTCACAAGAATTAAAGATTTTTGTTCAAAGAACAGAAAAGACACAAATTTGGAGGAGCAATTCCAACACATATTAAAAAAATGTAAGTACAGGTTAAGCATTTCTAATTCAAAATCTGAAATCCAAAAATCTCCAAAATTGGGAACTATTCAAGTGCCCAAAAAGTTTTCAACTTGGGAGCATTTCAGATTTTGGATTTCTGGCTTAGAAATACTCAACCAATAAAGTCTATGCAAATATTCCAAATCCAAAAAACTCCAAAATCTGAAATTCTTCTGGTCCTGAGCATTTCAGATAAAGAATTGGCAACCTGTGTACAGAAAATATAAAGACCACAAACTAATCGCTTTCATAAAAGGCAGCAATGAAAAATAAAAGGTATTAAAAAGTTTTATACAAGGAGGGAAAGCAAATGGCAAATAAAGACAAAGATATTAAACTAGAATAATGTTTTACATATATTGAACCAGAAAAAACTCAGACAACTGACAATAACAAGCTTAGAGAGAAGACCACTGTGAGAAATTTGCATTGCTTTGATCACACTTGTTTCCAGCTCATACAGCTGAACAGCTGCGTACTCTACCATCTAGCAATTACACTTCTAGTTACAAGCCCCAGAGAAAATCTTGGACATGTGCACTTGAAGATGTTCTAGGCACTATTGTTTAAAAGACCAAAAACCTCTCACAATCCAAAAATTTACTGACAAAAGAATAGAAAACTTCAATTGTAGTATATCCTTAAATGTAATAGTATTCCACAGGGAAGATGAACCATCAAGCAAACTTCAGAGAATTTCAGATTTAGGATTTTCAGATTAGGAATGCTTAATCTGAAACTGATTAAAGCTATTCAAAGATTTTTGTATTTTTAATCCACAGTTAAGGAGCTATAAATTTGCCTCTTCCTGCACTGTGTTGGGTATCTACATTTGCCACAATATTAAGTATACTTCTTTGGTCCAAAGTTGGTAAACATTTCAGATTTTAAGCACTCTTCTTAGAATCAATTCCAGAACATCTACTACATCTACTAAAAATCTGTCTCATTTATCATTTTGAAGTAGTTACTGGGTCAGAAGCCTTTATACTATTTGTATTATTTTTATTAATTGGGGGGAAAGTCTATAATGTACTATCCCTTTTTTTTAAGCTACTACCAACTCCAATTACTGACCAGAACTATGAATAGCTGATACATGAGGGCAGAAAGACAGTATTTCATTCTTTATACCAAAAATTCAGCATTATACATACAATTAATTAAATTTAAATTCAAATAATTTAATTGAATTTAAGTTGAAGATAACCAGAAAAGTACTTAAGGAATTTTTTTGCAAACTCAGCATTGCTTTGAATAATGTGATCTTAGAAAAGAGACATAATAGACTGAGAAGATCACAAGTGTAAGAAGAAGTTATACCAAAGGACAGTAACACTCACAGATCAGAAAAGACTTCATGTGCAATTTTATAAGGAGCCATTTGGGTTGGTTATGTCTCTAAAATTTTACCTATAATTAGATAATGTAATCTCTAAGAAATATATTCTCATGAAAAACTAAAGGTTATATATTTCAATACTGTGCAAAAGACATCTTTAAGTCACAAAGTTTTTTTTTGTTGTTGTTATTTAGTAAAAAATTGTATGTACTTAGGTTATTCAGAATGTCAACAAAACAGCTGTAACTTTTTTTGCAATCACACAGAGTGTATTCAGTTAACAGAACAATGGTTTTGTATAAGCGGCATCAGAGACAAAGAAACAACTGAAGATAAAAAAAAAAAAACTACCATCTCCATATATATGTAATTTGTGCTGTGTATCAACCAGAATCTGCTTTAAATTTCCATTGCAGCTTACAATCCTCAAACTGTCCCAGGCAAGGTTAGCAGATACAGAAAATACCACCAGGACAGGGCTATTCAAAGACAGATTTAATAGTATATTAACTATTAAAAAAAGATACTATATATAGTTTAAAAACAAATCTTACACAGCCTTACATTTCAATTTTTTTGTTGTTTTTGTTTAAAAGGAGTTTTGTACAGGGGAGTTAGATGCGTTATAGACAAGAAAAAAAACAAAAAACAGCCAGACACAATTTATTCATCATCTTCCTTTTCTTTCTTGCTGTTTTCAGCCTTGAGACGTCCTTTTATATTCATTGAGCTTTCCTTGGTACGCAGCAATATCCTGTTCTTTGTTTTTTGTTTTTTTTTTTTTATGTTTATTTATGTATTTGAAAGTCAGAGTTACAGAGAGAAGGGGAGACACACAAAAAGAAAGGGATCTTCCATTTGCCAGTACATTCCCCAGATAGCTACAATCGCCAGGGCTGGGCCTGGCCAATGCTAGGAGCTTCTTTCAGGTCTCCCACAAGGGTGGCAGAGGCCATCTTCTGCTGCTTTTCCTAGGCCATTAGCTGGGAGCAAGACAGGAAGCAAAGCAGCAAGAACACCAACTGGCATTCCAGGCATCACAGGCAGACACCATAACATCCATCCCTCTGTTTCGCAGTTTTCCTTCAGTTCAGCAACCATCTTTTCATCAGGCTGCTTGTCATCTGCAGCACTGATATTCCACATCTCTTCAGTTTCTTTGCAACATCGCTAATGGATAGGCCAAGATGTTCTCCTTTGGTGGTCTGAGGGCAAAATACTCAGAACAGAAAAAGAAAAAGGCCCAAGGAGGCCTTTTATGTGCACTGGTATCCCGGAACTGCTTTCATTTCCCCTTCAGGAGGGATATAGGATTTCATTTCTCTTTGACAACCTGCTCTATCCACCTTTGTCATGTCTTCATATTTTCCCCTCTCTAAGCACTTCTTAGAAAACTATGAATACAAGCCAGAGATATGGTGTGGCGGGTTAAGCTGCTGCCTGCAGTGCTGGCATCGCATATGGACGATGGTTCTCTTCCTGGCTGCTCCACTTCTGAACTGGCTCCCTGCTAATGTGCCTGGGAAAGCAGCGAAGATGGCACAAGTGCTTGGGCCTGTGCACAAACTTGGGAGACCCAGAAGAAACTCCTTACTTCGGCCTGGCCCAGCCCTGGCTGTTGTGGACATTTGGGGAGTGAACCAGCAGATGAAAGATCTCTCTCTGTCTCTCTCTAAACTCTGCCTTTCACATAAATAAAATAAATCTCTTAAAAAAAAAAAAAAGCCGGCGCCGTGGCTCAATAGGCTAATCCTCCACCTTGCGGCGCCGGCACACCGGGTTCTAGTCCCGGTTGGGGCGCCGGATTCTGTCCCGGTTGCCCCTCTTCCAGGCCAGCTCTCTGCTATGGCCAGGGAGTGCAGTGGAGGATGGCCCAGGTGCTTGGGCCCTGCACCCCATGGGAGACCAGGAAAAGCACCTGGCTCCTGGCTCCTGCCAGGATCAGCGCGGTGCGCCGGCTGCAGCGGCGGCCATTGGAGGGTGAACCAACGGCAAAAGGAAGACCTTTCTCTCTCTGTCTCTCTCTCTCACTGTCCACTCTGCCTGTCAAAAAAAAAAAAAAAAAAAAAAAAAAAAAAAAAAAAAAGATAACTATGAGAAATTGACAGAAGCATCTGGGTGCTGCTTCTTGGGCTCCTCCAAGCAAGTCTGCACAAAGAATGAGTATGATGACATTTCATTAATCGGCCTCTTAGGATCTTTTTTGCCTGTTTTTAGTTATTTTTCCTCATTGAGACACACAGTTGCCTGTGGGGAGCAACTCGGACTAGACTAAGTTACTGGAATTAAGACTTATTCTATGCATCTGCTCTCCCACAATATGGCGCTGGGAGAGGAGAAAACAGCTTCTACGCAGCTGCCTCTTGCCAACTTGAGTGATGACCTCCAGGAGCTGATCCTGCTCCTGATTGGAGGAGAGCAGCGTACTCGGCGTGTGGGCAGCCGAGTTAGGATTGGCGGAGGAGGACTATAAAGGAGGAGAGAGACAACATGCACCAGGAACATCTAAGGGGAACATCTATCTGAAGGAACACCTGTGCAGCTCCCGAGAGAGCCGGCCGGCGGTGTGCCGCTCCCCCGCGGAAGTGGGGAAAGTGGCAGGGGGAACCGCCCTTCCACGGAGGTGGAAGGGATGGTAGCCAACCCGGGAAGAACCAGCAGCAAACCCGGGGAGGGCAGAGCAGACAAAAGAACAGCGCAGGGTCCTGTGTTGCTCCTCCGCGAAGAGGGGGAGCGACATAATGGTGCCGTGACTCGGATATGAAGCCTAGGCAGGGTTTAGTGTCGTTCCTCCATGAAGAGGGGGAGCGACAGTCGCCTAGTGCCCATCCAGCTCTCAATTGCCCCAGTGTTGCCTCTATGTCACAAAACTTTTTAAAAAAAAAATCACACCTGGTGGGGTCAGTGCTATGGCGTAGCAGGTAAAGCTGCCACCTGCACTGCCAGCACCCCATATGGGCACCAGATCAAGTTCTGGCTGTTCCACTTCCCATCTGGCTCTTTGCTATGTATGACCTGAGAAAGCAGCAGAAGATGGCCCAAGCACTTGGGCCCCCACACCAATGTGAGAGACCCAGAAAAAGCTCCTGGCTCCTGGCTTCAGAATGGCCCAGCTCCAGACATTACAACCATCTGGGGAATGAACCAGCAGATAGAAGACCTCTCTTTCTCTCTCTGCTTCTGCCTCTCTGTAACTCTGCCTTTCAAATAAATAAAATAAATCTTTAAAAAAATCATATCTGAAACCAGTGCTGTGGCATAGCAGGTTAAACAACTGCCTGCAGCTCTGGCATCCCATATGAGTGCCATTTTGAGTCCCAGCTGCTCCACTTCTGATCCAGCTCCCTGATAATACACCTGGGAAAGCAGCAGAGAATGGCCCAAGTACTCACTTGGACCCCTGCACCCAAGTGGAAGAAGTAGAAGATCCTGGCTCCTTCCTGGCCCAGCCCGGGCTGTTGGTGTCATTTGGGGAGTGAATTAGAAGATGGAAGATATCTCTCTCTCTCTCGCTCTCTCTCCATCTCCTCTCTCTCTCTAACTCTGCCTTTCAAATAAATAAAATAAAATCTTTTTTAAAAAAATAACAACTAAACTACCAAATACACAGGAATCTTAGAATAGGACTATTAGACATTATCATTTATCACGTCGAAATATGTATTCAAAATACAGTTAAAACAAAAGAAATTATATTAAAACATAGATGAAATAGGCTCCTACTGTACAGACTAAGAAGAGAATCACCACCTTATTAAATCGTGAGAGCCTGGACCAGTGCTGTTGAGTAGTAGATTAAGCCTCTGCCTGAGGCACCAGTATATTATATGGACACCAGTTGGAGTTTCGGCTGCTCTACTTCCCATCCAGCTCTCTGCTGATGCCCTGGGAAAGCAGTGCAAGATGGCCCAAGTGCTTGGGCCCCTGCACCTACATGGGAGACTAGGAAGAGGCTCCTGGCTCCGGATCTGCCCAGCTCTATCACTGCAGCCATTGGGGACTGAACCAGCAAATGGAAGATTTTCTTTCTCTCTCTCTCTCTCTCTCTCTATCTCTATCTCTATCTCTCCTTCTCTCTGTCTATAACTCTGCCTCTCAAATAAATAAATAAATCTTTAAAAGAAAAAAAAAGGTGAGGGGCAGGTGTTTGACATAGCATGTTTCTTTCTTTCTCTCTCTCTCTCTCTCTCTATCTCTCTATCTCTCCTTCTCTCTGTCTATAACTCTGCCTCTCAAATAAATAAATAAATCTTTAAAAGAAAAAAAAAAGGTGAGGGGCAGGTGTTTGACATAGCAGTTGATACACTGCATCTCAGATAGGACTCCCTAGATTTGATTCCTGGCTCTGCTACCAAATCCAGCTTCCTGCTAATACACATCCTGGGTAGCAACAGATAAAGGAAGGAGTTGGGTCCCTCCGCTGAAGTGGGAGACCAGGACTAAGTTCCAGGATCTTGACTTCAGACTGGCCCAGCCCCAGCGGCTGGTAGGCATTTGGGGAATGAACCGTGCCTGGGAGCTCTTTCTGCATTTCAAAAAATAAGTGTGTCGACCAATGACAGAAATACTTTATTTTTTAAAAAAGGGAAGAGAACACAATGAAAATCTAGATAAATAGACCCAAAATGTGCCATACTCTTTCATTCTTTTCATGCACCATCCCTTGTCCCTCAATCCACTGTTAGGGAATTGGTGAAATTGAGGTCCCAGTGTAAATAAATGTGTAAGATTACGTTCTTTTCTCATCACATTTTCAAACAGAAGACACACATTCTCTTCCCTTTCTCCTAGCCAAGATAATCAGATTTCTTTAAATTCAAATCAATATTACAGAGTTCTGAACCAAGCAAACCAAATGTGTTCAGGTATACACACCCAAAAGTGAATAATTTTTCAGGATTTCTGGAGTTAGAGTTGAGTGTATGAATAAGATACATATGACAATGTTAAGGGAGGAAGTGTCACTGTTACTTGATAGTCTTCACAGCTGAGGGTGGGGAGGAAAGAGAAGGATAACCCTGTCTCACCCCTTACTGATCTCTACCTCAGAGGTTGAATTTGGATGGCTATTTGCTGCAGAAATAGCAAAGAGGATACAGTCTATTCTTTGAGAAGCCAACTTACCTCTGCACCCCCTACTTCACATCCCACAGGTAAGACCTGCTGTGATAATGACTTCCAGATAAATTTAATTTGAGCAAAATATTAGGAGGCCCACTGCAGCTGTATTTGAAACCATGTGTTTTGATGCACATTTTGTGTATATTCAAACTGAGGTTTTTGAGTCCCATCTGTTCCCTATGTTTTTCCCCTATTGATTCCAAACTCATATGAGTTCATAAAGAATATTATTTATTAGTCCTCCCCAAACCCCAAGAGTTTCTCTCATGCACATTTTAGAATCTTTTCTTTATGTTTTACTTTGGTGAGTTTGATTACAATGTGTCACGGTAAAGATCTTTTCTGGTCATGTCTATTAGGAGTTCTATGTGCTTCCTGTACTTGATGTCCCTTTCTTTCTCCAATCATTTCACTAAAAAGGCCTGCTAATCCTTTCTGTCTTTCTACGCCTTCAGGAACTCCTAGAACCTGTATGTTGGGTTGTTTGATAGTAACCTGTAGATTCCAAACAGTGTTTTTTAGTTTTCTAATTTCCTCTTCTTGTTTTTGGTTTGACTGTATAATTTCCTGTGCTTTGTCCTCTAAGTCCAATATTCTTTCTTCTGCCTCACCGATTCTGTCACTTATGCTTTTCACTGCATTTTTTATTAGTTCTATTGAATTCTTCATTTCATTTTGATTTCAAGATCTCAATTTCATGGGAGAAATTTTCTTTCATGTCCTGTACAGATTTTAGTAGTTCATGCATTTGCTTCAGATTACTTCTATGTAATCTTATGATCAATTTTTTAAATTCCATTTCTTGCATTTCTTCCATCTCATCATCTTCACAATCTAGTACTGAAGTGATGTGTTCTTTTGTGGGCATCATGTTGTCTTCCTTATTCTTATTTCTTGAATTGGTGTATTTGTTGTTAGGCATTTGTGGAGATACCAGTTGGTTTCTTCTTTGTTTTTCTGCTGTAGCAGCTTTTATCATTGTGCTATGATTGTGTAGATAACTGGAGTGTCTGCTTTCAGTGAATATCTAGAGGTTTGTAGTGGGTGTGGCCAGGGAGCTCTGTTCAGTTCTCAGGGGTAAAAGGCATGTCAAAGGTGACACACCCAGGTTTGGCATGGTAAATCTCTTCTTTTTTTTTTTTTCTTTAATTAGATGGGAAGTTTATTCTGCTCAGCTGAGCTGCTCTCCTCAAAGGAGACCAGTGCCTGAGCACTAGCCCCAGTGGGTATAATATTCATCTACTCTGCTCCAAGGATCACACAAAGGATCTGTGCAGTCTCAGTGTAAGTTCAGATTCCCCAGCAATGTCGCTCACCAGGTAACCAGGAAGCCCTGAATGTGTGGAGTCTCCCACTGGGACTGCCCAAAGTCCCAGTCACATTGTGAGTCCTCCCATACACCCTCAGATTTTTTCACAGTCCCAGCACCGAAGCCTCCCACAGTCAGGAGCTCCCAGCCCCCTGTTAGTTCTCCCCACCAGAGTCAAGAGTTTCCACTCGGCTGGTTGCTGAGCACAGATACAGGCTGGCACAGCTGTTAACGTATGTTGAAAATGACGGCCACTCTATCAGCTTGTCACAGGACGCCATTGTCTAGTGATAGGGGAGAAATATGTCCTTCCAGTTTTTTTTCTCCTCTAGTTTGGCAGGTACACTATCCTCCGCAGGGCTCCAAGCTGGGTTCCCTGCAGGCTCTTCCTGCAGCTTTATCACCAGTGGCTTGGGCTGCTATGGTCTGGTCTCATCTCACTTTCCAATGCTAGTGGTAGGCTTTCGGCTGCTGGAGTCCAGAGTTGTGGGCGTCCACACCCTCCACATAGGTTCACCATGTCCCTCTAATTTGCATAGAGTTTCCTCTGTTTTCTAACTCTTCCCTGAGACTGCATTCTCTACACTTTTTTTAAACTATCTTCTTCTGGACGATAGCAGTAAGCTCCCTCTCTACTCTGCCATCTTGGAACTCCCCTAGAAATCCAGCTTTCTTTTTGTTGTATAAGATTGTTTTAGCTATTCAGGGTCTCCTGTGTTTCCATATGAATTTCAGCATAATTTTTTCTATATCTGTGAATATCCTTGGTATTCTGATTGGTAACACATTAAATCTGTAAATTGCTTTAGGTAATATGAACATTTTGATGATATTGATTCTTCTATTTTTTTTAATGTTTTGTAATTGTCATCATAGAGATCTTTGACATCCTTGGCTAAATTTATTCCCAGGTATATGATTTTTTTGGTAGCTGTTGTGAATGAGATTGATCTTAGAAGTTCTTTCTCAGCCATGGCAGTGTCTGTGTATACAAAGGCTACTGATTTTTTTGTGCTGATTTTATATCCTGCTACTTTGCCAAACTCTTCTATGAGTTCCAATAGTCTCTTGGTGGAGTCTTTTGGATCCCCTATTTATAGAATCTTGTGCGAATAAAGATAGGCTGACTTTCTCCTCAATTTGTAGCCCTTTGATTTCTTTTTCTTGCCTAATGCTCTGGCTAAAATTCCCAAGACTATACTGAATAGCAGTGGTGACAGTGGGCATCCTTGTTTGGTTCTGGATCTCAGTGGGAATGCTTCCAACTTTTCCCCATTCAATAGGATGCTGGCCATAGATTTGTCATAAATTGCTTTGATTGTGCTGAGGAGTGTTCCTTCTATACCCAATTTGCTTAGAGTTTTCATCATGAAAGATGTTGTGTTTTATCAAATGTTTTCTCTGCACCTATTGAGATAATCATATGGTTTTTGTTCTTCAATTTGATAATGTGATGTATGACTTTGATTGATCTGCGAATATTGAACCATCCCTGAATATCAGGGATAAATCTGACTTGGTCTGGGTGAATGTTCTTTTTGATGTCTTGTTGGATTCGATAGGCAAGTATTTTGTTGAGGATTTTTGCATCTGTCCTCATCAGATGAATTGGTCTGCAGTTCTCTTCTCTGTTGCATCTTTCTTAGGTTTAGGAATTAAGTTGATACAGGTTCCATAGGAAGAATTAGGGGGGATTCCCTCTCGTTCAACTGTTTTGAATAGCTTGAGAAGAACTGAAGTTAGTATTTTTTTCTTTTTTTAAAGATTTATTTATTACTTATTTATTTGAATGGAAGAGTTACAGAGAGGCAGAGGCAGAGAGAGAAGTCTTCAACCCACTGTTTCACTCCCCAAATGGCCGCAATGGCTGGAACTGCACTGATCTAAAGCCAGGAGTCAGAAACTTCCACCAGGTCTCACATGTGGGAGCAAAACCCAAGCACTTGAGCAAAATTCTACTGCTTTCCCAGGCCATAGTAGAGAGCTGGATCAGAAGTAGAGCAGCAGGGTCTCAAACTGGTGCCCATATGCAATACCAGCACTGCAGGTGGTGGCTTTAACTGCTATGCCACAACACTGGCCTCTGGAGTTAGTTCTTCTTTATATATCTGGTAGAATTCTGCAGTAAAGCCTTCTGATCCTGGGTTTTTCATTCTTGGGAAGTTCTTTATTACTGATTCAATTTCCATCTTGGTTATGGGTCTGTTTAGGTTTTCTATGTCTTCATGGTTCAATTCAGGTAGGTTGTATGTGTCCAGGAATCTATCCATATCTTCTAGGTTTCCCAGTTTGCTGGCAGACAGCTCTTTGTATTAGTTTCTGATGATTCTTTTTATTTCTATAGTGTTTATCATTACATTTCCTTTTTTTTTTTTTAATTTAAAGATGTATTTATTTACTGGAAAGTCAAAGTTACACACAGAGAGGAGAGACATAGAGAGACAAAGAGGTCTTCCATCTGCTGGTTCACTCCCCAACTGACCACAACTGCTGGAGCTGTGCCGATCCAAAGCCAGGAGCCAGGAGCCTCCAGGTCTCCCACGCAGGTGCAGGAGCCCAAGTACCTGGGCCATCTTCTGCTGCTTTCCCAGGCCATAACAGAGAGCTGGATTGGAAGTGGAGCAGCCAGGAGTCAAACTGGGATGCCAACACTGAAGGTGGTGGTTTTACCTGCTACACTACAGTGCCGGCCCCACATTTCCTTTGTCATATCTGATATTATTGATATGGGTTTTCTTTCTCTTTTTTTTTAATTGGTTAGTTGTGCCAATTGTGTATCTTTTTTGTTTATTTAAAAAAAAAAAAAAAAAACAGCTTTTGGCCGGCACCGCAACTCACCAGGCTAACCCTCTGCATGCAGCACTGGTACACCGGGGTTCTAGTCCTGGTCAGGGCACCAGATTCTGTCCCGGTTCCTCCTCTTCCAGTCCAACTCTCTGCTGTGGCCCAGGAAGGCAGTGGAGAATGGCCCAAGTGCTTGGGCCCTGCACCCACATGGGAGACCAGGAGGAAGCACCTGGCTCCTGGCTTCGGATCAGTGCGGTGTGCCGGCCGCAGCACGCAAGCAGGCCGTAGCACCCATTTGGGGAGTGAACCAACAGAAGGAAGACCTTTCTCTCTGTCTCTCTCTCTCACTGTCTAACTCAGCCTGTCAAAAATAAAAATAAAAATAAAAAACTGATTTTTTTTTATTTTTTGTTTCAATTTTATTTCTTTTCAAATTTTAATTATTTCTTTCCTCCTACTAGTTTTGGGTTTGGTTTGATGTTGGTATTCTAGGTCCTTGAGATGCACTGATAGCTCATTTATTTGGTACATTTCCAGTTTCTTCATGTAGCCAGTGATTCCTATGAACTTCCTCTTAACACTGCTTTTGCTGTATCCCATAGGTTTTGGTATGATGTACTGTCATTTTGATTTGTTTCCAGAAATTTTTTTATTTCTCTTTGGATCTCTTCTATGACTCATTGTTCATTCAGAAGCATGTTGTTTAGTCTCCATATGTTTATGTATGTTCAAGAGATTTCCAGCCGGCACCACGGCTCAATAGGCTAATCCTCCGCCTGTGGTGCTGGCACCCTGGGTTCTAGTCCCGGTTGGGGCGCCGGATTCTGTCCTGGTTCCTCCTCTTCCAGTCCAGCTCTCTGCTGTGGCCCAGGAGTGCAGTGGAGGATGGCCCGAATTCTTGGGCCCTGCACCCACATGGGAGACCATGAGAAGTACCTGGCTCCTGGCTTCGGATCAGCACAGTGCGGCGGCCGCAGTGTGCCAGCCGGAGCAGCCATTGTGAGGTGAACCAACGGAAAAGGAAGACCTTTCTCTCTCTCTCTCTCTCTCTCTCTCACTGTCCACTCTGCCTGTCAAAAAAAAAAAAGAGAGAGAGATTTCCGAGTTGTTGATTTCTTGCTTTATTCATTGTGGTCAGAGAAATTGTATGGAATGATTTTAATAATTTTTAATTTGCTGAGACTTGGTTTGTGGCCTAGCATATGACCTATCCTAGAGAAAGTTCCACACACGGATGAGAAGAATATATATTCTGCCACTGTGCGGTAATAGGTTCTGTAGATATGCGTTAGCTCCATTTGGTCTATAGTGTCAAATAACTCCATTGTTTCTTTGCTGATTTTCTGTCTAGCTGATCTGTCCACTGCTAAAAGTAAGGTACTGAAGTCCCCCATTTCTATTGTATTGGAGTCTATGTCTCCTTTTCAGTTTATTAACATTTTTTTAAGTAGCCAGGTATCCTGTAATTGGGTGCATATATGCTTATTATAGTTCCATCTTCCTGCTGGATTGATCCCTTAATCATTACATAGTGCCTTTCTTCATCATTTTTAACAGTTGTTATGTTAACGTCTATTCTGTCTGTTATTTAGATGGCAACACCAGCTCTTTTGAGGTTTCTGTTAGCATGGACTATCTTTCTCCAACCTTTCAGTTTCAGTCTGCATGTATCTTTGTTGGTGAGATGTGTTTCTTGTAAGCAGCAAGTAGATGGGTCTTGTTTTGAGGCCATTTACATTCAAGGTGACGACTTGGCCTTTCCATTTTTCTATAATTATTCCTATTTACTTTGAATTTTTTTTGTACTCTACTGGTGGTTTTTCAGCATTCTCATTCTTTCATAATGATGGCTAACTTCCTGTGTTTCTGTGTGTAGCACATCCTTAAGTATCTTCTGTGGGGCTGGATGAGTGTTGGCAAATTCTTTTTATTTCTGTTTGTTATGGAAGGTCTTTATTTCACCTTCATTCTTAAATGCAAGCTTTGCGGGTTACAGTATTCTGGGTTGACAGTTTTTTAAGACTTGGTCTATATCTCATCACCCCCTTCTAGCCTGTAGGGTTTATAAAAAGTCACCTGTGTGTCTAAATGGAGATCCTCTGAAAGCAGTGTGGTGTTTTTCTCATGCCCATTTTAGAATTTTTCTTTATGTTTTATTGTGGAGAGTTTGACTACAATATGTCATGGTAAAGATCTTTTCTAGTCATGTCTGTTAGGAGTTCTATGCACTTCCTCTATTTCAACATCCCTTTCTTTCTCCAATTCTCTGTAATTATTTCACTAAATAAGCTTTTTATTCCCTTCTCTCTTTCCACTTCTTCAGGCACTCCTAAGACCCTTATGCTTGGTCGTTTCATAGTATCCCATAGGTCTCCCACACTGTTTTTCAGTTTTCTACTTTCTTCTTGGTGTTTTTTTTTTTCTTGTCTAACTGTAAGATTTCCAAAGATTTCTCTTCTAGTTCAAATATTCTTTCTTCTGCCTCATCAAGTCTGCTGTTAAGACTTTGAACCACATTTTTTATGTGATCCATTGAATTACTCATTTCTTTTTTTTAAAAAAGAAAAGATCTGATTTATTTATTTGAGAGGTAGAGTTATATAACAGTGAAAGGGAGAGACAGAGAGAAAGGTCTTCCTTCCACTGGTTCACTCCCCAGTTGCCCACAATGGCCAGAGCTGCACCGATCTGAAGCCAGGAGCTTCTTCCCAGTCTCCCACGTGGGTGCAGGGGCCCAAGCATCTGGGCCATCTTATATTGCTTTCCCAGGCCATAGCAGAGAGCTACATTGGAAGAGGAGCAGCCAGGACTAGAACTGGCATCAATATGGGATGCTGGAGCTGCAGGCAGAGGATTAACCTACTGTACCACGGCAGCAGCCCCTGAATTCCTCATTTCTAAAATTTCATTTTGATTTCTCTTTATATTCTTGATTTCCTAGGAAAAATTTTTGTTCATGTCTTGTATAGTTTTCTTTAGTTCATAGATTTGCTTCTGATTTTTTTAAATAATCCTATAAATAATTTTCTAAATTCCATTTCTGGCATTTCCTCCATCTCTTCATCTTCACATTCTAACATTGAAATGTTGTTGTGTTCCTCTAGGAGGGTTCATGATGACTTTCTTATTCTTGTTATTTGAATTTCGGTTCTTATTTTTGGCATTTTTGGAGTTGATTTTTAATTTTTTCTTCCATTGACTTTTATTTTGGGGGGCTATGCTTCCGTGCTTCCTGGAATGTCTGCCCTTCCAGTCAGAACCAGGAGGTGTGTGGTGGGGGGAGGGGGTTGCTCTGGTCAATGTTCTAGGACAGGGCAAGTAACAATTCCCAGCTGCCTCCTGCAGTTGTACATTTAGCTACCTAGGCCTCAAGGTTTCAGCACCTAAGGTTCCCCCAGATGCAGCTGGCACGGGTGCCCCTCCGATTCTGGTAGTTGCCCAGCCACTTCCCAGTTGATCTCTGAGATAGTGGTGGCTGTGCGCTGTTCCCTCCATTCCTAGCTCTGGATCACATGCTACAGTCACTGAATTAACAACCACCTGCTGCTGCTGCCAGTGCTGCATTCAGGAACCACGTCTCAGTGGACTATTATGTCCGTGCCTGCAGGCTTCCCTGGTTGTAGTCCTGATTTAAAATGGCATCTACCCTCTCTCAGCAAGGTCGTGGGTTTTGTTTTGGAGAGATTGGTTTGAATCAGCCACCTCTCTCCACTTCCACTTGGACTTAAGGTGACCACTTGGACTTCAGGTGACCGACACCAAACACCAGCTCTCTGGGTTCACAACCAGACCCACACTACATTCTCATAAATTCTATACACATGGATTGCTGCCGTTAATCCTGCCCAACCCCCATCTCAAAAATGCCACCGACTCTGGCTGTCTGGGGCTCTGGCTTTCCAAGCTCTCTGGGTGTACACCAACACTCACCACACCGGTTCAAGCTAGTTCCCCTCCTCCCACTGGGCTTCCCAGGCAGTTTTCTCTTCTATTCTCCATCGAGTATATATCTCCTATACTTTTCCTCACTGTCTCTCCATAGCACTGTGAAGCATGCCTCTCCCTAATCCACCATTTTCCCCATCTCAAGCCTCTGAAAGACTTTTAAGCTTTTAGATTCATTAGATAAAATTTATATTCATTTCTATCATATTATAAAAAAGGACTGAAATATTTTCCCAAACAAGGAAGAAGCCAACTCAAACAAATGATTAAGAACAGCTTAAAAAAATAAGAAATCATAAACTGATCTAAAAACTATCTCAGGGGGCGAGCGCTGTGGCATAGTGGATTAAAGCCCCCAGCTTGCAGTGCCAGCATCCCATAAGGGCACCAGTTCTAGTCCTGGCTGCTCCACTACTGATCCAGCTCCCTGCTAACTGCCTGGGAAAGCAGCAGAAGATGTCCCAAGTCCTTGGGTCCCTGCACCTACATGGTGGACCACAAAGAAGCTCCCGGCTCCTGGCTTCAGATCAGCTCAGCACTGGCCATTGCGGCCATTTAGGGAATGAAAAGCCAATGGAAGACCTCTCTCCTTCTCTACCTCTCTCTGTAACTCTGCCTTTCAAATAAATAAAATAAATCTTTAAAAAAAAAAAAAAAAAAACTGCCTCTGGAGAAAGTGGACCACTAAAACGTATCATCTTCCTAGGCCATATACTTAAAATTTTCCCTGAAGTGTAGGCCAACATTATGGCACAATGCATTAAGCTTTTTTGCTACCTGTAATGCCAGCATCCCATACGCTGTAATGGCATTGCTACCTGTAATACCAGTATCCCATATGGGTACCAGTTCTAGTCCCGGCTGCTCCACTTTCAATCAAGCTCCCTGAAAATGCACCTGGGAAAGCAGCAGAAGATGGCTCAAGACCTTGGGGCCCTGCACCCACGTGGGAGACCTAGAAAAACCTCCTGGCTCCTGGATTTGGTCTGGCCCTGCCCTGGCCATTACAGACATTTGGAGAGTGAACCAATGTATGGAAGATCTCTCCTTGTCTTTCTCTCTGTAATTCCGACTTTCAAAGACATAAATAAATCTTTAAAAAAAGATTCAGTATATTGGCTACCCTTGAGTATTTTGAACTTAATATCTGGCAAAAATTACTTAGATTCTTTCCAAACCTCAATAATTTGCCATTTGTAAAAGACTTTCAACAGAGTAAGCATGAAAAAATATTATTTTGCCAGATAACTCAGGCTTTTTGCTAATTCCAAGAATTTTCTTTTTTTCAGGCTGTCTCTAGATCTTGCCTTTGACATTATTTTAAATCCTTAAAAAATTCAAAACTTTTATTTACTAAACACTACTTAGGTAACTTAGATATTTTCAGGGATCACAGCTACCAAAGGAGTTTCAATATAATTCTTCGTCAAGAAATAAAAAGAAATAAATAGAAATTCAAAGGATGAAAGTGGTTATAATATTTTAGTAATCTTTTGGAGTTGTCAGAGATTTAAGAGAGTATCCAGGTCAAAGTTTCCTCATTAAGGATGAATAAACCATGGCCAGCATTGTAGCATAGCACAGCAGATTAGGCTGCTGCCTATGATGCCAATGGCATCCCATATGGGCGCCAGTTCAAGAACCAGCTGCTCCACGTGCTTGGGCCCCTGCACCCACCTGGGAGACTAGGAAGCAGATCCTGGCTTCAGTCTGGCCCAGCCCTGGCCGTTGCAGCTGTTCCAGGAGTGAACCAGCAGATGGAGGATCTTTCTGTCTCTCCCTTTCTCTCTGTAACTCTGCCTTTCAAATAAATCGAAATAAATCTTGGTGCCGGGGAGGGGGGGGGGAGGTATTGCAAGATGACCAAATAGGGGGAAAATGTACTGATTCTGATCAAGGGAAAATAGTGGAGGAAGTGTATTCCCAGGGAGAGTTGGAGAGAAGTTTGTGGTGGAAATTCTACAGAAAGAGAAGGAACACAATGAAGCAGAACGGAAAGTGCGAATGTACAGCAGCAACCTGGGACACCACCCCATTCCTGCAGCCAGGGACTCGGGGAGACATGCCAGGTTCTGAGAGCAAAGTGAGAGTAGACTGAAGCAGCCCATGCCACTGGTGATACTGCCTGAGGGAGAGCCCTGTGGACCACACTGACTTTGAATCCAGCCTGGAGCCCTGGCAGAAGGCAGGGTACACACTTAATCCAGAAAAAGAAAGGCACATTTCTTTCTCCCTGCTCCCCAACAAGGGTGCCTCGCAAAAGGTGAGAAAGCACCACCTTGACACCGGTAGAGGCTGCAGTGGCTTTCCCGCATGTGACCAGGGGATTTTACCACAAGGAAAAATCCATGTTTGACTCAGTCTTAGAGTCAGCATGGGAGGGTTTACAGGGAGCAGGGCAACCATGTAGGATTGTGAGGTGCCTCCATCCTCTCAACCTATCATAGGCTAAGTGTTCTTACCAAGGTGGAGCACCCACAGGCAGCTGGCTCTGGTAACGACTCTGTTCTCTCCACAGAAGGGGCAGCCTTGTGGGGCAGAGAGGGGATCCTCTGCACCCTGTGACTGTGGAAGCCTTGCCTGCTGTGAATATGGGAATCCTGTAACTGCATGACAGGGAGTGGGGTGTAGCTGTGTCTCCAGGCAATCACTGCATCTGGCGTCAGAGGCTCAGAGCTCCCTGACTGCCTGGAATAGGTCATTGCAGAGGGTTCTATGCTCACACTGAGGACTGCAGATATCCTTTGTGTGGTTCATATGCCAGCGTGGGTGAGGGTGGTACCCACTGTGGGCTAACCCTGGGTATTGATCACCTTGGAAGAGAGGAGGTAAGATTGTGATTAAGCCAACAAGAATGATAACACCCTCCCCCTTCACACAACAGAAGAGATTAACCACATCCAACTTAGATGTCAACCTGGATTCTCACACCACCCTTGAGCAATGACCAGAACTCCCCAGTCCAACATAGCACACACCTCTGAGTATTCACTGAAGGAGCAGACATTCCACTAAGCCACAGGGGCATAGTTCAAACATAAAACCCATCAGTAGAGAAAACCAACAAGTGTTCCTGCAAATGACTGAGAATAAATGCAGATATACAAAATAAGAACAAGGAAGACAACATGATCCCCCCCCCCAAAAGGAACACAACAACACTTGAATATTAGAATATGAAGATGAAGAGACTGATGAAATGCATGCAAAGGAATTCAAAAGAATGATCATAGGTTTACTCAGAAGCAATGAGAAGCAAATTCCTGAGTTAAAGAAAACCATACATGACACGGATGAAAAATTCTTACAAGAGACTGAGATTCTGAAAAGAAATCAAACTGAAATATTAGAAATGAAGAATTCAATATGTCAAAAAATAAAGTCAAAAGCCTTAACAAAAGACTTTATGAGACAGAAAAAAGAGTATCCAAGCTAGAAGACAAATCTTTGGAAATAGACAAACAAGAAAAAAAGAAATTAGAAAAATTAAAAACAGCGTTCGAGATTTATGGGCTATTATCAAATGGCCAAACATATGGGTCTTAGGAATTCCTGAAGGTGTGGAAAGAGAGAATGGTTTAGAAGACCTATTTAGTAAAATAATTACAGAAAATTTTCCTAATTTGGAGGGAAAAAAAGGGACATTCAAATATGGGAGGCACATAGAACTCATAAACATGACCAGAAAAGATCTTCACCATGACACATTGAAGCCAAACTTTCAACAGTAAAAGATAAAGAAAAGATGCTAAAATGTGCAAGAGAAATGCCAGATTACTTCCAGAGATCTCTCACTAGACTCACAGCTGACTTCTCATCAGATACCCTGTAGGCTAGTAGAGAAAGGAGAGACAGTCAAATCTTAAAAGAAAAAAAAAAGAAAAAAGAAAAAAAAAAACACACATTAACCCAGAATACTAAAAACTCTCATGTATGAATTAAGATGAAATAAAGACATTCCATAACAAACAGAAATTGAAACAATTTGTCACCACTCATCCGACCTTACAAATGATGCTTAAGGATGTGCTACACACATAAACACAGAAAGATAGTCGAAAGAATGTAAAGGCAGAAAATCCCCTAGTAAAACTACAAAGCAAATTCAAACTAAACAATAGGAATATTTAATGGCAGGGCCAAGTTGCTACTTATCAGTCATAATCTTAAATATAAATGGCTTAACTATTCCAATTAAAATATACAGAATGGCTGAATGGATTCAAAAACAAAACCCATCTATTTGCTGCCTACAAGAAACACACCTCACCAATAAAGATACATGCAGACAGAAAGTGAAAGGATGGAAAAGGATATTCCATGATAAAGGAAAGCAAAAATGACCAGGTGTACCTATCCTAATGTCAGACAAAATAGACTTTAACACAAAAACTGTTAAAAAGAGACAATAAATATATATGCACTCAATGCCAGGGCACCTGGCTATTTAAAACAAATGTTAATGGAGCTAATAGGAGATATAGACTCCAATACAATAGTAACAGGGACTTCAACACCCCACTTTCATCAATAGATCATCTAGAAAGAAAATGAACAAAAAAATAACAGAGCTAATCAACACTGTGGACCAATATCTATAGAACACATCATCCCACAGTTGAAGAAAACACATTCTTTTCATCAGTGCATGAAATTTTCTCTATAAAGATCATATGATAGTCCATGAAGCAAGTCTCAGCAAATTTGAAAAAACTGAAATCATACCATGTATCTTTTCTGACCACAATGGAATGAAGCTAGAAATAACAACCAAAGAATCTCTAGAAAATATGCAAACACATGGAGACTGAAAGACATGCTCTTTAATGAACTATGGGTCATAGAAGAAATCAAAAGAGAAAACAAAAGATTCCTGGAAATGAATGAAGATGACAATACAACATATCAAAACTCATGGGTGACAGAAAAAACAGGCTTAGGAAGAAAGTTTACAGCAATTAGTGCCTACACCAAGAAATTGGAAAGGTATCAAATAAATGAGCTAATAATGTATCTCAAGGACCTAGAAAAACAACAACAAATCAAACCCAAAATTAGTAGGAGGAGAGAAATAATTAAATTTAGAGAGGGAGGAGGTGTATAGTTGCACATGCTCACTCGGACTTACTCCTAATAATAGAGCTAGAAACGTGCCAGGGGATTCCAAATCCATTCCATCAAGATGGCATGTACCAATGCCATCTTACTAGTCAAAGTGATCAGTTTCAGTTCATATTTGATCATAATGATAGGATTAAGTGTCAAAAGGGATCACATAAACAAGACTAGTGTTCACTAATAATAACTGATAGAATTAAAAAGGAGAGAACAATCCAACATGGGAAGCTGGATACATAGCAGACTCATAGAATGGCAGATGCACTAAACAGCACTCTGGCCTCAGAATCAGCCCTTAAGGCATTTGGATCTGGCTGAAAAGCCCATGAGAGTTTTTCAGGCATGGAAAGCCAAGATACTGTTGGGGGGGGGGGGGGGGGAACTAATTGAAAGATCTCTGTGAGTAAGATCCCAGCAGAAAGAATGGGCCATCAAAGAAGGAGGTACCTTTCTCTGAAGGGAGGAGAGAACTTCCACTTTGACTATGGCCTTGTCTAAATAAGGTCAGAGTTTGTGAACTCAAGAGGCTTCCATAGCCTTGGCTGCTGGTGACAAGAGCCTCGGGTGATTACTGATGTCATAAACAAGAGTGTCAACTGTTAAATCAACAACAGGAGTCACTGTACACTTACTCTCCATGTAGGATCTCTGTCCTTAATGTGTTATACTATGAGAATTAACGGTAAAACTAGTTTTCAAGCAGTACTTTATACTTTGTGTATCTGTGTGGGTGCAAACTGTTGAAATCTTAGTATATACCAAGTTGATCTTCTGTATATAAATAAAATTGAAAATGAATCTTGATGAAGAATGGGATGGGAGAGGGAGTGGGAGATGGGATGGTTGTGGGTGGGAGGGAGGTGATGGGGGGAAAAGTCACTATAATCCAAAAGTTGTACTTTTAACATTTATATTTATTAAATAAAAGTTTTTAAAAAATTAAATTTAGAGAAGAAACAAAATAAAAAAATTCAAACAATTCAAAAAAATCAGCAAAATAAAGGGCTTTTTTTTGAAAAAAAAAATAAAAATTGACACACCACTGGCCCAACTAACCAGAAAAAAAAAAAGAGAGAGAGAGATAAAATAATCAATAAAATCAGAGATGAAAAATGAGATTTAACAATGAATACCACAGAATCATTCAGAATTAGTACAGTTATATGCTAACAAATTGGAAAATCTAGAAGAAATGGACAGATTACTGGACACAAGCAATCTACCAAAACTGAGTCATGAAGACATGGAAAACTTAAATAGACAATAACCAAGACAAAAATTAAATTAGTAATAATGACCCTCGCAATAAATAAAAGCCCAGGACAAGATGACTTCAATGCTGAAATCTTACAACTAATTAACTGCCTAGGACTGAACCTATTATATTGTAAGTATTTAGAGTACTCACTATGGCTAACACAAAACTCAATTTACTTGGCTTCCTAATGTGTTTCAATTATGACTTCCCTCTAACAATCAATTCTTCAATTCCATTTTTATATTGACCCAACTGATCTTTCTTCTACAAAAACATCTCAAAAAGACAGGCAGCAAATATACTTTAAGATTGACACCATTAAAGTAATAAGTAGAAAAGGCCCCAGTGTGACTGTGTAAGCAAAGCTCTGCTACCTTTAAAAAGTTTCTACTCCAGTAAGTCTTCACAGTATTATCTTACATGAGATTCCATATGTCTCTACGCAGAGATAAAAAAAGACAAGGCCCCCAAGGAGTTTGTTATTTAATAGAAGAGGCACACATAATACTACTAGTAATTATGGAAGTCAATACTTTTTATCTCATTCAAACCTTAAAAAAAGGCTAACAGGTTGGGGGAGGCCAGCATTTGACACAGTTGTAAAGATGCCAATTAAGATGACTGCGTATAAAAGTACCTGGGTTAGGCATCTGGCTTCAACTCCTGACTTCAGCTTCATGCTAACCAAGACCCTGGAAGGCAGTGGTGATGGTTCAAGTAACTAGGTTCCTACCTACCACCTGGGTGACAGATCTGGATTGTATTCTCAGCTCCCATCTACGGCCTGTCCCAGTTACAGCTCTTGTGAATGTCTGGGGAGTGATACAGCAAATGAAACTGCACTTTGTCAAATTTTTTTGTTAATGGCTAATGGATACAGTGTCATGATCCACTTTTTTTTTTTTTTTTAACAGGCAGAGTTAGTGAGAGGGAGAGACAGAGAGAAAGGCCTTCCTTCCATTGGTTCACCCCCTCAAATGGTCGCCACGGCCAGCGTGCTGCACCAATCCGAAGCCTGGAGCCAAGTGCTTCCTGCTGGTCTCCCATGCTGGTGCAGGGCCCAAGCACTTGGGCCATCCTCCGCACCAAGCACTTGGGCCATCCTCCACTACCTTCCTGGGCTACAACAGAGAGCTGGACTGGAAGAGGAGCAACCAGGACAGAATCCGGCGCCCCAACCGGGACTAGAACCCAGGGTGCAGGCACCACAGGCAGAGGATTAGCCTATTGAGCCGTGGCGCCGGCCACCCTTCTCTCTTTTTTTTAACTTCAATAATCATGTTTCATTTTGAAGGCAGAAAAAGAATTCCATCCACTGGTTCACTCCTCCAAATGCTCACAACTAGGGCTGGACCAAACTGAAGTCAGGAGCCCAGAACACCATCCAGGCAACCCAAGTATTTGAGCCATCACCTGCTGCCTCCCATGTACACTAGCAGAAAACTCAATCAGAAGCAGACTAGCCAGGACTCAAGCCTAGCACATGTGATATTATGGGATGCAGGCATCCGAAGCTGCAACTTACACTGTGCATACTCTCCCTTGTTTAAAAAAAGAAACATCCTCTATTCTATGAGTCCGCTGAGTATCTCGCTTCCCATGTTGGATCACTCTCCCCTTTATTTATTCTATCGGTTAGTATTAGCAGGTACTAGACTTGTTTATGTGCTCCCTTTGACTCTTAGTCCTTTCATTATGATCAATTGTGAACTGAAATTGATCACTTGGACTAGTGAGATGGCATTGGTGCATGCCACCTTGATGGGATTAAATTGGAGTCCCCTGGTATGTTTCTAACTCTATCATTTGGGGCAAGTCAGCTTGAGCATGTCCCAAATTGTACATCTCTTCCCTCTCTTATTCCCACTCTTATGTTTAACAGGGATCACATTTCAGCTAAATTTCAACACTTAAGAATAACTGTGTATTAATTACAGAATTAAACCAGTAGTATTAAGTAGAACAGACAAAAAAAAAACTACTAAGAGGGATAATGTATTAAGTTGTTCATTAACAGTCAGGGCTATGCTGATCAAGTCACCGTTTCTCATAGTGTCGATTTCACTTCAACAGGTTTCCTTTTTGGTGTTCAGTCAGTTGTCACCGATCAGGGAGAACATATGGTATTTGTCCCTTTGGGACTGGCTTATTTCACTCAGCATGATGTGTTCCAGATTCCTCCATTTTGTTGCAAATGACTGGATTTCGTTGTTTCTTACTGCGGTATAGTATTCTAAAGAGTACATATCCCATAATTTCTTTATCCAGTCTACCGTTGATGGGCATTTATGTTGGTTCCAGGTCTTGGCTATTGTGAATTGTGCTGCAATAAACATTAGGGTGCAGACAGCCAGGACTCTGGCCTCAGAATCAGCCCTAAAGGCATGCCGATCTGGCTGAAAAGCCCATGAGAGTATTTCAGGCATGGAAAGCCAAGACACTCTGGCAAAAAAAAAAAACCTAAATGAAAGAAAAGATCTCTGTGAGTGAGATCCCAGTGGAAAGAACAGGTCTTCAAAGAAGGAGGTACCTTTCTCTGAAGGGAGGAGAGAACCTCCACTTTGACTATGACCTTGTCTAAACAAGATAAGAGTCGGAGAACTCAAGGGGCTTCCATAGCCTTGGAAACTCATGACTGGTGCATAGGGAGATTACTGATGCCATAAACAGGAGTGTCAATTGGTAAAGTCAACAACAGGAGTCACTGTGCACTTACTCCTTATGTAGGATCTCTGTCCTTAATGTGCTGTACATTGAGACTTAATGCTATAACGAGTACTCAAACAGTATATTTCACTTTGTGTTTCTATGGGGGTGCAAACTGTTGAAATCTTTACTTAATGTATACTAAACTGATCTTCTGTAAAAAAAAAAAAAAAAAAGAAAGAAAGAAAGAAAGAAATTATCAATTCCCAACTTGACTCTCACTGGGATTAAACATGACAATAGGTCTGATCTGATTTCATCATCAGTTAAAAAATCATCTATTATTTTACACTTTATGTTTCTGTGTGGACCAAACTGTTGAAATCTTTACTTAATGTATGCTAAACTGATCTTCTGTATATAAAGAGAACTGAAAATGAATCCTCATGTAAATGGAAGGGGAGAGGGAGTGGGAAAGGGGAGAGTTGCGGGTGGGAGGGACGTTATGGGGGGCAAGCCATTGTAATCCATAAGCCGTACTTTGGAAATTTATATTCATTAAATGAAAGTTAAAAAAAATAAAAAATAAATAATAAAAAAAAAACAGGCCATGCATTTCCACCTCTCACTGCAGCAGTTCAAATTTCTTAGTTCTGCCATACAAATTATAGGCCCTCTATAATTTAGCCCCAACCAAAAGGTAAAACCAAAAGACAAAAATGCCGAGGCCGGCGCCACGGCTCAATAGGCTAATCCTCCACCTAGCAGCGCCGGCACACCGGGTTCTAGTCCCGGTTGGGGCGCCAGATTCTGTATTATGTGTGCCAGATTCTGGTTGCCCCTCTTCCAGGCCAGCTCTTGGCTGTGGCCAGGGAGTGCAGTGGACAATGGCCCAAGTGCTTGGGACCTGCACCCCATGGGAGACCAGGAGAATCACCTGGCTCCTGCCTTCAGATCAGCGTGGTGCGCCGGCCGCAGCGCGCCAGCCGTGGCGGCCATTGGAGGGTGAACCAACAGCAAAAGGAAGACCTTTCTCTCTGTCTCTCTCTCTCACTATCCACTCTGCCTGTCAAAAAAAAAAAAAAAAAAAAGACAAAAATGCCAGGGTTTTTGACATTCTATCTCACTGCCTAAGGGCAGTCATGCTAATGGGTATCTGCAATCCCAAAAAGTACTATGTTAGTATATTAAGAATAATTCTTCATATGCTATTGTGTATCTATACTGTCATCATGCTTTCTTGTTCCATCTACCAGGAAGAGTTCTATAACTTTTACTCCAAAGACAATCACTCCTTCTTCAGTGTTAATGATGCATCCTTGTACTGCCTTTTGTAAGGCTAATCAAGTAACAATGTAAATACTGACTTTATAGGATTTCTCCCATCTTAAGTTTCTCAAAAGGTTTTATCTAATTTCCTTGGCATCTAGTGTACATTACAGGGCTCAATACCATTAGTTAAATGAATAAATGGTAAGAAAATGAAACCTAGTTCATTAAGAACTGTATGTGCATAGCTAGGACAGTAGAAAAGGAAAAATAAAGGTTTAATACCAATCTTTACATTTCTATAGTGTTATCCTGTAAATGAATTGACTTGTTCTTTGTGGCTCTGATGGGCAAATTGGGACCCTGAACATTACAAATAGATATACTGTGCTTGGACATAAAGAACCTTCTGGGTCTGGCATTGTGGTACAGGGGGTAAAGCTATCGCCTGCGATGCAAGCATCCCATATAGGCAGAGGTTTAAATCCCAGCTGCTCCATTTCCAATCTAGCTCTCTGCTAATGTGTCTGACAAAGCAGAGGAAGATGTCCCAAGTGCTTGGGCCCCTGCACCCAAGTGGGAGACCCAGAAGAATCTCCTCGCTCCTGGCTTCAAACTGGCCCAGCTCTGGCCATTTGGGGAGTGAACCAGCAGATGGAATATCTCTCTCTCTCTCTCCCTCCCTCCCTCCCTCCCTCCCTCCCTCTCTCTCTCTCTCTCTGTAACTCTACCTTTCAAATAAATAAATAAATCTTAAAAAAGAAAAGAGCCTTCTAACAAACCCTCAATAGGTTGCCTTGAGGAATGAGCTTCAACACCAGTAAACAAATTTTCAAGCAGAGGCTAACTCTAAAAACAAAAAGGCAGTCAATTAGCTCTAGGGTCATTGTTGCTGCTTTGCTTTGTTGACATTTACTCATGACTGACCTAGAATTACTTCCTGAATTGATAGTATGTTTGATAGAACCTGTCTTCCAGTAGCATAGCTCAGCATTACTTGACCTAAGTAATGGCCTTTTTTTTTTTTTATACTACACAGTGTTATGTTTCCACTATATGGAAAACTAAACCAAAAGATTGTGTTTCAGTGGTCTTACAGAAACACAAAACAATCTTATCTCCTCATTAAAGTAAGTGTATAGAGGTGGATATTTGGCATAGGAGTTAAAGTGCCCACATCCCAGAGGAACTAGGTTTGAGTTGCAGCTCCACTTCTAGTTCCAGCTTCCTGTTAATGTGAATGTCGGAAGGCAGCAGGTGATAGCTCAAAAAGTTGGGTCCTTGTCATTCATGTGGGGACCCTGACTGAATTCTGGGCTGCTGCCTTTGATTTGGCCCTGCCTCAGCTATTGAAGGCATTTAGGAAGTGAATGAACAAATGAAAAGATCTTCCTTTCCCTCTTTCTTATTCTACAGTCGTTTCTTCCAAAATTCTTCCCTCAAGCAATATAGTTTCTGTTCTCATTTATTTTAATTTTCTTTCACTTATTTGAAAGGCAGAAAGGCACAGACATAGAGAAGTCTTCCATCCAGTGGTTCACTTCCCAAATGACCACATCAGCCAGGGCTGGGCCAAGCCAAAGGCAGATACCCAGAACTCAATCTGGGTGTCCCAAATGGATGGCAGAGATCCAAATATTGGAGCTATCATATGCTGTCTCCCACAGTATGCATTAGCAAGCAATTGGAATTGGAAGCAGAGTGAAGACTCAAAATGCAGCCATTCTGATACGAGGTGGGGGCATCCAAATCAGCATCTTACCAAACACTCACCCCAGTTCTGCTACTTTAATTGTATATCCAGTTTGTTTCTTATTTTAAAATTTATTTATTTATTTGAAAGGCAGAGTTAGAAAGAGAAAGGAAGAGACAGAGAGATCTTCCATCTGCTGGTGAACTCCTCCAATGGCCACAACTGCCAGGCCAAAGCCAGGAGCTTCATCCAGGTCTTCCACGTGGATAGTAGGGGCCCAAGCAACTGGGACATCTTCCACTGCTTTTCCCAGGTGCATTAGCAGGGGCTGGATCAGAAGTGGAGTAGCCAGGATGTAAACCACTGCCTCCATGGGATGCCAGCAGTGCAGGCAGCAGCTTAATCTACTATGCCACAACACCAGACCTTGTATATCCAGTTTTGAAAATAAATCCCTATCTTAATATTCTTGAAAATATTTTTGTGCTTCTGGGAGTATACCAGAAAGATAAAATCATCCTGGGAGTGGGAGGGGGCTGATGCTGTGGTGCAACGGGTGAACGCCCTGGCCTGAAGCCATCCCATATGGGCACCAGTTCTAGTCCCAACTGCTCCTCTTCCAATCCAGCTCTCTGCTATGGTCTGGGAAAGCAGTAGAAGATGGTCCAAGTCCCTGGGTCCCTGCACTCAACGTGGGAGACCCGGAAGAAGCTCCTGGCTCCTGGCTTCGGATTGGCGCAACTCCAGCCGTTGCAGCCAACTGGGGAGTGAACCAACAGATGGAAGACCTCTCTCTCTCTCTCTCCGTGTAACTCTGACTTTCAAATAAATAAATAAATCTTTTAAAAAAATCATCCTCTGGTTATATGTTTGATTATTTTGCTAGTTCACTTAAATAATAATTGCCTATCAAAAGTTTTATTTCAGATAACAAAGTTTGGTGGTCAATGCTGTCGCTCCCCACCTTCGTGGAGGAACGACACTAAACCCTGCCTAGGCTTCATATCCGAGTCACGGCACCATTATGTCGCTCCCCGTCTTCGTGGAGGAACGACACAGGACCCTGCGTTGTTCTTTTGTCTGCTCGGCCCTTCCCGGGTTTGCTGCTGGTTCTTCCCGGGTTGGCTGCTGTCCCTTCCACCTCCGTGGAAGGGCAGTTCCCCCTGCCACATTCCCCACTTCCGCGGGGGAGCGGCACACCGCCGGCCGGCTCTCTCGGGGGCTGCACAGGTGTTCCCCTTAGATGTTCCTGGTGCATGCCGTCTCTCTCCTCCTTTATAGTCCTCTTCCACCAATCCCAACTCTGCTACCCACACGCCGAGTACGCTGCTCTCCTCCAATCAGGAGCAGGTCCCACAGTTTATTGGTTGAACTAGAGGCAGCTGTGTAGAAGCTGTTTCCCTTCTCAGCGCCATATTGTAGGAAAGCAGATGCATAGAATAAGTCTTAATTCCAGTAACTTAGTCTAGTCCGAGTTGCTCCCAGTTGCTCCCCACAAATGCTAATTCTCTGTTTTCCAAATTACATTCAAAGATTATTAATTTCTTTTAATTCTAGGTAGTATATATAAAGCTAAAAAGTAAATGAGGAGGTTTTAGCATTGGCCTTAAGACAACAGTTGGAAGCCCACATGCCATACTGGAGTGCCTAGGTGCAGACCCCAGCTCTTCTCATGATTCCAGCTTCCTGCTAATGGGCACCATGGGAAGCAGCAGGTGATGGCTCAATTACTTAGGTCCTTACCACCCATACGGGAAACCTGGATTGAGATCTGGGTTCCTAGCTTTGGCCTGCCCCATGCATGGCTGTTGGGGCATTTGGAGAATAAACCAGAGGATGAGAGATGTCAGTCTCTGCCTTTCAAATAAAATATAAATAAATAAATAAATAAATTTTTAAAAATCAATGGAGACAAAGGATGTATGCAAGTGAAAAAAGTAAATTTTATCACTCTTCAAAAACACAGGATACAGAAACTACTTAAGTCGCTGCTTACCACCCCTGCATCCCAAATCAATGCACCTGGTTTAAGTCCCTAGTTTGAGACCCAGTTTCTTTGTTTCTGATCTAGCTTCTGCCCACATGCATCCTGGGAGGCAGAAAGTGATGGCTCAAATACTTGGGTCACCACCACCCTTGTCGAAGGCCCAGATTGAGTTCCAGCTCCTGGTTTCAGACTGCCCCAGCCCTGGCTGTCGCAGGTATTTGGGGAGTAAACCAGCAGATGAAAGATGGATGTCTCTGTGTGTGTGTGTGTGTGTTTCTCTCTGCCTCCCCCCACAAACCACCTTGAAAAAAAATGAAAAATATAAAAAAAGAAAGAAAAAAAAAATGTTAGAAGGATATGGAGATAATCTGTGGTAATACTCTGAAACCCACAGGCCAAAGTACTAACCACAGGGCTAACTTTCACCCATTCATTCTCTCCAGAATTTTTTCTTTTTACAAACCTCTTCAGATTCATTCATCTGCAGTTTCTTATATCTCTAATGGTATTTCCATACACTTTAAATTTCTTTATCTTTTCATTACCTTAACAAGAAAAATACAGAAACAAAAATACTTATCTTTTCCTTTATATTCCTTTTCCTACTTTTCTCAAGCAGATAATGTGAACACTTTTCTAATGCTTTTCTAATCCCTAACCCCCCCTCAATTAAGTTATTACAGTCCTTGAATAACAACAGAAAAGTATTTCCCCTACTTGACTAAAAGATAGCTACAGTCTAAATGAAAACCAGATCTGGAAATTCTAACTGTCCAATGTATAACGGGTAGTTGAACATTATAGTATTTGGGAAAATATGAGAAAAGAGCACATAATTTAATTTCAAAACTATCATGTTCAGTTCCAAATTTAAAACGTTTTAATCTGTATATGGTTAGAGAAAGGCAGACAAATTTTTTTAACCAAAACAGTCTCCATAAACATAAAATTCAAATTAATAAGAAACTGAAAAGCCTAATTCAAAGGTATCTAAACACTTTATCATGTTCACTCTCCAGCTAGCTCTAAGTAGCAGCATGACTTGTAGTTGGTTTCCTAAGGCAAACTTCTCTTAATTGCAGGAAAGAGCCTGCTGAAAACCCAGACAGTCACATGCGTTTTCCTCTTTCTTCTTTTAGCCACAGAAATAAGAAGTGCAAGAAAGGCTGAAGCAACAAACTGTGGAGGGGAACAAGCCATGTGTAGCTTGTGGGGTTTCTTCTTAAAGTCACGGAAGAGTTAAAACTAGCAGTAGACAGAAAATTGACAACTTTTTGGATAAGGTGTAAAAAGGTAAGAAAAGTACAGTTATATTGCCACACTGAGGAAATCTTAAACTTTCCTTAGGTTTAAGATTTTTAAATTAAGATTTAATTAGGCAAAGATAATTTCTCAAAGAAGCAAAGGTTGGCAAGGTAGCATATACTTGTATTTGTTTTTCTCTATTTTCTACTGCAGTTTTTGTTTTTACTCATTAATTACAGAGTACCTACAAATGATCCCATCTTAAAACAATAAAGCAATGTTAGCTACAAGTGTGTATGATATCTCTTTCAGTTACTACCTGAGAAAAGTCGCCTATCTGCTAGGCCAGTCCAGACTAGGAGCCACCTGCATCAGAATCACCTGAGGCCATCATTAAAAATTTTGATTCCCGGGGTTGGTGCTGTGGCATAGTAGGTAAAGCCAACACCTGCAAGGAAGCATCACATATGGGTACCGGGTCTAGTCCTGGCTGCTCCATTTCCAATCCAGCTCCCTGCTAGTGTGCCTGGAAAAGTAGTGGAGGATGGCCCAAATGCTTATGCCCCTGCACCCATGTGGGAGACCTGGAAGAAGCTCCTGGCTCCTGACGTCAGCCTGGCTAATCTGATTGTTGTGGCCAACCGGGGAGTGAACCAGTAGATGAAAGATATCTCTCTCTCCCTGTCTCTTTTTTTTTAAAGATTTATTTATTTATTTATTTGAAAGTCAGAGCTACAGAGAGAGAGAAGGAGAGGCAGAGAAAGAGAGGAAGAGAGGAAGAGAGGGAGGGAGAGGGAGGGGGAGAGGGAGGGGGAGAGGGAGGGGGAGAGGGAGGGGGAGAGGGAGAGAGAGAGGTCCTCCATCTACTAGTTCACTCCCCAATTGGCCACAAAGGCCGGAGCTGAGGCAATCTGAAGCCAGGAGCCAGGCAGGTGCTTCTTCCAGGTCTCCCATGCAGGTTAAGGGGCCCAAGGACTTAGGCCATCTTCTGCTGCCTTCCCAGACCATAGCAGAGAGCTGGATTGGAAGTGGAGCAGCCAAGGACTTGAATCAGCGCCCATATGGGATGCCAACGCTTTTACCTCCTACGCCACAACGCGGGCCTCTCTCTCTCTCTCTCTTTCTGTGTGTGTGTGTGTGTGTGTGTGTGTGTGTGTAACTGCCCTTCAAATAAATAACATAAATGTAAAAAAAAAAAAAAAACACAGGTTATGGTCTGCATCCCACATTAAAGTACCTGAGTCCAATTCCTGGCTCCAGTTCCCAATTCCAGCTTCATGACAACACAGATCCTGGGAGGCAGCATGTGATACCTCAAGAAGTTGTACAGTGGATTAAGCCACTACCTGCAACACTTGCATACCATAGGAGCACCAATTCAAGTCCTGGGTGCTTCACTCCAGATCCACCTCCCTGCCAATGCACCTGAGAAGGCAGCAGAAAATGGCCCAAGTGCTTAGTCTCCTACCAGGAGTTCCAGGCTCCTGGCTTTGGCATTGACCAGTCCTAGCTATTGCAGCAATTTGGGGAGCTAACCAGTGGATGGAAGATATCTCTCTCTCCCTCTGTTTCTCCTTCTGTCTCTGTATCTCTGCATTTCTCACTGTAATTCTGCCTTTAAAATTATAAAATAAATAAATCTTTTTTAAAAAAATTAAAGTCTAAAATTCACTGTAGTAGGGTTCAAGTGATTATCAGAATGGAGGACAACTCTTAGCATAGCTAACAGTTCCTAGGAAGAAATAAGCAGTCTCCAAAAGGACTCATTTTCCCTTGATGAATGCATTTAGAGATGGATAACAGATGTATTGCCTCAAATTCTCCAAATGTTTCCACTCTTTCCCAAAACCATCCTACCACAACATACTAAGTATGAAATGTATGAGTAAGCCAAGTTAAACATTTCATGAACTTAAACTAAAAAATTGCCTTTGTCTATAAAAGCCCTATAAAACAACAAAGGATACATTTTAATCTATCTCAACCTTCTCATTCAGTTCTTTTGCAGATATGCTTTTCATTCAAATCTTCAGACTTCTGGAAAATTTTTATCACTATACCAGAATCCATTTTAATAGCCATCCAAATCCATGTACAAATTATGTCTTAAATTCTCTTACTACACAAGTTGTGTCATGCTTCCCTAGTACACAAAAATTCATTCCAGTCTCTTCCTTTCCTGTGTTGGAAAATGGATTATAGTAATCCTGCCATAGTGATTAATAACATTTGAACCCTCACTATGTATAACACATAATAAACACAAAGCTTTTGGAATATTAGCTCATGCAGCCCTCATGACAATCCCATGAGGTAGGTATTATCATTCATCTCCCATTTTACTGAGGAATTGTCTAAGATCCAGAAAAGTCCAGACGGACAAGGTAAACGAATTCAAAATCAGGCAGTCCAATTACAAACTCAGCACTTTTAATCACTATGTCATTCTATAATTTAAAGGTGCCATCTAGGAATAAGGTATCTAAATCTTCAATCCACCAAAATTCAGATGACAAACTAAATCAATTGGAAGTAGCTTCCTAAAAATGCAAACTTACCTGCCAGGATCAGTCCCCTGAATCTGCCTAAATGTAGGGTATAGATTACATAATATTTTTAAACGTGTTTTTAGATGATTTTGAAGTATACCAAATATTAAACTACTGCACTAGTTCACCAAAGTGGAACCCTGGAAACTTTTAAGAAACACACAATCTGGAAGTTAAAGTCTTATATTCTAGTTAATTGGTTAACTAACTTCCTACCACCCTATTCTCTACCCCATCTGCCACATACCAAAGAAATGAGAGAAAGAGAAGGACAGAGAAACAGATCTAGGGATCTGTTGGTCTGTACTGTCTACACAGTGAAGAATCAAACAAAATCTTCAGCATGATCACTCTAGACAGAGTTCACCTTTACTGAAAAAAACATTCAAGGTAGAATGTAGAGTTGAAGGTGATAGTTCTATCTCTGGCAACCTTTTCAATTTACAGATGAAAAGAAAATTCTGGGGCCAGCTCTGTGGCACAGCAGGTTAAAGCATTAGCCTGCAACACCAGCTTCCCATATAGGCACCAGTTTGAGTCCAGGCTGCTCCACTTCAGATCCAGCTCTCTGCTATGGCCTGGGAAAGCAGTAGAAGATGGCCCAAGTCCTTGGGCCCCTGCACCATACAGGAGACCCGGAAAAAGCTCCTGCTTTGGATCAGCTCAGCTCTGGCCAATGCGGTCATCTGGGGAGTGAACCAACAGATGGAAGACCTCTCTTTCTCTCTGGCTCTACCTCTCTCTCTGTAACTGTGTCTTTCAAATAAATAAAATAGATATTTTTTTAAAAACTATTTTTTAAAACATCCTTTTTTAGGAGAGTGATCCAACATGGGAAGTGAGATACTCAGCAGACTCACAGAATGGAAGATGTCCTAAATAGCACTCTGGCCTCAGAATCAGCCCTAAAGGCATTCGGATCTGGCTGAAAAGCCCATGAGAGTATTTCAGGCATGGAAAGCCAAGACACTCTGGCAAAAGATCTCTGTGAGTGAGATCCCAGTGGAAAGAACAGGTCTTCAAAGAAGGAGGTACCTTTCTCTGAAGGGAGGAGAGAACCTCCACTTTGACTATGACCTTGTCTAAACAAGATAAGAGTCGGAGAACTCAAGGGGCTTCCATAGCCTTGGAAACTCATGACTGGAGCATAGGGAGATTACTGATGCCATAAACAGGAGTGTCAATTGGTAAAGTCAACAACAGGAGTCACTGTGCACTTACTCCTCATGTAGGATCTCTGTCCTTAATGTGCTGTACATTGAGACTTAATGCTATAACGAGTACTCAAACAATATATTTCACTTTGTGTTTCTATGGGGGTGCAAACTGTTGAAATCTTTACTTAATGCATACTAAACTGATCCTCTGTAAAAAAAAAAAAAAAAAAAAAGAAATTATCAATTCCCAACTTGACTCTCACTGGGATTAAACATGACAATAGGTCTGCTCTGATTTCATCATCATTTAAAAAAAATCATCTATTATTTTTCACTTTTTGTTTCTGTGTGGGAGCAAACTGTTGAAATCCATACTTAATGTATACTAAGCTGATCTTCTGTATATTAAGATAATCGAAAATGAATCTTGATGTGAATGGAAGGGGAGAGGGAGTGGGAAAGGGGAGGGTTGTGGGTGGGAGGGATGGTATGGGGGGGAAGCCATTGTAATCCATAAATCGTACTTTGGAAATTTATATTCATTAAATAAAAGTTTAAAAAAAAAAAAACATCCTTTTTTAAGTCAGTTCACTTTTGTAATATTTACCCAGTAAATGTAGTCCTCCGCTGTGTGCAAAAGAACTGTATAATATAATATCACAGTATATTAGAACCAGAAGGAACTCTGAATCTCCCAGTTTCACAAATGAGTAACCTAAAATCCAGAAATTCCATGATTGCCCAAGGTCACACAATTATTTAGTGGTAAAAGAAGCCACCCAGGACAAAAGCCAATTTTCTTATCTCTCAAGTCAATAGTATTTTCACTTCACCAAAAGCTGTGTTTTTGTTCTTAAATTTATAGTTCGTTAAAATTTAAAAAGCAGCTCCAAGCCTTAGGAATATGAACTAAACCTAGTTCTAATTCTTATATTTATTAGCCACCTGACTGTAGATGAGTAACTGTAAGATGAAAATAAACCATAGGTCACAAGCATATTTTACAAACCAAAAAGGCAAACTTAGAAAATACATAAAAATGTGAAATTATGTAGGGCCGGCGCCACGGCTCAATAGGCTAATCCTCCGCCTGCGGCTCCGGCACACCAGGTTCTAGTCCGGGTCAGGGCACCGGATTCTGTCCCGCTTGCCCCTCTTCCAGGCCAGCTCTCTGCTATGGCCCGGGAGTGCAGTGGAGGATGGCCCAAGTCCTTGGGCCCTGCACCTGCATGAGAGACCAGGATAAGCACCTGGCTCCTGGCTTCGGATCAGCGCGATGGGCTGGCCACAGCGCACCAGCCGCGAAGACCATTGGAGGGTGAACCAATGGCAAAAAGGAAGATCTTTCTCTCTGTCTCTCTCACTATCCACTCTGCCTGTAAAAAAAAAAAAAAAAAAAAAAGAATTAAGATATACATTTGTACTTTTTCTAGAGGCAAACGGATTCTATAAACACTGTCCCAAATAATCTACAATGAAATGCTTAGAAATCATTGTTCTTGGTCCACCTGAAGAACAAGTTGTTAACTAAGTCACTTCCAATGTTAACACCACCTTACCAGATCATATCTGGCAAATAAAATATTTCTATGATAACAGCGTCCTTGGTTTTTCATAGAGTACTAAGGGATGAATAAAGTGAGCCCTAAAGTTCCTCCTACTTCAACCATCTCTGATTTTATAGAATACAACCACCCCACCCTAAATGAAATAACCTAGTGAAAATCCTCTTCTGAATAACGTGTAAAGTGATACCAATTTACCAACTTCAGTTCTTACTGTGCCAAGTGTACCACTGTAATGTGATGTTCCATCAGACGAACTGGGTGAGGGGCACACAGGAATTCCCAGTGTTCTCTCTCAAACTTTGCTGTAAATCTTAAACTACTTTAAAATAAAATGCTTATTTTAAAAAATAAGAAATAAATCTATAATGCTCATTTTGGATAGTTCAGAAGACTACCAAGCAACTCCAATACTATAATAATGGCCTGTTTATTTATGCAAAAGGCAGAGTTACAGAGAGAGAAGGAGAGGCAGAGAAGGAGATCTTGCATCTGCTGGTTCACTCCCCCAATGGCCACAACAGCTGGGGCTGGTCCAGGCTGAAATCTGAAGATAGGAACTTCTTCCATGTTTCTCATATGGATGCAGGGGTCCAGGCACTTGGGCCGCCATCGCTGCTTTCCCAGGCCATTAGCAGTGAACTGGACGGGAAGTGGAACTGCCACTTATATAGGATACCAGCGCTGCAGGCAGAGGCTTAACCTACTGCACCACAGTGCTAGCCCCAAAATGTTCATTTCATTTAGCACTTCAAAATAATACGCAAAGGCTTGAGTGCCTAAATTGTCTAGTCTCACAAAAACTGCAGTTTCCCATCAGGTTATCAAATTTCTAAACTCCCATCTTAACAAATGTTTAAGGTGAAGTCTTTACACCAATGCTGGATTTCCAATGGTTTATTAGTTCAGATCCCTAAAATGTTACTTACTGGTTTATTGGTTTTGGGGTAGGCATTTAGCCTAGCAATCAAGACACCAGTTAAGATGCCTACCTTGTCTATCAGAGTACCTGGGTTGGATACCTGGCTGGAGTCTCCTGATTCCAACTTCCTGCTAATGCAGACCCTAGGAATCAACAGTGATGGCCCAAGTAACTGCGTTCCTGATAACCACAGAAAACACCTAGATTGAGCTCCCAGACTTGGGCTTTGACCTTATCCAGTCCCAGATGTTGCAGGGATTAGGAGAATGAACTGGCAGACAGGAGTGTACTCACTCTCTCACCTCTTACTGGCTTTAATTTTTTGAATGTTAACAGATATCCCTTCATTCTCCTTGTAAATAATTATATCACAAGAGTATTAATGAACTGCTTGCTTCAGGGATCTTTAAAAATCTTTTAAAACTTACAAGAAGTTTGATATTTTATCTTTTCTTTATTGAAGAAGGATTTTTTTTTTTCCTTTTTCTCCTAGAAACTAGCTTTGAAGTTACGTTATAGTCTATTTTGGGGCTTGTGCTGTGGCATAACGAGTAAAGCCACCACCTGCGGTGCCAGCATCCCATGGGAGTACCCGTTCAAGTCCCGGCTACACAACTTCCCATCTAGCTCCCTACTCGTGTGCCTGGGAGAGCAGTGGAGGATAACCCAACTCCTTAGGCCCTTGCACCCTCATGGGAGACCGGGAAGCTCCTGGTTCCTGGGTTCAGACCAGCCCAGTTCCAGCCATTGAGGCCATTTGGGGAGTGAACCAAGATGGAGGACCTCTATCTCTCTTTTGCTCTCTCTGCCTCTTTGTGGCTCTGCCTTTCAAATAAATAATTTTTTTAAAAAGTTATAAAATATAGTGTATTTTACTAAGCTGAAAGGAATATGCACCATGGAACAAACCTGAGAGCCCTATCTGACAGATATCTATGATGGCTCAAATGAATTATGATTCTGTCAACTAGTGAAGTTATAGGTGGAAAAAAAAGTGGTTAATTATGTTGTTTCTGAGAATCTCAAATTTAGAAAAATTATAATCATAGGAATTTAAAATTATCAGTATCATTTTTAATGAAATCATCTACTTTCATCTCTTTTCATACTGGAGAGAATGGAGACTATGTGGTTGTGAAAAGAACTTTTCTTCTCTGTTCAGCCCACCTGTTCTAAGTAGAGCTCTGAAACAGTTTTTGCTATCATTTAGGAGGTTTCAGAAGTCAAAAACTACAGGGAAAGCTACAGGAATCTGTATGTTCCAGAATCTAGAAAGTCAACTGTCTTTTCAGATAAAGGAGAAAAAATCTTCAATACTTTCTTCCCTACTTTATAGGGAAGCTATAGCTATAGCTATAGCTATGTTCTTTAGGGCTACCAAATTCTTTTTTTTTTTTTTAAGAAAACTTTTATTTAATAAATATAAATTTCAAAAGTACAACTTTTGGATTATAGCTGTTTTTCCCCCTGTAACCACCCACAAACCATCCCATCTCCTACTCCCTCTCCCATCCTATTCTTCATTAAGATTCATTTTCAATTATCTTTATATACAGAAGATCAACTTAGTATATACTAAGTAAAGATGTCAACAGTTTGCACCCATACAAACACACAAAGTATAAAGTACTGCTTGAAAACTAGTTTTATCGTTAATTCTCATAGTATAACACATTAAGGACAGAGATCCTACATGGGGACTACATACTACACAGAGATCCTACAGTAACTCCTGTTGTTGACTGAACAATTGACACTCTTTGTTTATGACCTCAGTAATCACCCGAGGCTCTTGTCACCAGCAGCCAAGGCTAAGGAAGCCTCTTGAGTTCACAAACTCTGACGTTATTAAGACAAGGCCATAATCAAAGTAGAAGTTCTCTCCTCCCTTCAGAGAAAGGTACCTCCTTCTTTGATGGCCCATTCTTTCCACTAGGATCTCACTCACAGAGATCTTTCATTTAGGTCATTTTTTGCCACGGTGTCTTGGCTTTCCATGCCTGAGAAACTCTCATGGGCTTTTTAGCCAGATCCAAATGCCTTAAGGGCTGATTCTGAGGAGGGGCTACCAAATTCTTATGACTCATTATGTAGACTTCACAAAAAAAAAAAACTATCATCACTATAAGGACACACAGATAGTTACTTGTGTATTTCTAAATAACAGTAACTCTGCCACTGTAACCCCCAACAAGTCTCAGAAGTATTAAATGGACTAAAAATAAACAAAAAAGAAAACCATTAAGATTCTATCTATGTAAAAAATAAATCATTCTAGCTTGAAAACATCAAGACATGAATTTGCTTGAAGAACTCTTCTGACTGTTTTTGTAACAATCTAAAACTACTATATTTTTTTCAAAGAGTAACTGGTACATGGGGCCAGCGCGGTGGCATACTAGGTTAACCCTCCACCTGCAGCGCTGGCATCTCATATGGGTGCCGGGTTCTAGTCCCAGTTGCTCCTCTTCCAGTCCAGCTCTATGCTGTGGCCCGGGAAGACAGTGGAGGATGGCCCAGGTGCTTGGGCCCCTGCACCCGCATGGGAGACCAGGAAGAAGCACCTGGCTCCTGGCTTTGGATCAGCACAGCGCTGGCTGTACCGGCCATTTGGGAATTGAACCAACGGAAGGAAGACCTTTCTCTCTGTCTCTCTCTGTCTCTCTCACTGTCTGTAACTCTACCTGTCAAATAAATAAATAAAAAATATTACAAAAAAAAAAAGAGTAACTGGTGCAGGCATTTAACCTAGCAGTTAAGACACCCACATCCCACATCAGAGAAACGGGTTTTATTCCCAGCTCCTGTTGCTGATTTCAGATTCCTGCCAATGCAATCCTTGGGAGGCAACAGAGACAGCTCAAATAACTGGGTTTCTGCTACCCATGTGAGAGACCTAGATTGAGTTCCTGTCTCCCAGCATTGGACCTGCCCAGACAGGCCACTGCAGCCATTTGGAGAGTAAAATAGTGGATGCGAGCTTTCTGTCTCTCTGTCTCTCAAACAAGTAATTAAAAAAAAAAAAAAAAAAAAAAACACACACACACACAGTAATAAATGGGTCCTTAGGAACAATGCCTAGCCTCGAAACCCAAGAGATTTCAAAAGTTTTCAGTCTTCCTCATTGCTGAGTTGGTGAAAATGGAGCAGTGCTGTTCACTCAGCATTTTAGTTTTTATAAGGTCAGGGATTTGAGGGAATGTTACTGCTAGGAGTCCCCTGGACAAGTCACCACAAACATAGGGAGGTGCCTATGTGAAGGTGAAACAAGACCCCAGCAGGCACTGGAACAAAACCCCCCTAATCTGGAAGCAAAGATCCTCCACAATGACAACAGTCCTAAACAAATTCTCTGTCTCCTACGTGATTTCTACCTAGTCAATGAAGCTCCTGTCAATGATGGGTCTTAACTGACCACAACAATGTGTATAACAATAAATATATTGCCATAAAATGTTCCCTCCATGTTTAAAGTAAAACAAACACAAAACTACTTTTTCCAAAGTTTTCTGTTACAGACTTTTTCCCAGTTAAGCGAGGGAAAAGGGAAGCATGGAGAATAAAAGGGGGAGCAGAGAAAAAAGCTGTAAGACAAACAGGTGATGAGCGAGCATACGTGTGGACAGAAATCAAGAGTGCTAGTTTCGAATCCTAGTCTGCCACCAGCTCACTCGAGCTCTCTCTCTTTCTCACTTAAATTAAGTGAGAGCAGGGGTTATACCCAAGAACATGAATCTATCCCTAAACATGCCACTCCCCAAGGGAACCCTGGCCCCAAACTTCAGAGCTAAAGATGTCAACTAGAAGGTAGGAGGTAGGGGGAACCTCTAGAGTTGCTCAGAGAAGCCTAATTCTGATTATTTTGCCTGAGGATAGAAAATTTTTTACAATTACACCACCTAGAGAACAGTAAAAAAGAGAAGTCCATCAAAGCTGTTAATTCAACTCAGTCTGAAAGGGGTTCTTCACACCAGTGCTGTGTATTGTAGATTCCCGAATGAATGTCACAGTCCCTGCTTTTAAGAATTGCAGAATCCAGGTAACAGGCTGACATTATGCTGTAGCCGCCTGCCATGCCAGCATCTCTTATCAGAGCACCGGTTTAAGTCCTGGCTACTCCAATTCTAATCCAGCTCCCTGCTATGTGCCTGGGAAAGCAGAAGATAGACCAAGTACTTGGGCCCCTGCCACTCACATCAGAGACAGGGATGGAGTTTCTGGCTCCTACCCCTGGCCATTGCAGCCATTTGCCGAGTGAACCAGCAGATAAAAGATATCTCTTTATCTCCCTCTCCCTATCTCCCTCTAATTCTGCCTTTCAAATAGATTTTTAAAAATTAAAAAAAAAAAAACAGTTAAGCTTTATCTAAATGCTAAGAGAAAAACTATGCCTTTGATTCTGCCCTTTCCCAAAAATCTCATATTAAAGCAAGGACTCTTGAAGTGTTTTTTTTTTTTTCCTTAAGATTCATTTATCCATTTGAAAGGTAAGGCAAGACAGAGAGAAGGGGAGAGACAGAGGGAAACATATCTTCCATCTGCTGGTTCTCTCCCCAAATGGACTAGGCCAGGCCAAAACCAGGAGTGAAGACCTCCTACATGGGTGGCAGGGCCATCATCTGCTGCCTTCCCAGGCACATCAGAAGAAACCTGGATCCAAAGCAGAGTAGCCAGGACTCAGACCAATGTGGGATGCAATTGTCACCTGGTGGCAGTTTAACCTGCTGCACCAAAACTCTGGCCCAACCCCTAGACTCTTGACATCAGATCTCAATTAAGAAAAATGAGGCCTAGAGAAATTAACTTTTGAATACCTAAGTTTTCTGATTTCATACCCAGTGCTCCAATATGTATGAATAATGTAGCCACATGAATGCTATCTGGCTATATTAATAAAAAGCTGCTAATGCTGTATAAGTTAGGGGCTGGCGCTGTGGTATAGCAGGTAAAAGCCACCACCTGCAGTGCCAGCATCCTATATGGGTGCTGGTTCAAGTGCCAGCTGCTCCACTTCCAATCCAGCTCTCTGTTATGGCCTGGGAAAGCAGCAGAAGATGGCCCAAGTCCTTGAGCCCTGCACCCACGCGGGAGACTTGGAGAAAGCGCCTGGCTCCTGGCTTTGGATCGGCACAGCTCCAGCTGTTGCGGCCAATTGGGGAATGAACCAGCAGATGGAAGACCTCTCTCTCTGCCTCTCCTTCTCTCTATATATAACTCTTTCAATAAATAAATCTAAAAAAAAGTCTATAAGTTAAAGAAAAACTTTAATTTGATAAAATTTTATGCTTACTGCTAACAATATGAAAGCCTCTTATACATAAGTTTGCGCTGTCATTGTTCATAAATTACAATGCATTTATCTGTCTTCAAACTTAATCCTCACGAAGAGACACTCCACCTCCAGGTCAAGGATCATTATTCAAATCATCTCTATTCCCAACATCTGGCACAAAGCAAGCACTCAGGATGATCTCCAAAGCTCCTTCCAGGTCTAAAACTCCTCCCACCTGACCTTAAAACATAACCAAGACAGATACAATAACCAATAGATGCCCAAAGGCCACATAGTATCACAAAGATACAAACTCATCTCACCTTGAGACATTTTGGAATATAATTTTTGCAACTACAGACCCAAACACAGATCTCCTTATTATATATTTTGTCCTAGGAATACTTGAAATTAGAATTTCCCATTCTTGTTTTAAGAAACTTTGTAAATTTTTTGTAAACTTACATAAGCAGGAAAAATAAGGGATAATATCAATTGCAATCATAAAACTGCATCTTTGTGTCCAGCAGCTTGCACACTAATTGTACAACCTCCTGAAACCTAAGCTGCAGAATTGGTTGCTTTCACTTCCGACTATACTCAAGATCCCTCAAAAAGGAAGGAAAACAGAAAATTCTAAAATGGAAGGTTTTACAAGTACAAAATACTTTCTTATTTGCCCAAAAATTTAAAAAACAAAATTTTATAAGCATGTCAAAATCTATCTCAAGAGAAACTGTTTTCTCAGTAATGTTAATGTTTTCTATAAACTTCTCTGCTTATGCATCCCCATTAATCAACAAAGCCCCATTCTTAGACTCACAATGTCCAGCACCGTATTTCAAGGACATCTTATCAAATCACCAAAACAAGATAAAAAAAACTAATAAGAAGCTGTTGAAAAAAAGTGAAGGGATATCTGAGCGAAGCAAAGAAACCGAGCTTCCTAAGCGCTACAGTAATTTGGCTTAGAAGGCTAGAATCAAATTCTAAACACAAATTAGTTTAATTTTTAATAAAGATCACAGTGGGGGAAACCGATTAAACACTATGAGCCGCAATCCCTTCGAATTTCAAGCATCCCCAAACTACTTAAATGGGTTTATATGTTCCACGCAAATAAAACAGCTCTGCAAAATGACTTCCCTTTCACAACCACACCCGAACGCCCATACCGCCCCTCCAATCTTTGCAAATCCTTGCAGTACAATTAAAAAAAAAAAAATCGGAGACATAGAGACATAGAAGGTTATCGGCTCTTCAGGAAAAGACAACTGGAGATAATGGCACTAGCAGGCTGGCCAGATCTGAAAGCAGAGAAATCAGGTGTGACTAGCACGTACAGCCCCCAGTCGACAGAGCAACAGAAAAATCCGCTCCCCACGGAGCGCGCAACTTCTCCAGAAACACAAGTAGATCCAGTTCCTCTTCTCTCGGCAACAAATCAAAGCTAAGCACGGACGCGCGCGGGGGCCGGCAGGAGGCGGCCATCCCGGCCCCGGCCCCGGCCCCGGCCCCGGCCCCGGCCCCGGCCCCGGCCCCGGCCCCGGCCCCGGCCCCGGCCCCGGCCCCGGCCCCAGCTCCGGCGCAGGCTGCGCTGTACCTGGCGAAGAAGTCGGCGAAGCCGCCGGTCCGTCGAGCCCGGGCAGCGGTCCCCGCGGAGCCCGGCTCGGAGGCGGCCGAGGACTCCGGCAGCCCCGCCGGGGGCAGGGGGTCCCGGGCGCTCTGGCGGCGGCTCACCTCGAACGTGTTCCGAGAGTTCAAATGAACGTCCGGCAAGCACAGGCGCGGCTCGGCGCCCAAGCCCCCACGAGTCCTCTCGGCCGAGGTGGCCGGGGGCGCGTCCTCCTCCAGACCCCGACCGCCGGCTCCCGGCCGCCCCAAGTCCTCGCTGCTGCTACCGCCACTGGCCAGGCTGCCCCCGGATCCGCTGCCCGCGCCCTCGGGCTCCGTGCTGTCCGCAGTCGCCAGACAGCAGCTCCGCAGCGGGTCCTCGAGCGGCGCGGCCCAGTCCGACGGGCTGCTCGCGCGGTCCGCGCTCTCGTCACCAGGCCCCTCCAGGCGGAGGCGGCCGCAGGGGCGGCGGCGGCGCGGCTCCGGGCCGCCGGCGCGGGCCAGCCCGCGAACCTCCTCTAGGTCGCGACCGGCCCGGCCAGGCAGAAAGCCCGAGTCCCCGTTGATCATGCCTCCGTGCCGTGGCGCGCGGACATCCGCCGCCTCGGCGCCAAGGTGCTTGGATCCCGAGCCCGGCGGGCAAGCGTCCGAGCGAGGCGCTGCCGCGAACTGCGGGGCGCCGGCCTGGCTGCTGGGCACCGCACAGTGGCAGAGCCCCGGCTCCAGCTGTGCACCGGCAGCCGCGAGGTAACACTGAAGGAGCTGCCGCGGCGGCGTCTCCTCCTCCTCCTCCTCCTCCTCCTCTTCAGGCGGCTCCACAGCGCTGACGCCTCCGCCAAAGCCGCCCGTGGCCCGGATCATCTTCCCGTCCTGGTCCACGGGCTCCGGCGCCGGCACCGGGAGCAACTTGGGGTTTCTTCCCGAACAGGCTGCGGCATCCTCCGGACCCACCATCTGGGGTCCGGGTGGCTGCCACCCAAGGAGACGGCGGAGAACTCCCCGGCGCAGTCTCCGCCAGGGAACAGCCCTGGGTGTGGGGCCGCGGCGGTCGCCGCAACGTTCCCAGACCCACCCCTCCCACCCGCGGGGTCGCACAGTTGGGCGAGGGCGGGCACGCGCCTGGGCTCGCGCACGCGCAAAAGCCAGATCGGTCAAGCCCCCGACCTGGAGATTCCCCGAACCATAGAGACGGAAGCTAGAGAGGCGCACTCAGCCAATCTGGGATCGGCCGTCCGGGTGGTGGAAGCTGATTGGCTGGCTCCGGGCGTGACAGTGCTCAACAGAAGCGCGGGTGCTGCTCGCCTAACAAAAATTCACTGGGCGTACTATGTGCATGGGAGTAGAATTGCAAGACGCCAGCGCGTTAAGTCCTTCCAGTGCTAACTGGCCACCGGGCGGCTCTTCAATTTTTACATCCTTTTCCATCGTCATAGCCATAGCTCAGGGCTGTTATGGCCTCAAGTCAACACCCTCCCTTTGCTTCGGCTTCCACAACGCTACCAAAATTATCTGTCATTCGTCATTAAAGGAACCCGAAGCAAAAGTACAATAAAGTCCACTTACCGTCCACTAGGCTGTCTGTGGAAAATAGCAAGCATTGGAAAGGATGTGGAAAAAGTAGAACCCTTCTATGAGGGTACTTCAAAAAGGTCAGGCAAATGGTACTACAAGAAAAGCTTATTTTGCTGCAAAAACTTTTTGAAATCCATGCACAATTTTTCCTTAACGTTCATTTTCCGTGAACTTTTTGAAGACCCCTGTGTGCATAGATTTCAAGAATTGTGTAGAATGTGAAATGGTACAGCTATCCTTGGTAGGCAGTAGGTGATGGCTCAAGTATATGGGTGCCTCCTACTCACTGGGAAACCCAAATGGAGTTCCTGGCTCCTGGCATCTTCCTGGCCCAACCCTGGCTGTTGCCAGCATTTAGCATGAACAAGTAGATGGGAGATCTCTCTCTCTCTTTCAAATAAAATGATAATAACTACATTTTTAAAATAGTTTAGCAGCCATGAAAAATAGTTTGTTGGTTCTTCAATAAATTAAACTTAGAATTTTATTACATGACCCAGCAATCCCACTCCTAGGTATATACTCAAAAACTTGAAAACAAATGTTCAAACAAAAATATTTTAATAAATGTTCATGGTAACACTATTCATAACCAAAAGGTACAACAACCCAAATGTCTTTCAACAGAGGATGGATAAACAAAAATGGTATATCCAGACCATGGAATATTACTCAATTATAAAAAAGAATAAACTAGTGATACATGCTACAATGTGGATGAATCTTAGAACATGCTAAGTGAAAGAAGCCAGACACAAAAGATAACACGTTGTCGGGTGTGCACCTTGACATAATAGGCTAGGCCTCCACCTGCATCGCTGGCATCCCATATGGGTGCTAGTTGCTGTCCGGGCAGCTCCATTTCTCATCCAGCTCTCTGTTTATGACCTGGGAAGGCAGTAGAAAATGGCCCAAGTGCTTGAGCCCCTGCACCCATGTGGGAGACCCTGAAGAAACTCCTGGCTCCTGGATTCGTATAGGCCCAGCTCCAGCTGTCGTGGCCATTTGGGGAGTGAACCAGTGAATGGAAGATCTCTGTCTCTCCCTCTCTGTCTGTAACTCTGCCTTTCAAATAAAATCTTTAAAAAATATATAACACATCTGCTGTGGCCAGGGAGTGCAGTGGAGGATGGCCCAGGTGCTTGGGCCCTGCACCCCATGGGAGACCAGGAAAAGCACCTGGCTCCTAGCTCCTGCCATCGGATCAGCGTGGTGCGCCGGCCGCAGCTCGTCGACCGCGGCGGCCATTGGAGGGTGAACCAACAGCAAAGGAAGACCTTTCTCTCTGTCTCTCTCTCTCACTGTCCACTCTGCCTGTCAAAAAAAAAATATATATATATATATATATAACACAGTATATACTTTACTTATATGAAATGACCAGAATGGGTAAATTTGTAGAGACAGGAAGCCAAGCGATGATTGCTAGTGACTGGAGGAATGGGGAAAAGAGAGTTATTGCCCAGTGGTTATAGTGTTTTCTTTCTTTGAGAAGCAGAGTTACAGAGAGAGGGAGAGATAGAGAGCAATATCTATCTTCCATTTGCAAATTCACTCCCCAAATGCCTACAATGGCCAAAGTTGGGCCAGGTTGAAGCCAGGAACCAGGAACTCTATCCAGGTCTCCCACGTGGGCAGCAGGGGCCCAGGTGCTCAGGCCATCTTGGGCTGCTTCCTCAGGCACATTAGCAGAGAGCTAGTTTGAGTAGCCAGTACTAGACCCAGCACTTAACCTACTGGACCGCAACACCAGCCTCTGTTGGTGTTTCCTTTTGGGGTGAAATGAGGTGAGTGAATATGGAACGGATATGAAAATATTTTGGAACTCGGTGGAGTTTGTGACTGTACAACATGATGTATGTGCTAAGGAACACTGAATTGTATACTTGCACATGGTTAGTCTGATGTAATGCAAACTTTACCTTAATTTTTAAAAAGCGAAGTAAAAACAGATATCTGGACATAAGATGAGGAAAGCGGAAGGAGTCTACTCCCAGTCTTCTGTCTCTTCAGCCTGTGTCTTCTGCCTAGGGAATTTATCCTGCAATTTTCTTCCTGGTGTGAAGTATTTCTCAATTTGTTAATGCATTACTTTCTAGTTACCACCATAAGTATCCCTCTATAAAATTATACTGTTTCTTTAAAGATTCATTTATTTATTTCAAAAGTCAGAATTAGAGAAAGAGAAAGAGAGAGCACTTCCATCCATTGGTTCACTCCTCAGATGGCTGCAATGGCCAGCGCTAGGCCAGGCCGAAGCCAGGAGCCAGGAGCTTCCCCTGGGGTCTCCCATGCGGGTACAGGGTCCCAAACACTTGGGCCATCCTCTGCTGCTTTTTCCAGGCACATTAGCAGGGAGCCTGGTCAGAAGAGGAGCAGCCAAGACTCGAACTGGCACCCATTTGTGATGCCTGCATCACAGGCAGTGGCATTACATACTATGCCACAATGCAGACCCCTAAAATTATACTTTTTTTTAAAGATTTTATTGATTTATTTGAAAGGTAGAGTTACAGACAGTGAGAGGGAGAGACAGAGAAAGGTCTTCCTTCTCTTGGTTCACTTCCCAAATGGCTGCAATGGCCGGAGTTACACCTATCTGAAGCCAGGAGCCAGGTGCTTCATCCTGGTCTCCCATGCAGGTGCAGGAGCCCAAGGACTTGGGCCATCCTCCACTGCTTTCCCAAACCATAGCAGGGAGCTGGATTGGAAGAGGGTCAGCCAGGACAAGAACCGGCGCCCATATGGGATGCCGGCCCCACAGGCAGAGGACTAACCAACTGTGCCACAGCGCTGGCCCCATATACTGTTTTTAAATTCTAAGTTCTTTTGTAAAAAAAGAGTTTAGTTATTTGGAAGGCAGAGTTAGAGAGAAATAAGCAGAGAGAGAGAAAGAGAGATCTTCCATCTGCTGTTTCACTCTCCAAATGGCCGCCACAGCTGGGCTGAGCCACCCAAAGCCAGGAGCTAGGAGCCAGGAGCTTCTTCAGGGTCTCCCATGTGGGTGCAGGGGCCCAAGGACTTGATCCATCTTCCACTGCTTTCCCAGGCACATTAGCAGGGAACTGGATTGGAAGTGGAACAGCTGAGACTAGAACCGTGCCCATATGGGAAGCCAGCACTGCAGATGGTGGCTTAACCTGCTATACTACAGTGCTGGCCCCTAAACTCTATTTTTTTTAGATTTATTTATTTTTTACTTGAGATTCATAGTTACACAGAGAAAGGAGAGGTAGAGAGAGAGAGAGAGAGAGGTCTTCCATCTGCTGGTTCATTCCCCAATTGGCCGCAACAGCCAGAACTGCACTGATCCAAAGCCAGGAGCCAGGAGCTTCCTCTGGATCTTCCCATTCAGACACAGGGGCCCAAGGACTTGGGCCATCTTCTTTTGCTTTCCCAGGCCATAGCAGAGAGCTGGATAGGAAGTGGAGCAGCGCCCTTATGGGATGCCAGCACTTCAGGCCAGGGTGTTAACCCGCTGTGCCACAGCGCCAGCCCCTAAACTCTAATTTCTTAAAATGGTTTATTTTGTTCATCTCCTTCTCCCATGGTCAACAGCAGTAAAGGTTTTATGAACCATGATAGCTCATATAACCCTAGTGCAGACTTCAAAACTAGCCGGCGCCGTGGCTCAATAGGCTAATCCTCCGCCTTGCGGCGCCGGCACACCGGGTTCTAGTCCCGGTCAGGGCGCCGGATTCTGTCCCGGTTGCCCCTCTTCCAGGCCAGCTCTCTGCTATGGCCAGGGAGTGCAGTGGAGGATGGCCCAGGTGCTTGGGCCCTGCACCCCATGGGAGACCAGGAAAAGCACCTGGCTCCTGGCTCCTGCCATCGGATCAGCGCGGTGCGCCGGCTGCAGCGGCGGCCATTGGAGGGTGAACCAACGGCAAAAGGAAGACCTTTCTCTCTCTGTCTCTCTCTCTCACTGTCCACTCTGCCTGTCAAAAATTAAAAAAAAAAAAAAAAAAAAAAAAAAACAACTAAAGCACAGGCCGGCGCCACGGCTCACTAGGCTAATCCTCCGCCTTGCGGCGCCGGCACACCGGGTTCTAGTCCCGGTTGGGGCGCCGGATTCTGTCCCGGTTGCCCCTCTTCCAGGCCAGCTCTCTGCTGTGGCCAGGGAGTGCAGTGGAGGATGGCCCAAGTGCTTGGGCCCTGCACCCCATGGGAGACCAGGAGAAGCACCTGGCTCCTGCCATTGGATCAGCACGGTGCGCCGGCCGCAGCGTGCCGCCCGCGGAGGCCATTGGAGGGTGAACCAACAGCAAAAGGAAGACCTTTCTCTCTGTCTCTCTGTCTCTCTCACTGTCCACTCTGCCTGTCAAAAAAAAAAAAAAAAACAACTAAAGCACATTTACATTCTCTAACTTTGTCTAAAATAAAATGTATAATAACTTATATTAGAAGTTCTTGCTATTATTCCCACCTTTTCAACAACAAAAGTTCCTGTAATATCTGGTAATATTATATCCTATTTCACAAAGAATAGTTTTAAGATGCAGTATATCCTTTATATGGTCCCTTAAAAATATGACATTAAAAACTTTTGAAAATTAAGTATGCATTTGGTGAAGGGGTTAAGAAGCCACTTGGGATGCCCGCTTGCCATATTGGAGTCCCTGAGTTCAAGTCCTGGCTCCGTTTCCAATCCAGCCTTTGGCTAATGCACATCGTGGGAGGTAGAAGGTGAAGTCTCAAATATTCGGGTCTCTCTGTCATCCACATGGGAAACCTAGATTGAGCTCCTGGCTCCTGATTTCAGCCTGGCCCAGCCCTGGCTGTTGTTGGTATTTGGGGAATGAAACAGCCATAGAAGACCTCTTTCTTTCTCTCTGCCTTTCAAATAAATAAATAAATAAAAATGGAAAAAACAACAACGAAAAACTTTTGATACCATATTATATTACCACAACTCTTGACATAAATAATATATCCTTATACCTTCCTATAAATCAGATGGAGCAATTATGGTGAGAGAAAATCTTCTCAGCCTCAGTCATAGAATATTAATTTATTCAAACATGGAAAATCTTGGTATACTTACTCATATTTTTTAATAAAATTTTACTCTCAAAAAATTGTCAAAATATGGGCCGACGCTGTGGCATAGCTGTAAAGATTCTGCCTGCAAGTGCCAGCATCCCTTATGGGCGCTGGTTTGAGTCTCAGCTGCTTCAATTCCAATCCAGCTCTTTGATATTGCCTGGGAAAACAGTGCAAGATGGCCTAAGTCCTTGGGCCCCTGCACCCATGTGGGAGACCCGGAAGAAGCTCCTGGCTCCTGGTTTCGAATCAGCACAGCTCTAGCCGTTACGGCCATCTGAGGAGTGAACAGCGGATGAAAGACCTCTCTCTGCTTCTCCTTCTCTGTGTAACTGTTACTTTCAAAATAAATAGATATTTTAAAAAAATGTAAAAATGCAAATGACTGGCCATATTCTACATGTATGACCCATTCCTCATTATTGATGTGTGAGATGTGGTACAATAATCTCGTATTATTACTTTACTACAGTTGGACTCAGGGTACAAAGTTCTCAAACAAAAGACCTCAAGCTCCTCATATACTTTTGCAATCCACAAACCATGTCTGGCTGTACTGGATTACCAAATAGCCTTCACAGACACTTTTCCTTCTATGGTGTTAAGTCACCACCAGATTTCCTTACAGCAGTGTTTCTCAAAGTTGGCTGCATATGAGATACACTTAGGAAGGTTTTTAAATTACTGAGGAATGGGCCTCACCCCACAACAGTTAATCAAAATCTCCAGAGGAGGAGCCCTGGTTATTCAGTCATCATCATATTAACTTTTCAAACTTGTAAGAGAACCACTGTTTTTTCTTAGTTTCCATAATTCTGTTCTCTCCATTTTTTTTTTCTGCTACATTTTGACTATTTCTTCTAAGTACTCCCTGGGAGGATTCTTCTTCCTTAATCCAAATGCAGTGGCTTTCTCTTCTCTTAAGGCCAGACACAACATCTTTTCTGTGGCTGTAAGACTCCATGGTCTACCTGTGCAGTGCTCTCTCCCACTTCTCTCTCAAACTCTCCCAACTTCGATAATAATGGGGTTTGTCATGGTGGTGGTCGCTGTCGCTGTCGCTGTGCTATCTACTACAATGCCCATTCTGAAAGCTTCTACGTCTGGGCTGTTCTCCAGGACAATTTAGGTCTTTGTGATACTTTTATCTCCCTCACCAGCATCATCTCACATTACTCTCCTCACTCATCATGTTTCAAATGTGATGTCTTTGCCTCTGTTTCTGAAATTATGTGCTAAGTCCTCCTGCCTAATGCTCTTCATGCATGTTGGTCTCTCACCCCGGAGCACTCTTCCCCAGTTGTTATTCAGCTCTGATGAAGGGGACTCTTAACCTAACAATTATTTGTTTTGTATGTGTCAATGAAACCTAAAATAGCCATAGGAAGTCCTCAGTATACCGATCTGATAATGAACAGATTAAACCAAAATATAGTCAATACGTCCCTTTGAAAATTGTTTAACTAGATATGGAATAAATCTGATGTCAAAATCCAAATGAAACTTCTGTAAAGCAGTACAAATGTACAAGCTTCTGTAAGACTGTCCCTCTTGGTTTGCTAAAGAAATCTTCAACTTCTGCAAATGATCTAAATTCCATGCATTCCTGGTAAAACCCCAGCTGGTAAGAGAGGGTCACTAGGACTAAGGTTGAGGATTATAGTTAGATAACAAATATTGAAAGGATGCGTATTGCAGATTAACTCAGCAGGGTGAGACATGTGTGGGAAATGAATGAGAGCAAGATCACAAAGCGGCTGCTGTTTGGTAAGCCACAGCGGGACAGCAGCAAACCAAGAGACGGATGAAATGCTTTAAAAATGCACACTGATCCTTTGGGGCAGCAAACCGATGCCACATATTAAGAGGCCTGTAATTGTGCTCCTGGGAATTCGTCATAAGGAAGTCGTTCCAAAGAATAAAATAAAACCAATACTAAAATGCTTATAGCAAAATGTGGAAGAGTTAGAAATTAGAAAATGCTTAAATAACCAATAATATGGGAAGTGTAGGAAAACTAACTATATCAGCGAAACAGTATGTAGACAAAGTGACAGAAATGCAGAAATACAGGGAAATTTTACAAAATATTATTAAATAAAAAAGTAAACATACACAATTGTGTCCATAATTACAATGATGTATAACATTTCATACATAGCTTGATAAAGTCATGAAAAGAGAATGATGGGTTTTTAAATTTTTATGTTTCTTCTTATGGTATTTTACCAATCCTCCTCTTATGGTATTTTAAAAATAGATTAAATGGTAACTTTTAAAGGAACATTCTGAAGTGCATTTCCAAATGCATATCATAGCTGTAGATTGTTCAGAAATGGGTTATAATAATTTCTTATGTAGCAAGAGGACATTAAGCTACATTTAGAGGAAAACTCACCTAAAACTCCTCACCAGTTGCTACTGGTGTAATCAAATGAGAGTATTTGCATAAATCCAGTATGAGACTGATTAAAGTTCATTAATTGTTAAACCATTTTGCAACAGGACAGAATATAGAAATTTAAAAAACAGGCTGGTTATTTGGCTTAATGGTTAAGTTGCCTGGTTTCTTTGTTTGCTTGTTTGTTTTTTAAACATCTATTTATTTATTTTGAAAGTCAGAGTTACAAAGAGAGATGGTGAGGGAGAAACAGAGAGAAAGAGATCCTCCATCCACTGGTTCACTCCCCAGATGACTGTAAAAGCCAGCACTGGGTCAGGACAAAGCCAGGAGCCAGGAGCTTCATCCAGGTCTCGCACATGAGTGGTGGGGGCCCAAACACCTGGGTCATCCTGCACTGCTTTTTTAAACCATTAGCAGGCAGTTGGATAACAAGTGGAGCATGGACCACCACTCATATGGGATGCCAGTGTTGCAGGTGCCAGCTTTACCCACTATGCCACAATGCCATCCCCAAGCTTTACCTACTATGCTACAATGCCACCCCCCATAAGGGATGTCAGCACTGCAGGCGCCCCACCAGCTACGCCACAGCGCAATTCCTGGAGAGTAACATTTATTTAAAGAAAAAAAAAAAAAAGAGGCAGCCCTGAGGGCTCACGTGACTGGGTTCTTGGCACCCATGTGGGAAATTCAGACTGTTTCTGGCCCTCAGCTTTGGTCATAGCTGGGAGCCTTTGCAGGCATTTTGGGGAATAAACCAGCAAATGGGAACTTCTCAGTGTGCTTCTCTCACTCTGCCTCAAAAATAAATTTTCTACAGAATGTTACAGTGAAAACACTACTTTCATAAAATGAAAATATGGGACAGCACTCTGGCGCAGCAGGTTAAACCACTGCCTGCAATGCCAGCATCCCATATGGGCACTGATTTGAGTCCTAGATGCTCCACTCTGATCCATTTCCCTATTAATGGGCTTGGGAAAGCAGAAGATGGGCCAAATACTTGGTTGCACCCATGTGGGAGACCCAGATGAAGTTCTTAGTTCTTGACTTTGGCATGGTGCAGCCCCAGCCATTGTGGCCATTTGGGGAGTGAACCAGTGGATGGACGATTTCTTTGTCTCTCCCTCACTGCAACTCTGCCTTTCAAATAAATAAATTTTTTTTAAAAATAAAATAAAAATAAAACCCAAGATACTCACCTGTTACTCTAAAATAATTAATATTAATGTTAATTGAGTACTCTTGTAATGTTGGAAATAAATAAATCCCTATTGTTGGCCATTTTGATAGTGTCCAGATGTTTTCTATTATAAACCACACTATAGCAATAAAATTCCACATATGCAGGGGCAGGTGTCGTGGCACAGGGGGTTGGGCCACTGACTTGGATGCCTGTATTCCATATCAGAGTACCTGGGATGGAGTTCCAACTTCACTTCCTTTCCAACTTCCTGCTGATTCACACCCTGGGAAGCAGTAGATAATATCTCAAGTACTTGGATTACTGCCACCAGTGGGAGAGACCCGAGTGGAGTTCCTGGTTCCTGGTCTCGGCCTGACCCAGCCTTGGCTATTGCAGGCATCTGGGAAGTGAACCAGTGAGTGGAAGATCTCTCTCTCTCTCTCTCTCTCTCTCTGCCTTTCAAATAATTTTTTTAATCCACATACATAAATAGTTGTGCTTATCTTTGTTATTTTCTCTGGAAAATTTAATAGAAATGGCATTTACAAGGAAAACTGTATAAATAAATATTTTTATTAGACTTAAAAACTAAGAACTTTTTATTACTTTACATGCTTTCTACTTATGACCAGTTAAAATATCCTTTTTTAAAAGATGTATTATTACTATTACTATTATTATTATTATTTGGAAGGCAGAGTGACAGAGAAAGAGGGGTAGAGATAGAAAGTTCATGTTATCAGGACCAATTTTGTGGGCCTGCTCCCTGTGCAGTCACCCAGAGCCCTACAGATTTGGTTTAACGCTCTGCTATTTTTTTTTTAAGGATTGATTTATTTAATTTGAAAGAGTTACAGAGAGGAAGAGGCAGAGGCAGAGGTGGAGAGAGCGAGAGAGAGGTCTTCCATCTGCTGGTTCACATCCCACATGACTGCTACATCCAGGGCTGAGCCAATCCGAAGCCAGGAGCAAGGAGTTTCCTTCAGGTCTCCCTCATCAGTGCAGGGGCCCAAGGACTTGGGTTGTCTTCCACTGCTTTCCCAGGCCATAGCAGGGAGCTGGGTTGGAAATGGAGCAGCCAGGATTCAAACTGGCACCCATATGGGATGCGGCTCTGCAGATAGAAGCTTTACCTGCTGTGTCATGGTGCTGGCCCCAACCTCACATTTTATATACAGTTCCTGTAAATTAGCTAGCTGATCCTGTGTAACAGTCCTGTGTAACTTTGACACTTTTTTTTTTTTTTTTGACAGGCAGAGTGGACAGTGAGAGAGAGAGACAGAGAGAAAGGTCTTCCTTTGCCGTTGGTTCACCCTCCAATGGCCGCCACGGCCGGCGCGCTGTGGCCGGCCACCGCGCTGATCCGATGGCAGGAGCCAGGTACTTCTCCTGGTCTCCCATGGGGTGCAGGGCCCAAGCACTTGGGCCATCCTCCACTGCACTCCCGGGCCATAGCAGAGAGCTGGCCTGGAAGAGGGGCAACCGGGACAGAATCCGGCGCCCTGACCAGTGTGCCGGCGCCGCTAGGTGGAGGATTAGCCTAGTGAGCCGCGGCGCCAGCACTTTGACACTTTTTTAAAAAGACCAGCCAATTATTTGTAAGATGTCTCTCAATTTTAGTTTGTTTAATGCTTCCTCATAAATTCAGGCTCTGCGTTTTGTAAGGATACTACAGAGTGATGTTATGCCCTTCAGTGCATCATATCAGGGAGCACATACTGTTGATTTATCCTGATATTGATGATACTAATTTTAATAACTCAATTAAGATGGTTTCTGCCAATTTTCTGCATTGTAAAGTTATTATTTTATCCCTTGTGGTTTTTTTTAATTAATTTATTTATTTGAGAGGCAGAGTACAGAAAAGGAGAGACAGAGAGAAAGGTCTTTCATCCGCTGGGTCACTCCCCAATGGCTGAAATGGTGAGAACTGGGCCAATCTGAAGCCAGAAGTCAAGAGCTGCCTCTGGGTATCCCACACGAGTGCAGGGGCCCAAGTACTTGGGCCATCTTCCACTGCTTTCCCAGGTCGTAGGCAGAGAGCTAGATCGGAAGAGGAGCAGCCCGGACACGAACTGGCACCCATAAGGGGTTGCCTGTGCCACAGGCAGAGGCTTAACCTACTACACCACAGCACTGGTCCCACTTTGTGTTTTACGAGTTCTTTTTATTTATAATTAATTGGCAAAGAAAAATTATATATATACTTATTATGTGAAGCATGTTAGTTTGAAATACATATATATTATACCCTTTAAGATAATATAAATTTCTGTTTCCCCTCATACTTTTTTTTTTAAGATTTATTTATTTATTTGAAAGGCAGAGTGACAGAGAGAGAGAAGGAGAGACAGAGACAAAAACTTTTCGTCTGCTGGTTCACTTCCCCAGTGGCCAGATGCCAGGGCTGGACCAGGCCAAAGCCAGGAGCCCAGAACTCGATCTGGGTCTTCCACATGGGTGGTAGGGACCCAGTTACTCAGGACATGTTCCACCGTTCCCAAGCTGGAGAGGAAATGGGGCAGTGCAGTGATCCAACGTAGGTTGCTGGGCCTTAAAGCGGTGGCTGAATCTGCTGCACCACGACACTAACCCTTTTTAAAGCTGAAATAGCTTTCATATTATGAACCAAATGGCATTTATATCTACACCATTTTTTCTGGCTTCAGCCTGGCTCAACCCCGGCTGTTGCAGCTATTTGTGCAATGAACTAGCAGATAGAAGATCTGTCTCTTTCTCTGTCTTTCCCTCTCTCTGTAACTCTGCCTTTCAAATAAAATAAATAAATCTTCGAAAAAAACTCCCCATTTTATATGAGTAAAAGGACTTCTCTTTACTACTTCAAGTTACATTTCTTTGATCATTAATGGTGCTACACCTCCACACTCCAACCCCTACCCTGACATTACCCATCTATTTGTATTTCTTCTTTTGAAACTAGATAAAAATGGTGTTTGTTCCAATCCACCTCTAGTCCACCATCGTGACTAGATAATCCTAAGAAATATTTAGGGATAAAATTGAGAAGTGTACAAATTGTGGGCTATAAAACAATCTCACAGCACTTTAAATGTTTAGGAAAAGACAACAGAAGCATCTGAGATGATTATCTTTAGCATGCAACCACAAAGAGTTGTGAATTCCTGAAGGGGATAGGTATAGTGGCTCTGGCTCTAGGCTCCTGGGGGACAATGTAACACCAGTAACTTGCTCACAATAGCTTTGTGAAGGATGAAAGGGGTTTGGGAGAAAAAGGAGTTGAATAGAAGAGTCCAGGATTCTCTGGTGGAGGTAATCATATACCAGAAAACCTCTGATAGCTGCAGCTACTCCAGAGAACACAGCCGGCATGGCTCACTCAAGTAAAATACGTGCATAGCTAGGGACCTAGCAGTTCCACTTCTGCTTAAACCCTTCAAGGGAATTTTCTCACAGTCCCTAAGAGGAAATACTTGAGAATGTTTATTAATGGGTGTGAGTGTCCTTTGAGGTGGAAAGGAATTGGAGACAGTCCAAAATTGGAGTAAATATGTAATCAAGTTAGGAGTAAATATATAATGAGTGACAGATGAACCACCACAGGGCACTATGCAGTGATTAAACACAGCACATTAGATGTACACAGGCAATGAGGCAATCCTGTGTGTAGCGGGTAAAGCCTCCTGGCTTTGGATCGGCGCAGCTCTGGCCGTTGCGGCCATCTCGGGAGTGAACCAACGGATGGAAGAACTCTCTCTCTGGCTCTACCTCTCTCTGTAACTCTCTTTCAAATAAATAAAATAAATATATTTTTTAAAATGTACACAGCAGCTTTGAGAGACAGCAAAAACAGTGTCAATTTTAAAACTAAGAAATGAGATGAACAAAAAATTATTATTTGCATAATTAAAACTATGAATAGACAATTTTTTCACAACAACACACATTTAAGAAGCACATTTGTTGTAGGCAGGCATGTAGGATAGAATTGATCAGGTTTGTGAGCTGGAAGACCACGCTTTCACCACGCCCTCTGTGTGACTTCATTCCCCTACCAGACCACACCTGTGCGCCCACCTGCCTATCAGAGTAATTAACCACGCCCCTTTGGAAGTAGATTAAAGGCCTGAAACACTGTGGGCCCAGCCTTTTTTGCCCTTTCCCCTTTTTTGCCCTTGTTAGCCATTGCAGGCCCTGCTGCCCTGCGCCTTCGGGGTGCATGGCCTTCGGGCCACCTGCCCCATGCTTCCTGACCTGCATGCTCCTGCACGTGGCTGGCTCCTGGTGCTCGGTGTGAATCTACATTTCCCTCTCTCCTTTAGATAGGGCCCTCACTCTCCTATGCATCTCTCTCACTGAATAAAAAGCTTAAAACATCACGCTGCCTGGATTATTTGTGCCAGTATTCAGAATATGAGGCAAGAACCCACAAGGCTTATTAATATTGTGAATTTATTAATAAGCAGACTGGTAACACATTTAGTGAATTAAAATGGTACCTGTTTAATGCATTAAAATAGAGAAAGGAATTGCTGAAAGAAGATAAACCAATATACAGAGAAATTGTAAGAAGCAATAGAGGAGCCAGCACTGTGGTGCAGCAGGTTTAAGTCCCAGCCTGCAGCTCTGGCACCCCATATGGGCACCAGTTTGAGTCCCGGCTGCTCCTCTTTTAATCCTGCTCTCTGCTATGGCCTGGGAAAGCAGTAGAAGATGGTCCAAGTCCTTGGGCCCCTGCACCCATGTAGGAGAACTGGAGGAAGCCTCTGGCTTCGGATCAGCTCAGCTCTGGCTATTGCAGTCACTTGAGGCATGAACCAGTGGAATGGAAGACCTCTCTTTCTTTCTGGCTCTACCTCTCTCTGTAACTCTTTCAAATAAATAAAATAAATCTTTAAAAAAAATGCAATAGAGGCTCTTTGCAGAGTGGAATGATAATGTGTCAACAATTGAGGAAGTTGTTAATGCATCGCTGAATTCAAGGTGAAGGAAGGAAAGAGCCAGAAAAAAATGAAAGGCAAACCATAACCAATACATAGCACATGACAGTACATGTGCTTCGTGTGATCACAGGGCTTTGCACATGCTATTCCTTTTGCTAGACACTTTAGTCACCCCTAACACACACACGGAGTGACAGCGAGAACGAGAGCAAGAGCAAGTTCTAATTTTTACTTTCTTTGGATCTCAATTCAGTAATTTCTTGAAGAAAAGCCTTCTATATCCTACCTGATCCTGCCATTTTCCCCTTTTATGATAAGTCATTACACTATATAATCTTTCGTTTTGGGCACTAATTACAATTTAAAAAAAAATTTTTTAAAAAGATTGAGTTTGAAAGTCAGAGTTACAGAGAGAGAGGGAGAGGGAGAGGGAGAGGGAGAGGGAGAGGGAGAGGGAGGGAGAGAGAGAGAGAGAGAGAGAAAACTTCCATCCGCTGATTGATTCCCAGATAGCCGCAATGGCCAGCACTGGGCCAGGTCAAAACCAGGAGCCAGAAGCTTTATCTGGTTCTCCCATGTAAGTGGCAGGGGCCCAGACATTTGGGCCACCTTCCACTATGTTTCACAGGCCCTTAGCAGGGAATTGGATCAGAAGTGGAGCAACCAGGACATGAAGCACCGCCCATAAGGGATGCTGGTATCACAGGTGGCAGCTTTACTTGCTACACCACAATGCCAGCCCCTAAAAAACTTTTACATCTATGTTTGTGGTTCTTTGGTTAATAATCTGCTCTACCTGCTCTAGTTTGGATGTGATTTGTCCCCCAAGGGTTCATGTGTTGAACCTAATCCTTAGTGTGATGGTGTTGGGTTGTGGTATGCAACCTTTAAGAAGGGGAGCCTCATCAAAGATAATTAGGTCATTTGGGACACTACCTTCAGAAGAGATTAAAGTGGTTCTTGTGAGACCCTGGTTAATTATTTCAAGAGATGCTATAAAACTGAGAGCCTGGCACCTCCCTTGGTCTCTCTCTGCCTTCCTGTCTCACCATGTGATCTCTTCCTCCCACACACACTCCCACCATTAGGATGCCATCTAAATCTAGTCGATGCCAATGCTGTGGCCTTGAAACTCTAAAACCATGAGCTTAAAAAGCCTCTTTTCTTTATAAGTACCTAGCCCCAGGTACTTCATTATAGGAACAGAAAATGGACCTATAGACCATATTCTCAATGGCAAAAATGGTGTCTTGCTTATTCTCAGCCCCAAACACACTGGCAAAGTAAATGGGTAATTCCACAATTCATAATTGTGGAATAAATGAATTAGTAAAAGCATAAGTGAATGGACCGAGAAAGATAGACATGGGAAAAGAGATTCAAAATGAAAAAGCTGTGTGACTGGTCTTGAAAGAATTAGCCAGAAAGGATCAGGGAAATGATTTGGAAGTTTACATATCCTTTGAGTGCCAGGTACACACATTATCTCACTTAGAGGCAGGCATTGTTATCCTCATCTTTAAAATGAAGAAATACTAAGTCATTGTGACCTTAAGGGTTTAGCAGTATATAGACTTAACTAAAAAGGAAGATAGCTGCCATAACAACACTTTGATCTAAAGTCAAAAATAAATTTACAGAAAATAGTTCACCTTTGTGATGGAGAAGAAGAAGAAACTGGACTAATAATAAATAGTACAATCCTGGCTTGAAAATCTAGATATAAGAGTCTCACAAACAAGTGCCATTAAGTATAATCAGGCTGAGAGATCAGACAATAGGAAGTAGTGGGCTATGTAGGAAACCAGAGAGTGTGTACAGAGTGCTTGCCCCACCTAAACATATTCAAAACTGTAGTTAAACACACACACACACACACACACACACACACTGTTTTAACCAAACAAATGATTCCAATGATACCATCTGGTTCACAGTCCTCCAGTTTGTGTCCATGATTGCCTTAAATTTGGAGAGAGCATGCAAGAGGAGCTGTCATATCAAAGAAATAGATAACAGAAAATACCTTTGAGAGCCATAGTACTTAAAATCTGCAACAGGGGCTGGCACTGTGGCATAGCCGGTAAAGACTCCACCTGTAGCTGGCAACCCTTATGGGCGCTGGTTTAAGTCCCGGCTGCTCCACTTCTGATCCAGCTCTCTGCTATGGCAGGAAAAGTAGTAGAGGATGGCCCAAGTCTTTGGGCCCCTGCACCTGCATGGGAGAAGAGGAAGAAGCTCCTGACTCCTGGCTTTGGATGGGCACAGCTCCGGCCATTGTGACCAACTGGGGAGTGAACCAGCAGATGGAAGATCTCTCTCTCTCTCTGCCTCCCCTTGTCTCTCTTTGTAACTTTCAAATAAACAAATGAATCTTTAAAAAAAATCTACAAAAATCCAACAGGAGTTCAAAGCTCTGTATTTAGGATCCATCTTAATTAATCACTTAAATTTAATTGGACAAATCAGCTAATATTTATTGATTCTTTCTAGGTACAGAGTACTGACCCAGGTGTTCGGGATTAGAAGATAGAATCAATCACCATCTCTGTACTTTGGTGTTTGGTTATCAGCTCAGGTCCTAACTGCATTTTATGAATTGGTAGTAACACAGGGTACGAGATAACTTTTTCTCTGCTCAGCAAAAAAGCAGTCCCTCACAGTGTCCAAGATTTAAATCTGAGCTCAGGTCCAATTAGCTTTAAATAGCTCTATAATTCTGTTTCTCTCTCTCTCTCTTTTTTTTTTTTAAGATTTATTTATTTTTTATTTGAAAGTCAGATTTCACAGAGAGAGAAGGAGAGGCCGAGAGAGAGAGAGAGAGAGAGAGAGGTCGCTCACCGATTGGCCGAAACAGCCGGACATGCGCCAATCCAAAGTCAGTAGCCAGGAGCTTCCTCTGGGTCTTCCCATGTAATTGCAGGAGACCAAGGACTTGGACCATCTCCTACTGCTTTCCCAGGCCATAGCAGAGAGCTGGATCGGAAGTGGAGCAGCTGGGTCTCAAACTGGCATCCATATGGGATGCCAGCTCTTCAAGCTAGGGCGTTAACCTGTTGTACCACAGTGCCGCCCCCCTCTCATCCACCCCCTCCCCGTCTGTTTTCTAAAATTGACTTGTCTACCTACATAAAAACTCCTATTTATTTAGTGATAGGAAAAGAATTTGTATTTGTTTTCCAGTTCCTACACAGGCCCCAATAAAGATGCCCAAAAGATGTTCACTGAACCTGACTCTGGTGGCTTTAAAATATGTCCACAATTCTTTCATGCTTCTCTCTTCAAGAAGTGAATTCTAATTCACCTACCATTGAGTGTGGTCTGGATTAACAAATAGAATAACAGATGATGTCCAAGATGAGGTCTTGAATAGAAGTATTAGAGCTTACCCATCACTCATTCTTGGGTAATGTGTCCTGTGGGAAGACAGTTGCTTGGTCATGAAGAGAGTTAAGTGCTCCTATGGAGAGGTTCACATGGCAAGAAGCTCAGTGTTTTTGCCACAACTGTATCAGTGACTCATTTGGAAGTTAATCCTTGAGCCTCAGTAAAGTCTTCGGGTGATTATGGCCTTGATCACCAACACCTTGACTGCAGTGTGCAGAACCAGAACAATCCTGCCACGTCACTCCTAAAATACAGAGCTACAGAAACCATGTGAAATAATAAATATTTTCTATTGGTTTAAGTTGCTAAGTTTTAAGCTAATTTGTTGGGCATCAGTGGGTAACTCATTCACCTGCTAGTACTGACGCCGCATCATTTTATAATGCTTGAAACCTAGCTGTTTTGGAGCCCGTCTCTTTTACTTACCTCTTTCCCTTTCTCCACTTCTGTTTTTTTGCACTTTCAGAAACCACCAATTCCCCTTTTTCAATGGGTGTTAATAAGTCCTTGGGGCCAGCCCTGTGGGGCAGTGTGTTAAAGCCCTAGCCTTCAGTGCCGTTGTCCCATATGCACCGGTTCTCGTCCCAGCTGCTCCTCTTCCAATCCAGCTCTCTGCTATGTCCTGGGAAAGCAGTACAGGTCCTTGGGCCCCTGCACCCATGTGGGAGGCCTGGAAGAAGCTCCTGGTTCCTCGCTTCGGATTGGCACAGCTGCAGCCATTGCAGCCAATTGGTGAGCGAACCATCGAATGGAAGACCTGTCTCTCTCCAGCTCTACCTCTCTTTGTAACTCGTCTTCCAAATAAGTAAAATAAATTAAAAAAAAGAAAAAGTCCTAATTAGGATGTTTAAAAGCTCTTTTATCCTAATAGGCTCAAGAAAAAGACACTTGAGGGCAGATAGGTATCTTCTTTCAAGTCTGAGTGATGTTGGAGGAAATATTTTGCATCATTAAGACCTTTGGTCAATCTCATAGATATCTGTGGGGAGCAACTCGGACTAGACTAAGTTACTGGAATTAAGACTTATTCTATGCATCTGCTTTCCCACAATATGGCGCTGAGAAGGGAATCAGCTTCTACACAGCTGCCTCCAGTTCAACCAATAAACTGTAGGACTTGCTCCTGATTGGAGGAGAGCAGCGTACTCGGAGTGTGGGCAGCCGAGTTAGGATTGGCGGAGGAGGACTATAAAGGAGGAGAGAGACACTATGCACCAGGAACATCTAAGAGGAACATCTGAGGGAATACCTGTGCAGCCCCCGAGAGAGCCAGCCGGCGGTGTGCCGCTCCCCCGCGGAAGTGGGGAAAGTGGCTAGGGGGAACCGCCCTTCCACGGAGGTGGAAGGGATAGTAGCCAACCCGGGAAGAACCAGCAGCAAACCCGGGGAGGGCCGAGCAGACGAAAGAACAGCGCAGGGTCCTGTGTCGTTCCTCCACGAAGAGGGGGAGCGACAATATCCACTTATTTTATTTATGTATCCATTTGTTCAATCAAGTGTGTTTTAAATTTTCTTTTTACTTGAGAGGTAGAGAGTGCATGTGTGAGAGAGTGCTTCCTCCACACTGGCTTGCTCCCCATATGCCTACAAAGATCAGGGCTGGTACCAGGATAAAGCTGAGAGACAGGAACTCAATCCATGTCTCCCATATGAGTGGCAGGAACCTAATTACTTAGTCTATCACTATTGCTTCTCAGGGTCTGAAATAACAGGAAGCTGCAGTTAGGACCCAGAGTCAAATATTGAACTCAGGAATCCGATGTGGGTGCAGGCCTCTTACCTGCTCTGCCAAATGTTTGCCCCTAAATGGATTTTAAATGTAATCAGCAGAGGCAGACATTTAGTGTAATGCATCCCATATTGGAGCGCCTGGGTTCGAATCCCAGCTCCACAGCAGGTGATGGCTCAAGTCCCTATCATTCATGAGGGAGACTCTGATTGAGTTCCTGGCTCCTGGTCTTGGTCTGGTCCAGTTTCAGCTGTTTTGGGCATCTGGGGAGTAAACCAGCAGATGGGAAATTTTCATCTGTCTGCCTGTTTCTCTCTGCCTCTCTGCCTTTCAAAATTAATAAAACAAATAGGCATATATTTTTATGTATTATTTATTTATTTTATTATTTAATAAATGTGAATTTACAAAGTGCAACTTTTGTATTATTGTGGCTTCCCCCCTCCAACCTCCCTCCCTCCTGCAGCCCTCCCCTCTCCCACTCCCTCTCCCATCCCGCCCTTCATCGAGTTTCATTTTCAATTACCTTCATATACAGAAGATCAACTTAGTATACACTAAGCAAGGATTTCAACAGGCTGCACTCACACAACCGCACAAGGTATAGGGTATTGTTCGACTAGTAGTGTTGTCTTTAAGTTTCATAGTAAAACACGTTAAGGACAGAGATCCTACGTGGGGAGCCTGTACCCAGTGACTCCCATTGTAGATTTAACAATTGTCACTCTTATTTATGGCATCAGCAATCACCCGAGGCTCTTGCCATGAGCTATCTAGGCTATGGAAGCCCCTTGAGTTCACCAACTCTGAACTTGTTTAGTCAAGGCCGTATCACAGTGGAGGTTCCTTCCTCCCTTCAGAGAAAGGTGCCTCCCTCCTTGATGGCCCGTTCCTTCCACTGGGGTCTTGTTCACTAGGATCTTTCATTTAGATTGTTTTTGCCAACAAGTCGTGCCTTTCCATACCTTTGAGACTCTCATGGGCCTTTTAGCCAGATCCGAATGCCCCAAGGGTTGATTCTGAGGCCAGAGCATAAGCATATATTTTTAAAGATTTATTTATTTATTTGAAAGTCAGAGTTACAAAGAGGGACAAGGAGAGGCAGAGAGAGAGAGAGAGAGAGGTCTTCCATCTGCTGGTTCACTCCCCAAATGGCCACAACAGCTGGAGCCGCGCCAATCTGAAGCCAGAAGCCAGAAGGTTCTTCCAGGTCTCCCCAGTCTACGCAGGTGCAGGGGCCCAAGGAGTTGGGCCATCTTCTAAGGCCTTCCCAGGCCATAGCAGAGAGCTGGATCAGAAGAGGAGCAGCCAGAACTTGAACCGGCGCCTATATGGGATGCTGGCACTGCAGGTGGTGGCTTTACCCACTACGCCACAGTACCAGCCCCGATAAGCATATTTTTAAAATAAATAAATATAGTCAGTTTGGAAAATGAAGTAAGGCAATCAGAAGCATAAATTCCCAAACATGTTTTTGTAATGTCTGTGGAAAAACTCCTTAGTAGAAGTAATTCCAAATTTGTAACCAGAAGAAGGACTTGAGCTTTGGTGATAGGTAGAGAATACATTAGAATAAGCAGGGGAGGCATTCTGAGAAGTGTGAGAATGGTAGACACAAAACCTTAGATACTAGTTTCGTTCTATAGTCTCTTCCCTCCTTGTATATACTTCCCAGCAGTTTTAGAATAAAGGCCTCAAAACAATACATCCTTGTTTTACAAAACATTCTTTCACAGAGAGCTCCTAGCAGAGTCTGGTACAGAGAGGATTGTAGAACTATTACTGCCCAAGGGACTGTTAGAAACTGTACATGACTTTGTGCATGGAAACAACTTCTCCTACCCTAGGGATTTTGAAAGGTAATGAATAAATAAAGACTAGTTCTGAATAGCCAGTGCAAGTAAACAAAGAGGAAATGTCACGACTTGGGTTAATTTGTCAGTAAAAATCTGAAAAAGAAAAGAACCTACATCACAACTCTAGGGAAATTCCTTTTGATTTTTGCCCTGATCTATAATGTTGCAATTTAGGAAAAAAGCTTAAGATATTTGATCCTGTTTGCTGAAAATCTACTCCCACTGGTGGGACTGGCATCTTGTTACACTCCCTGTCTGGTGTAAACACAGGCTTCGCTGCACTCTAACATCTAATCATCTGATTCATTAATTAAATAAAAATAAATTAACTAAATGGCTAATATTTATTTTGCAAGATTATTGAGAATAAAATGGAATGATTTATATTTAGGGAAACATAAAGGTGCTTAATAAGTGATTCCTGTTTTAAGCTGCAGTCCTCTGAATCTGACCCTGAGTCAAAGTGTTAGGGGTTGAATTGTGCTCCCCTAAAAAAAAGACGTATTCATACCCTGGTGTCTGTCTATGAATGGGATATTGTTTGGAAATAGGGCCTTTGCAGAAGTAACCAAGTTAAGACGAGGTTGTCAGGGTGGGCCCTTGCTATGATTTGAATGTGTCCCCTCAAATTTCATGTTGTGGAAACTTAATCCCCAAATTCATCTGTTAATGGGGTGTGGAAGTGGGATCTTTGGGGTAGTAATTAGGATCAGATGAAGTCACGAGGTGAGGCCCACATGATGTGGTTTTATACGTGGAAGAGGAGCCCGAGCTAGCATTCTTGCTCTGTCTCGCTGTGTGCTGCAGCAAGAAGGCCCTCGCTAGATCTAGACTCTGGAATTGTAAGATAGAGTAACCTTTAGTCTTTTTTTTTTTTTTTTTTTTTAAAGAAAAAAGATTTATTTATTTAAAGAGAGGGAGAGGCAGAGGTAGGGCTGGGCCAGGCTGTAGCCAGGAGCTGGAAGCTTCATCTGGGTCTCCCACATGGGTGCAGGAGCACAGCCACTCCTGCCATCTTTTGCTGCTTCCTCAGGTGCACTAGCAAGGGACCTGGATGGGAAGTGGAGTAGACAGGAATTGAACCTGCACCCACATGGGATATTGGCGCTACAGGCGGTGGCTTTACCCACTACACGCCGGCCTAACCTTTAGTTTTTATAAATAACCTGGCCTCAGCTGTTTGTTACAACAACAGAAAGTAGACTAAGAGAGCCCTTAATCCAACATGACTAGGTGTCCCTATAGGAGGGGAAGATGGCCACCTGAAGCCACAGAAACCCAAGCAGAACGTTACTTAAAGGTGGAGGTAGAGATTGCACTGACACACCTATAAGCCAAGAGATGTTGCAGATGGCCAACTGTCATCAGAAACGAGGACAGAGACATGGAACGGCTTCTGCCGCAGGGCCCTACAAGAAGAACCCTGATTTCAGTCTCCTGGCCTCTAGGACTGTGGGAAAATCAATTTCTATTGTTGTAAGCCACCCAACTTGTGGCATCATCTGCTGCCTCCCAGGACTCAGTAGCAGGCTTAAATCTTTGGAAGACATTTCTCAGCCTATTTCAATTGGTCTATTCCTATTTATTCTGCAGATTCCATTTGTTGCTGGTTGAAGATTCCTCCCGGGGTGGAAATTCCTTGGCATTTCTGGCTTGCTTTGTAGGGTCCAGAAAAAAATTTTTAAGTGAAAAATTTCAAGCACTAATGGAGTATATTTTGGGCATATATGGAATAGGAAGTGCTGAGAAAACATAAGTGGGAAACCAACAATGTCTGCTATATCATTATTTGTTCTTATGTTTTATTAATAATTTTAATATCATACTTAAAATTATTAATGGGTGATGGTCCTGATGGGCTACAATATAACGCATTTATACTGCCTTATGTGACTTGCTTAGAACATATTATCTCATCTATCTGACTTTTTATTTTTATGCATAATTATCTTTCTCAACTCCATACATTTGGATTTTTCACAACTGTATTTTAATATTGTCAAAGGTAGAGACTGACAAAAATGTTTTCAAATTCTTGTTTTTAGGATGCTGAAGATTTACATTTTTTTAAAAGATTTTATTTATTTATTTGACAGGTAGAGTTACCAACAGTGAGAGAGAGAGACAGAGAAAGGTCTTCCCTCCGTTGGTTCACTCCCCAAATGGCCGCAATGGCCTGAGCTGCGCTGAACTGAAGCCAGGAGCCAGGAGCTTCTTCCTGGTCTCCCACGTGGGTGCAGGGGCCCAAGGACTTGGGCCATCTTCCACTGCTTTCCCAGGCCACAGCAGAGAGCTGGATCGGAAGAGAAGCAGCAGGGACCCAAACCTGTATCCATATGGGATGCTGGCACTGCAGGCGGAGGATTAACCTACTGCACCACAGCACTGGCGCAAAGATTTACATTTATAACATGGCATTATTTAATAATTTTTCCTAAGAAACATAAAGCATCCTGAGCTGGCATTGTGATACAGTGGGTTAAGCCACTTCCTGCAATGACAACATCCCATATGAGTGCTGGTTCAAGTCCTGGCTTCTCCAGTTCTAATCTAGCTCCCTGCTAATGCACCTAGGAAGACAGTGGAGAATGGCCCAATTACTTGGCCCCCTATACCCATGTGGGAGACCTGGATGGAGCCCCTGGCTTTGGCCTGGTCCAATTCTGGCCATTGTGACCATTTGGGGAGTAAACCAGTAGATGGAAGATATAAAGTGGCACTTCAAAGTGCCACCACTTTGAAGGCATCCTGTGCAAGAAACACACCTATGGGGAACATCAAGCCTGGTGCAAATAGAGCTGTAGTGTTCCAAGATATATATATCTGCCTTTCAAGTAAAATAAATAAATGTTTAAAAAACTGCGAAGTATCTCTTTGAACCTCTTACAGGCATTATTTACTGATTTCTGTAAAGGATTTATTAGGCACGGGGAGGGGAGCCCAGTCCTTGGCAACTGCCTTCCTTATGGCTTTCGGGACATAGCTCAGCTCCTCCTGCTTCCTCTTTGCATGGATGTGCGTTCCCACCCCTTCCTCTTCCCTTTCTCTCTCTCTTTGAAAGATTTATTTATTTATTTGAAAGTTAGAGTTACAAAGAGAGAAAGAGAAACAGAGACACAGACAGAGAGATCTTCCATCCCTGGTTCACTCCTCAGATGGCTGCAATGGCCAAGGTTGGGCTGGGCTGAAGCCAGGAGCCCAGAGCTTCTTCCAAGTCTTCCACTTGGGCAGCAGGGACCCAAGCACCTGGACCATCTTTAGCTGCTTTCCCAGGCCATTAGCAGGGAGCTGGTTTGAAGGTGGAGTAGCCAGGACCTGAACTGGTGCCAAAATGGGATGCTGGCATTGCAGGTGGAGGCTTTACCACCTATTCCATAATGCTGCCCCCCCCCTTTCTTGATGAACTTGAGGGCCCTTTTGTCCTAGGAGACCTTGAGTAGCTCCTTGGCACTGCACTCATGCAGAGCAAAGCCACACACCTGCCAGATAATGTCCCACATAAACTAGGCTGCTTGGTGAGTACCCATGACTATGGCTGTGCCTCAGTTTGTCCATGGTCTTGGCCACCTTGTGGCCAGCTGAAGCCCAGAGCCACAGAGTAGTGCAGAGCCGTGGCTACTGCTCTTCTGTGTCTGTCCTGGCAGAAGAGCTGCTATGAGCTTTTAATTTCTTCAAGGTAATCAGCCAATGGGACGAAGCCCAAAATATAAACACAGAGACAGATATGAGACAGGATACAAGCAGGACTCACAAAATCAAGTCCCTCCAGCCCTGACACATATCCATCTCTACCCACATGTTCCTCTACCCAGTTTCAAACCAAGAAAGGGCCATACCTTAACCGCAAGACCCACTACTGCCTGGGGGCATGCCCAGTTAGATTGATATGGGACCTTCCTGAGGAGGCAGTAGTGACCAGTGCCACCACTTTGAAGGCATCCTGTGCAAGAAACACACCTATGCGGAACACCGGGCCTGGTGCAAATAGAGCTGTAGTGTTCCAAGGGACAGGAGCCAGAACCCTGGGCCAGGTGCAGATCAAAGTGGTATGTGCCAATGGGGAGCTGTCATGCCTCCCCACCCAACAGAAGTCCTGCCTGGTTGTCCTTATTGGGCCAGTCAGCAGTTGTCTCCCTTGTGCTAGAGCATAAGCCCCTAATAAACCTTGTCTGGATTGCACATTAGCCTCTTGTCAATTTCTATTACAAGGGAGTCGAAGATCCTCGGGTTGGTATCAGAAACATGATTTTGAAATCCAATTCCAATGAAATAATCAAACACAGATATGTCTTCCACATCTATGCAGTTTTGTGGAGGACAGTTCTCAGATGTCACAATGACATGATCCTAAATAACTCAAATTTAATTTATTTTTATTATTATTATTATTAGGGACGCAGAGAGAGAAAAAGAGGGAGAGACAGAGACAGATACATGGAGCTTTTCTCCACTGGTTTACTCCCCAAATGTCCAGAACAGCTGGGGTTGGGCCAGGTTGAATCCCAGAGCTCACATGGGTGGCAATGACCTAAGTACTTGAGCCATCACCTACTGCTTTTTTAAAAATGATTGCCTTATTCCATTTTCTTATTTATTTATTTATTTGAAAGAGTTTCACAGAGGGAGAGACGGAGAGACATCTTCTATCCACTGGCTCACTCCCTGGATGGCTGCAATGGCCAAAGCAGGGCTAATCAGAAGCCAGAGCCAAGAGTTTCTTCCGGGTCTCCCACGTGGGTGCAGGGGCACAAGGACTCAGACCATCTTTTGCTCACCTGCTGCCTCTCACAGCGCACATTAGGAATCAGAAGCAGAAGTGGGACATGAGCCCATGTATTCCAAAATGGGATACAAGTGTCTTAACCACCAGGCCAAATGACAGAACCAAGAACTCACATTTTTAAACAATCAAAGATGAAACCATCTGTACCTCTGGAAGTGACATCTCTCTTTGTCCTTGCTAACTTCCATTTAGGAGTTAACTGATAGCCGTACAACTCGAGTCTGCCCTCATAAGAGGTGCAAAATAAATAAATGGGTTCTTTTTTACAAATTACTGAGTGAAAGGTTTAGAATTCTACAAGACTGACATCTCAGAAGTATTTTTCAGTAAGTTCCTTTTATTTTGTAGTCAAGATAACTCTAAGTAATACTTAAATATTCCCTACCGAGATGTCTTAACTCTCTGATGGCAAGATTTCCTTCCTAACTGAGTACATTCTAGACTCCTTCCCTCCCCTGATTCATAGAGCAGGAAACAGAATGATGATTGAACATAGTCAAGCACTTTGAAGTAGGAGGGAATTGTACTCACATATTGTACAACTCTAGGGGGCAACACTCAATTTATTTGTAGAGACAGTTTTTTTTGTTTTTTTTTTTTTTTTTTTTTTGTCTATTTTAAAAGTCTTCAGAAGGGGCTGGCGGGTAAAGCCGCCGCCTGCAGTGCCGGCTTCCCAGATGGGTGCTGGTTTAAGTCCTGGCTGCTCCACTTCCAATCCAGCTCTCTGCTATGGTTTGGGAAAGCAGTAGAAGATGCCTCAAGTCCTTGGGCCCCTGCACCTGCGTGGGAGACCTAGAAGAAGCTCCTGACTCCTGGCTTCGGATCGGCACAGCTCCGGCTGTTGCGGCCAGTTGGGGAGTGAACCATTGGATGGAAGACTCTATCTCTTTCTCTCTCTCTCTGCCTCAGACTCTCTGGAATTCTGCCTTTCAAATAAATAAATCTTTTTAAAAAGTCTTCAGGAAATGGGGCCGGCGCCGCGGCTCACTAGGCTAATCCTCCGCCTTGCGGCGCCGGCACACCGGTTCTAGTCCCGGTCAGGGCGCCGGATTCTGTCCCAGTTGCCCCTCTTCCAGGCCAGCTCTCTGCTGTGGCCAGGGGGTGCAGTGGAGGATGGCCCAAGTACTTGGACCCTGCACCTCATGGGAGACCAGGAGATGCACCTGGCTCCTGGCTTCGGATCAGTGTGATGCGCGGGCCACAGCGTGCTGGCTGCGGCGGCCATTGGAGGGTGAACCAATGCCAAAGGAAGACCTTTCTCTCTGTCTCTCTCTCTGTCCACTCTGCCTGTCAAAAAAAAAAAAAAAAAAAAAAGTCTTCAGGAAATGGAAGCTTTTTCCAATTTCTACAAGGTCTTCTTTGTGTGATTATTTTATGTCCAAGATGATTGACAATAATGACATCCAATTTCAACTTAATTGTCTAATTTCAGACACTGAGAGGTAGGTTGCATCTAACACCAAACAGATACTACAAAGTGTCAAACCTTAAAACAGTCCCTTGTTAGAACTTACATAAGCTGTCTTGAGGGACTGGAACACCAGAACTTTCTTGTGCTGTGTCCACTTAGTGACAGTTTCCAAACCCATTTGTTTAGAGAAAACAGAATTGTAACATGTGAATGTCCAAGAAAGTTCTGGCCTGTTCACAAAGATCCCTGGAATCTTGGGATTGTAGTTGTGGGTCCTTGAATGAAATAGGGAATACTGAAAGAGGTGTAAGCAAAACAAGTTCAGTCTTGAACATGGAGATTTGAACTTGCGTGGGTTCCACATGGATATGTCGAGAGGCAGCTAGCTACAAAACTGAAACTCAGAGGAGAAGCACAGGTTGGACAAAATCTTTTTGCAATAGATGGATTGATGAGATCATGCTGGAAGAGCAAGTAGTACTAGAAGTGAAGTAGAAAAGTGGGCCAAGAGTAGAACCCTGAGTGCCACCACCTACGATGAAGAGGCATGAGGAGGAAGCAACAGAGGTGGAACTCAAGGAAGAGGCTGTTAGCAGAGCCAAAGGAGTCAATATTCTAATGGAAGAAAGGAGAAAAATGTAGCATCAACCTAATGGAGAGGTCCAGTGAGGTTAAAAAAGAAAGAAATGATAGAATTCACCGCTCACTTGGAGAAGTGCTTGGTGACTCTAGTGAGATCAGTGTCAGTGGAATGGTATAGGCAGATCTAGCTGCGTTGGTAACAGGTCTCCAGAAGGGCTCACAGCAATCTCGGGGTACGATCCCTGCAATGCCAGTTTGGGATAGCCCAGTGACCCTTCCTAGCCCAGCTGTTCAGGAATGCTATGAATGACCTAAGACAATGTGGGGCCCAAGCTGGGCTTAGCAGTGGACTGAATGGGAGATAATACAAAGCAGGAGAAAATATGATTAAGAAACCAATAGCATTTAAGAGTCATGGAAACTTCATTTTTCGTTAGTTTTCACACAATAGGCTGCTCAAATTTGAGATGGAAGAGATTAAGCTTGGCAACAAACACTTAAACATGATCCAAAGATTTTAGTTTATTGTAAACTTAGAATGGGCCAAGTGTATGATGCTGTTCCTAAAAAAGCTATGCAGGCTTGGGCTCTGATAAAAGAGGAAGTGGAGACACCGGGAGAGTATTACTTTTTCCTGGAAGTAAGGACAAGCAGGGCAGGAATACAAAACAACAAGCAAAACGAGATGTGGTTGTTAGGAAACAAATTTAAAGCTAGGAGGACTAATGAATCAACAGAAAAGGGCGAAAGGGCAGAAGAAGAAAAAGATAATTAATGATCCAGAGTCTGAAGAGGCTGGGAGGAGTTGGTTTTGAACTGGAGTGGGAATGCCTCATCCCTGGAGAGACTGCAGGGAGGGTGGAAAGGATGGGAGTGACTGAGATATGCTGATATGGCCGGGAAGGAATTCAGGCACTTGAGAAAAGCACAGGCTGATGTTTTCAATTTGGTGAAGTAATACCCCAGTGGGACAGGCTCTGCCATTTCTGCGACAGGGTGTGGAGGACACGGCAAAGGAGGCTGAGAAGGCAGAAAGAGAGGCGCTGGACGAAAGGGAATTCTTGTCTTTGAGATGGGATCTGGAAATTGCTAAGCTTCAGGGCCGCCAGTGTGGTGCAGAGGGTTAAGCCATCACTTGCGGGACCTGCACCGCCTACTGGAGTGCCAGCCAGTTCAAGTCCCTGCTGCTCCACTTCCGATCCAGCTCCCCGCCAATGTGCCTGGGAAGGCAGTAGATGGCGGCCCAAATGCCTGGGCTCCGGCTACCCGTGTGGGAGACCAGGACAGAGTTCCCGGCTTCTGGCTTCTGCTTGCTCCGGATCTCGCTGTTGTGGCCATTTGAGGAATACACCAGTGGATGGAAGATCTCCCTGTCGTCACTCTGCTTTTTAAATAAATAAATAAACCAAAAGTCTTTGCGCGACAAGCATTTTGAAAAAACATGCTTGCAATGAATAAATCTTCCTGCTAAAATTAACGACGTTGGCAGAATTGACAAGCACATAGAAGAATTCATCCAGAGTCAACAGTGAAATGAGGAGCAGATGAAGCTCGCTGATAGAGCTCTTCATCAGACAATGGCTAAAATCAAAGCAAAATGATTTCGAAGTAGAACATCAAGAACCACAGGCTTTTGAGTGGCAGAAGGCGGTGAGAAGTCATTTGTCACTCCACGAACACGCCCAGAGCGTCCGTGGAGGGGTGGGCGAAACAACGCAAGGAGTAAGCTTCTCCCTGTCGTCAGGTTTCACGGAGGAGAAATTACCAAAATCGAGAACAGCAGCTAGGAGGGTGAGGACAGGCACAAACCGCCGGAAAGTGATTGTAAAAACAAGTCCTATTTTCCTCGGCTTTAAGAGACCTTGGACAAAAGTCCAAGACTCAACCCCATAAAGTGCCCGCCGTCCGCCGGACTCCGGCCTCGACCCCGCCCCCACCCACCCCTTGTTGGCCCCGGCCCGGGCTCCGGCCCCACCCCTTTTTGGCTCCGGCCCCTCTCCGGTACAGCGCGTGTCCGTGCGCGCGCACGCTGGCGGCGTGCCGCTAGCCCGTCACCGCCAGAGGGCGCGCGCCCAAGCCAGCCTGCGGAAGTCCCGCCCCCCGTTTCCGGCGGCGGAGGACTGGGAGGGCGTGTAGCCAGTTTCCGGCTCGCGCAAAAGCGGTGTGGTTTTCGCACGTGTGGCGCTGCTGGGCTGCTCGTGGATTTTCCGGGACTCTTAAGGCCTAAGGATGAAGGCGGTAAGTGTCCTCGGCGGCCCGGGGCCTGCGACTGGAAGGTTCTGGGCCTCGCTTAGGTTCTCGGCCGGTTTTCAGCCTTGTGTTGGGGGTCGCGGTGCCTGGAGCGCGCGGATGCTGAGCGGTCCGCTTCCCGGTGCTTAGACCCGGCTTCCTTAGTCTTCCTCGGTGGTTCCAGGGACGCTGCGGTGGGACGAGCGCAGGTGGTCTGACCTGGAAGGGCTCCTAAGAGCGGCCTTTTGGACTCTGGTGCTGCAGATAAGAAGCGAGGTCCTGCCCTCTGAGTTTGAGTCCTGGGATCCGGGACGCGCTCGTCCGGGGAAAGGGACTCGCTTTGGTTCTCACAGAAAATTAGAGCTAGTTCTGAGATTTGGGTTTCCGGATGAATTTCCGAATGTGGGGTCGCCAGAGAAAGAGTGAGAGGGGCGGAGACCGACGCCCCGAATTCGGCTTCCCCTCCTTCGTTGAGGAGTCCTTGGCAAGTTGCACAGCTTCGCTGAGCTTTGGCTGCTGCGTCGGTAATGAGAGGACAGCAGCAGTCACTATTTCCCTAGGCCCTTTGAGCTGCCTCTTTGGAGGTTTTAAATGGTGAAACAGCATAGAAACGTCAGCTGTGAACGGCCGGTGTTCTGCCCTGAACTCTTAACCCACAGATGGTGGTGAACTAGCTCCGAGCGATCGTCTTCCAGTAGGTCAGCGCTTCTTAATCTTTTTTGGATCTTAGACCCGTTTGGTTAGTTGTGGATTCTAGTCACCGGAAGACCCGTGGTTGAATGGCTGATGCCCTGTTGCTGTTATGTGCAATTAATGCCATAGTCTGGTTTTAGCTATTATATTCAAGATTGATGACGGTGGGACATTCAGACTGTGGAATTGATTTGATGGCATTTAAAATAAGTTGTTTTTCTCCTTAACCTGCTTTTAAAAAAAAATAATTACAGTTGACATTGCCCCTCTTGCAATTCTTTTCTAGAGAAGAAATAAAAAACAGGTCCCAAGCTTTCGCAAGTTGATAAAAACTAGTAAAGTTAAACTTGAAAATAAGCTAAAAAATAAGCAGTTTAAACAACAAAGCACGCTCAAGAAGTACCGTAAAGAACAAAGGAAGCTAAGGCAAGCTGTAAAAGATGCTGTGTCCAAGAAACCTGTCCCATTGGAGGACCCAAAGAAGAAACGAACAGGTAATGGTGGAGACGTTCACGGGCTTTAGTTTCCATGGGTTATTCTGAAAAGTTCTTCATGGAAACAACTTGGCTTTCTAGTAATTGCTCTTGTTTTTAGATCTTCCTAAGAGTAGGTGAGTGTAGTAGTCCTGTGTGCTTTATCACAGTCAGTGTGAGAAAACATTTCGGTATTGTACTCACTGTGCAAAGCACAACTAGCTGAAGATGAAATAAAAGGAGAAAGAAACTCATAGTAGCCATGAAAATAAAGGTTGCACATCATGCCAGTACTGTCACTTGCCCATTCACTGGAAGTTTGTTGAGGATAGACCGCTGCTTGTCTCTGGTTCATTATTCACACCATTATCAAGGGATACTTGATTTACTCATCTGTGGCTTAGAAACTTGGCATAAAATCAAGCTATAAATTGTCAGATTTATTTAATAAAACTACTCATGATCTCCAAATAAGGATCGTAGTTATTTGAGTCAGGCTGGTTTTACATCTTACTGGTGCTTTTAGCATATTTAGTGTGTGTCTGTGTATATATATGCACACACATTTAAGTTTTTATTTTCATGTTTTCCAAGGCAAAGAGACAGTCTTCCATCTGATGATTTGTTCCTGAAATGTCCACAATAGCCAGGATTAGGCCAGGCTGAAGGGAGGAGCCCAGAACTCAGTCTGAGTCTCCCCATGAGGGTGCAGGGACCCAAGTTCTTCAGCCGTCATCTGTTTCCTGGGGTATGTGTTAGCAGGAAGCTGGAAATGAAAGCAGAACGAGAACTCAAACTAGGCACTTGGATATGGGATGCAAGTGTCCCAAGTGACAACCATTGTGCCAAACACCTGATAAATATATTTTAAAAGGTGTGTGTATGTGTATATATATAAAATGATTTTATTTATTTGGGAGGTAGAGTTAGAGATCTTTCATCTGCTGATTCACTCCCCAAATGGCCTCAATGGCTGGGGCTGGGCAAGGCTGAAGCTAGGAGCCAGAAGCTTCATCTGGGTCTTCCACATGTGTACAGGGGCCTAAGCAGTTGGGCCATCTCCTTTTGTTTTCCCAGTGCATTATCAGGCAGTTAAATTGGAATTGGAGCAGCCAGTACTCAAATTGGCATCGCAGGCAGTGGCTTAACAATGCTGGCCCCAAAAGATATTTTTTTGGTGGTAGAAGGGAGTTTATTTTGCGATCTGTAGAGTGAGGAGTCAGCTGTCACTCAATTCCTGAACTCTTAATTTAAATTTTTATTTGATAGGCAGAGAAATGGAAAGAGAAAGGAAGCTACCATTGACTGGTTCATTTCCCGAATATCCACAACAATTGAGATTGGGCACAGGCTAAAGCTGGGAACTGGGAACTCAGTTTAAGACTCCCATGTGAGTGTCAGGAACCTGATTACTTGGGCCTTCACTACTGCCTCCCAGGGTCCTCATTATCAGAAATATTAGTCAGAGCTGAGTATTAAACCAAAGGACTTGGATATGGAACATGGGTTTCTTCTTTTCTTAAAAGATGTATTTATTTATTTGAAAGGCAGAATGACTGAGAAGGAGAAACACACAGAGAGAGATAGCTATCTTCCATCTGCTGGTTCATTCCCTAAATGTCTGTGACAGCTGGACCAAGAACTCCATCCTGTGTAGGTAGCAGGGCCTCTAATACTTGAGTTGTCATCTGCTGCTTCCCAGGTCCCTTAGCAGGGAGCTGGATTTAAAGTGGGATAGTTGAGACTTGAACCAGGTACTCTGATATGGCATGTGGGCATCTCAGGCTGCAGCTTAAGCAGCTGCACCACAATACCTACCCCATGACATGGACTTTTTCATTGTTGTTGGTAAGTGCTAGACTTAATGCCTACCTCTTAGGGTATTCATATTAGACTGTATATAATTATTTAATAGCTATTAAGTCTTCCCATGGCTGTGTCATTCTTTTATTTATTTTTATATATATATGTATATATATGTGTGTGTGTATATATATATATATATATATATATATTTGACAAGTAGAGCTACAGACAGAGAGAGAGAAAAGTTTTCCTTCTGTTGGTTCACTCCCCAAATGGCTGCTAAGGCCAGCGCTGCGCCGATCCGAAGCCAGGAGCCAGGAGCTTCTTCCTGGTCTCCCATGCGGGTGAAGGGGCCCAAGCACTTGGGCCATCTTCCACTGCCCTCCGGGCTATAGCAGAGAGCTGGACTGGAAGAAGAGCAACCGGGACTAGAACCCAGTGCCCATGTGCGATGCTGGCGCCGCAGGCGGGGGATTAACCAAGTGAGCCATGGTGCTCTCCCAGCTGTGTCATTCTTAATCCTGGCATGTAGTTTGATCCATTGGCAACATATTATTGTGATGTATAAAAGAATGCTGGGGTTGGGGTTAGCTTTGTGGCTTAGTGGGTAAAACTGCTGCCTGCAGTGCCAGCATCCTACAGAGCTCCAGTTCGTGTCCCAGCTGCTCCACTTCTAACCTAACTCCCTGCTGGTGGCCTGGAGAAAGTAGCAGAAGATGGCTCAAGTGCCTGGGCCCCTGCTACCCACCTGGGAGACCTGGTCCAGTGCTGGCCGCTGTGACCATTCATCTAGAGAGTGAACCTGAAGATGGACGATATCTGTTTGTCTCTCCCTCTCTTTAACTCTCTTTCAAATAAATAAATAAATCTTAAAAAAAAAAAAAAAGAGATTATTAAGCTGGAAGTCAGGAGACCTCAGCTTTTCTCTTGATTTTATTACTGGCAGTGTGGCCCTGGTTGGTTACTTAGTCTGCAAGCATTTCATCTGTAAAAAAATGAAATGATTGAGTTGGATACTTTTAAATGATTTTATTCATCTGAAGTTTTAATAAATTTAAAAAGCATGATATGTTAATAGTTATGTAATAAAAATGAAAGCAAATGCTTTATTCTTATAGTTCAGTATGTAAATGAAGTTTATCAGACAGTTGGATATAAAGTGTAAATTTCCAAGCTGGTGTTTGATGCAGTGGTTAAGGCACTTCATGGAATGCATGCATCCCATTATTAGGTTGCCTGGTTTGAGTCCTGGATACTCTGCTTCTGAGCCAATTTCTTGCTAATGTGCACTCTGGGAGGCAGCAGATTTTCACTCAAATACTTGGATCCTTGCCACCTATATGGGGGACTGGGATTGAGTTCTGTACTCCTGGCACTTTCCTCTGATTCAGTAATTCTGCTAGAAATTCATCCTGTGACTGTTTGAAACAGTTTGTGAAGACTCATATACCCCAAGCCTATTCATACCCAGCAGAAGTTGCAAGTTCATTGCAACATTGTTAATGGCAAAAACACAAAAACTCAGAAATGATTAAAATGTCCATCAACAGAGAATTGTCAATAAATTTTATAAATGTGTAGTATACCTATGATATGATATACCCAGCTGTTAAAGCTGGGGTAGATCAATTTCCCATCTATATAATCTCTGATCTATGCAGCAGATTTAAAGGATCTGGTTGTCAACACTTCGTGCTTTTAGGATCTTCAAATTTTTTTTAGCAGCAGCATATTTTTAACTCATAGGGAAATTCATTTAACCAGTAATAGGATGACTTTTTAATTTTGGTAAGATATTGACATGTTGCCACATGGAAAATGACCATCTTAAAAATGCCAATATGAAGAAGTCATAGATTGGAGAGGTTGAAGATGCAGGATAGAGAAAGCATAAATGATTAAAGGCAAGAGTTTGGGGGATCTAGAGCGCAGGAAGAGAGACATGCTGCAATGTTATAAGAGGGGCTGGTGCTGTGCGGGCATCCTATATGGGCTTGGGTTTGAGTCTCAGCTGCTGCAGTTCCCATCCAGCTCTGCTTTGGCCTGGGAAAGCAGAAGATGGCCCAAGCATTTGGGCCCCTGCACCCATGTGGAAGACCTGGAAGAAGCTCCTAGCTTCGGATTGGCCCAGCTCTAGCCATTGCAGCCATCTGGGGAATGAACCAGCATATGGAAGACTCTGACTCTCTATGTAACTCTGCCTTTCAAATAAGTAAATCTTTAAAGAAAAAGAAAAGAAGAGGGGGGAAGAAAAAGATGGTTTTAAATGCTGTTGCACTTGGTATGGACTTTGAAGGAGTTTCTAATGTATGGGCTGTCTTCTCAGTAAAGTAGGAAGCTAGGTCCTCTGATGATTATGAAATGAGGTAGGTGATGGTATTAGTAGAGAGGGAAAAGATTGACACTAGGATTTAGGATGTGGCCTTTGAAAAGATTGGCTAAAGTAGGATGGAAGTGAAAATCACTGGAGATGAGAAAGAGCTACGAGGCTGAGTCATTGGTTCTCAAATGACCTGAAAGGCATTTGATAATGTGTGGAGTCATTCAATTTTTTCACTGGTACAGTGACCTGGGAATGCTCTTGATATTTAGATTTAACGACATGCTAGCATTTTGCATAGCTTAGGACACTCAAATAAGAAAATTGTCGTGCCTAACATGTCAATAGTGCTTCCTTCTGGAAATACTAGGCTATGGTATTAGAAAAACATAAGCTTTTCCTATCTATTGTAAACACAAAAATTTAGAGTTCTTTAATACTTGGTGTGTTTTTCTTTTTTTGTGAAACAGCTAAAAGGATTGAGATGGAAGAGGAGGAAGAAGAGGAAGCCCTTCCCTTAGATATGATGGATGAAGATGATTTACAGTTAATGAAAGATTTAGGACAAAAAGCATCTTTTCTAACAAGAGATCTTTCCTCTAGGTAATACTTCATTTGGATTACAATCGTGATATCCCTTCAGTGGTGGAAACTTGACTGTAAATTTTACTTTGGTAGGCAGTTCAAGATGTTTACCTCTGAACACAGTGTTTACAAAGTGTAAACTCTTACTCCTAAGTAAAGGAAGAGCGTGAATAGACAAGCTTATTTGATTTGGTGTACATGTCTTTTTATCTAAATAGTGAGGTAGAGTAAATGAAGGAAGAATGTTGTTCTGTTGCAGGCATTGGCACAGTACTCAAGTTCTTCATGGCCATGATCTCACATAGTTTTCCCGGTTAGGTATTACTCTCAAATCCAGAGAGGAAACTGATCTTCTCCCTTATCACAAGTAACAGCTCTGGAATTTAAACTTAGATCTTTTTAATTCTGAAATCCTTAGCAATACTATGAAGAATTTTTGAAAAGTGTAAGAGCGTGGTGTCATCCTTGGATCTGAGGAATGTTCCTCAAAAAGAATCTACTATAACTTCCATCTTTATTTTGCATCTAAAGGGAAAGGTAGATACAGCTCTCATTTGAGTCTTGGGGTAGGCTGTTCATTTGAGTGGCTGCTATGTGCTAGGCATTGGTCTAAGGTATATATCTATACACCTGTTGAAGATTCAGCTTGTCGCTTACTTTTCTTTATTTTTAAAATGATAGATCTCTAGATACCATCTAAATGTCTTAAATCTGAAAATTGTTTTTTTTTTCCTGCAGTGAGCCTATTCATGCCAAGAAACGAAAGCATGAACACATTATAGATAAATATGAAAAAATACCAAGAACTTTGCAAACTGCACCAGAGAAGGAACTGATTCATTTGCTTCCTATCAAAGATAAAAGTGGTATAATTCCACAGACCAGGGAGAAGCCAGGTAAATCTAATCAGCTGGTATATTTAGCTTTTCTCTATATCCTCATGGGTTTTTTTTCATTCAGAATTTAGTTTTTTTTTATTTTTTTATTTTTGACAGGCAGAGTGGACAGTAAGAGAGAGAGAGACAGAGAGAAAGGTCTTCCTTTGCCGTTGGTTCACCCTCCAATGGCCGCCGCGGCCGGTGCACCGCGCTGATCCGATGGCAGGAGCCAGATGCTTCTCCTGGTCTCCCATGGGGTGCAGGGCCCAAGGACTTGGGCCATCCTCCACTGCACTCCCGGGCCACAGCAGAGAGCTGGCCTGGAAGAGGGGCAACTGGGACAGAATCCGGTGCCCCGACCGGGACTAGAACCCGGTGTGCCGGCGCCGTAAGGTGGAGGATTAGCCTACTGAGCCACGGCGCCGGCCCAGAATTTAGTTTTAGAGTGGGAGTTTGGCATAGCTGTTAGGCTGCCACTTGGGATTCCTACTTGTTATATTTTGAGTCCTGGCTTCACTCTCCATTGTGTCTTCCTGATGATGTGATCCTTGAGAGGGACAGGGGTTAGTTAAATACCTGAGTCCCTTCCACCCTTGTGGGACACCTGGATTTTGTTTGGGGCTTCTGGCTGTAGCCTGACTCAGCCCTGACCTGGCTATTTGGGGAGTGAACAGTAGATGACAGTCCTGCTGTCTACCTCTCCCTCTTTCAGATAAATACACTTTTAAAATAATAATAATCTTATTTTGACTTTTATTCATATCTCCAAAGTAGGGGAAGGTGCAGTTAGTCATAGAGCAAGCTTGATGATTTTGGTTAAAAATATGAGAGGACTTCAAAAAGTTAGTGGAAAATGGGATTAAAAGACACTTCAAAAAAATTGTTTTGCACTAAAACTTAATTTCATTTTGAATTAACCCTTGTACAGCTGATTGTCTCAGTTGACCATTGTGTTGTGATTATAATTGAAGCTACAGGGTTCAGGTGTTTCTGTCTTCAGTCTCTTCACCAAATCCTGTTGTTTCTAATTATTCTTGATTAGCTTCCTTTGTGTTTAAATGTTTCTTTATGAAGTAAGATACAGGCAAAAGTCAGAGATGTGATGTTAACAGGATATTTTGGGTAGTGCACCCTGTAAGACTACCAGGCAAGAAACAAATACTTTCATTGTTCAGAAACTTCCCTTGTGCTCCTCTCAACCACTAATTGCTTCTTCCCCTAATTACTATCCCGAGTTTTACAGCAATCATTTGTTATCACACTTTTAATGCACATTTTTCATACAGTTATTGACAGTAATAAAGAAGAAGAGGACCAAGAAGAGATGGATATTGAGGAAGGTAATGGGATATATATTTAGATTTATCAAATTATTCATTAAGAATAATATTTTGCATAGTTGCAAATGTAAGTTAACTTTAAAATCTGGAATGTAAATTATGGAGTACTGCTCATTGCAAGATCATTTTGAACATTTAAAGTTCTTAAATTATGGAATTGATTTTTTTATTATGGAAAAATTTTAATGCGGTTTCATTTGTAATGAGAATGGACACAGTCTTCTTAATTGTTACTGTTCTTGATTCCTCTTAATTCCAAGAGAAGGACCTGCCTGCATAAAACTATTAACCTTTTAGCTTTTAGTTAGAAAAATGATTTAGTGATAAGAAGCCATTTTCGTTTGCTCTGAAGAGCAGTTAGACAAATTCTTTATATACTTGCATGTCTGTTTTAGATAAATGAATTGGGTTCCTGAAAGCTAGAGTGGTTTTAACTAATGAGAGTTAAATTGAAAAAACATTTTATTGTTGGAAATTTGTAAAACAACAAGTTTGTTTAATTTTACTTTTAATTTAGTAGACCTCATTAATGATGTAAATGAGATTGCAAATGAGCTATTTGTTTTCAGCCATCCACTATAAGCTATTGTAGAATAGCTTACTCTAATGAAACTAAAATTACCTTTCTCTAAATTAGTGTGAATTGTTGTGGATTTGATAGCATAGGTGTGAAATTGAGACAGATCTAGAGATAGTTAGTTGAGTTACTTTCTCTTTGTCTCATTTTCCTTGTGTTCAAAATGGGTTTAATGATAGTGCCTGTCTTACATGATTGTTGAGAGTATTATATGTAGTGATAAAAAAATTTAGGCATCATTACTGTAAGAAAATAATTTTATTAAAGGCTTTGATGCTCTTACTTAAATATTTAAGAGGGAAAATTTCTTCTGTTTCAGAGGTCATTGAAAATCCTGTTCGAGAGCTGACTATAGAAGAACATTTGGTTGAAAGAAAGAAGAAACTACAGGAGAAGAAAATGCACATTGCGGCGTTGGCCTCTGCCATTGTATCAGATCCAGAAAGTAACGTAGGTAGTATTAATTGTTTCAGGCTCTTCAGATTAGATATGGTATAGATGGCTAACATTTTCTTGTTACTCATAAGAATGCACAAAACGTATTAACAAAATGTAGTAGCTTAGTTAGCACACAGAATCTTAGCTTAATCTTGTGTCTGAACTTAATTCCTTCTGTGAGCTTAGATAAGTCACACTGAGTCTTATTTTCCTGTTCTCCAGTTGAAGACATGGGACTTACTATTGTAACTCTCAAAGTAGTTTATACAAATTGGTTGCTTTAGGAAGAAACTGCTTGTGAATTTGCTTGACTGATTCATAGTTTTTGCAAATCATGGAGTATTTTATTGAGTAATTTTAGAAGCTGTATGAGCAGAAATCTGTAACCAATTAGTTTTTAATAAGGAACATGCTACATGGAAGTCAGTGAAATTCAGAAAAAATTTTAAGCGGGAAATAATTTAGGAGAAATGCAACCACAGTTGTGATGAATTATTATTGGGCCATATGTATCCTGGTGAAAATAATCATAGCATATGAACTCAAGAATCCTGAGCTTCAATCTTGATCCTGATTGGTGGTATGTGTGCAAATTTCAATAAATTGTTTTACCCAAGACACATTTTCTTCATTTCTAAAGAGAGAATGAGATCTGTTTCAAAAATTTTGTTGTGTGAGGATTAAATGATAACATGCATGTGGAGTCATATAAAATGATACAATTTTATTTCTGTTTTTAAAGATTTATTTATTTAAAAGACAGAGGGAATGAGAGACAGAAAGCTTCCATCTGCTGGTTCACTCCCCAAAAGGCCAGAGCTGGGCCAGTCCAAAGCCAGGAGTTTCTTTGGGTCTCCCATGTGGGTACAGGGGCCCAGGGGGCCCAGCCTGGCCTAGCCTTGGCGTTTGTGGCCATTTAGGAAGTGAATTAGTGGGTGGAAGATCTTTTCTCCTCTCCCTCTCTATAGCTCTGTCTTTAAAGTAAATGTAAAAAACAAAATCTATGTATTTCTTTTTATTATTTTTTAAATTCATTTATTTGAAAGTCAGACTTACACAGAGAGAAGGAGATGTAGAGAGAAAGGTGTCTTTCATCTACTACTAGTTCACTTCCCAGCTGGCCGCAATGGCTGGAGCTGCACCGATCCAAAGCCAGGAGCCAGGAGCCTGTTTCAGGTCTCCCACATGGGTGCAGGGGCCCAAGGACTTGGGCCATCTTCCTCTGCTTTCCCAGGCCAGTGCGGAAAGCCAGATCGGAAGTGGAACAGCCGGGACTCTAATGGGTGTCCACATGGGATGCCAGTACTGCAGGTGGTGGCTTTACACGCTATGCCACAGCACCAGCCCCGGTCTGTATATTTCTACATACAAAAAATATGATTACCTAGGGCCAGCGTTATTGCTCAGTGGGTTAAGCTGCCACCTACAGTGCTGGGATCCTACATCTCTACTTCCAGTCCAGCTCACTGCTAATGTGTCCGGGAAAGCAGTGGAAGATAGCTCTAGTGCTTGGGTCTTTGCTACCCACCTGGGAGACCTGGATAGAGTTTTAGGCTTCTGGCGTCTGCCTGGTTCAGCCCTGACTATTATGGCCCTTTGGGGAGTATACCAGCAGATGGAAGATCTCTTTCTCTATATAATTCTCTCCTCCCTGCCCCTGTCACTCTGCTTGTCAAATAAATAAAAAGAAATCTTTAAAAAATATATGATTACCTTGTAACTTCAGTGATACATCGTTTGGTAAAGTAAGCAGTATGACTTAACGAGTCACTGGATCATTGCGTGAATTCTTCTTGTTGAGCCAGATATGGAGCTCTTGTTTTTTGTTCATGATTGTTTTGCCATGCTTTCACTAGCCTTTTATGTTGTTTCTTTAACAGATTAAGAAACTTAAAGAATTACGTTCCATGCTGATGGAACAGGATCCTGATGTGGCTGTTACTGTTCGAAAGCTGGTGATAGTTTCTCTGATGGAGTTATTTAAAGACATTACTCCTTCCTATAAAATCCGGCCCCTAACTGAAGCAGAAAAATCTTCCAAGGTACTCCTGGATAATAATTACTGTATAAGAAAATGAACATTTTAAAACCTTGGGAAGAGAAATATTAGATTTTTCTTGTTTTATTTTCTTTGTACATTATGAGACATATACTAGACACTCAAATTTTGTGCTTATTTTTAGATTTTCATATTTTTAAAAATGATTGACCATTTTTTTCTTTTCAGATCCGCAAAGAAACCCAGAAGTTAAGAGAATTTGAAGAAGGCCTGGTTAGCCAGTACAAATTTTATTTGGAAAATCTGGAGCAAATTATTAAAGGTATATTAAACATTTTTTATTTTTAAGATTTCTTTTATTTATTTGAAAAACAGAGTTACAGAGAGAGGTGGAGGCAGAGAGAGAGGTCTTCATCTGCTGGTTCACTCCCCAGTTGGCCACAATAGCTGGAACTGCGCTGATCAGGAGCCAGGAGCTTCTTCCTGGTCTTCCATGTGCGCGCAGGGTCCCAAGGACTTGGGCCATCTTCTTTTTTTTTAAAAAAAGATTTATTTATTTGATAGAGTTACACAGAGAGATGAGAGGCAGAGAGAGAGAGAGAGAGGTTTACCATCTGATGGTTCACTATTCAACTGGCCGCAACGGTCGGAACTGCACTGGTCAGAGCCAGGAGCTTCTTCCAGGTCTCCCACATGGGTGCAGGGGCGCAAGGACTTGGGCCATCTTCTACTGCTTTCCCAGGCCCTAGCAGAGAGCTGGATTGGAAGTGGAGCAGCCAGGACTCAACCAGCGCCCATATGGGATGCTGGCGCTTCAGGCCAGGGCGTTAACCCACTGCGCCACAGCACCGGAACTTGGGCCATTTTCTGCTGCTTTACCAGGCCACAGCAGAGAACTGGATCAGAAGAGGAGCAGCCGGGACTACAATCGGTGTGCATATGTCTTGCCTGCGCTTTAGGCCCGGGCTTTATCCCACTGCGTCACAGCGCCAGCCCCAAGCATATCTTCAAAGTATGTAACATGTAAATTAACAAGAGGCACTGTGTACTCTGTTCCCATGTAGAACCTCTTTCCTCAGTAAGTTGTATTATGATAATTTACTGTAAAACTTGTTCTCAGTTCTTTTTTTGTATGTGTTTGCAAATTGTTGAAATCTTTACTTAGCATAGAGTTGGTTTTCTGTGTTAAAAGTTAATTGAAAATGAATCTTCCTGTTCGGTGCCGCTGCCGCCTGGGGGCTGTGAGCGCAGAGGAGGCCAAGGCAGAGCGTGAGTGCAGCCCACCCTGCCAGCCGCTCTAGGGGCTGTCTTGCCCTATGCCCTTGCTCTCTTCCTCCTCCTCCTCTGGTGGCCCTCAGCTGTCACTGCCCCGCTCTGTGCCTGGTGGTGCCCCTCCCCCCGCCCATGCCTAGCCCAGCAGACCGTGAGCAGCAAGGCTCAGGTCTATGCCAAAGTGAACAACCTGAGGAGCTATGAGTACTGGGACTACGAGGCTCGCATCCAAGCTGGGATAATCAAGGTGATTACCAACTGGTTCAAAAACTTGGTCAGGGAAAGTATATCGAAGTATTTGAGGCTATTAATAACATCACCAACAGTGAGAGAGTAGTTGTAAAAATTCTGAAGCCAGTGAGGATAAAGAAGATAAAATGAGAGTTAAGATTCTGGAGAACCTTCATGGTGGAACAAATATCATTAAGTTGATTGACACTGTAAAGGATCCTGTGTCAAAGGTACCAACTTTGATTTTTGAATATATCAACAATACAGATTTTAAGCCACTCTACCAGATCCCTACAGACTTTGATACCAGGTTTTATACGTATGAACTACTTAACGCTCTGGATTACTGCTACAGCAAGGGAAACATGTCCAGGGATGTGAAACCTCACAGTGTCAAGAAAAAGCTACGACTGGTAGACTGGGGCCTGGCAGAGTTCTGTCGTCCTGCTCAAGAGTGTAATATTTGTGTAGCCTCGAGGTATTTCAAGGGATCAGAGCTCCTTGTGGACTGACATACAGTTATAGCCTGGACATGAGGAGTTTGGGCTGCATGCTGGTAAGCATGATCTTCTGAAAGGAGCCTTTCTTCCATGGGCAGGACAGCTGTGACCAGCTTGTTTGGATTGCTGAAGTTCTGGGTCTGGGTGAAGAAGTATAGACTTAGATCCACACTTCAGTGATACTCTGGGAGAACATTCGCAGAAACACTGGGAGAACTTTATCCATGATGAAAACAGACACTTTTTCAGCCCAGAGGCCCTAGATCTTCTGGACAAACTCCTGCGACAAGACCATCAACAACTGACCACTAAATAGGCCATGGAGCACGCGTACTTCTACTCTGTGGTGAAGGAGCAGTCCCAGCCTTGTGCAGATAATACTGTGCTCTCCAGTGGTCTCATGGCAGGACGATGAAGATGGGAAAGCAATGGGTAATTTTGTATTGATGCTTGCCAATAAAATCAACCAACCAAACACAAATCTTGAAAGAACTACAGTGTGATAAAAAGAAATTCCAATCATTCCTTCTATAAAGAAGAGTAAAGACCTAAAAGCCTGTCAAAAAGAAAGCAACTCCCCAGTACTAGTCAGCAGGGAGCTGCCATGGAGGTGGCCTGGCCCTGCATGTAGTTCAGGCACTCTCCCTTTGGAATACATGGGAGATGAGAAACTCGGAGTTGTTGTACATTGCCCTTATTTCACAGGACAGCACTGTGGAATTAACCCGTGCAGTCAACAAGCTCTGAATATCTGAATCTGACTTCCTATCTATTCCATTGTGGTCTGGGTTTCCTTTGACGAGAATTCAGGCTCAAGTTTTAGTAAATGTCAGCAGTCTGTACTGACACACCAGCCTCATGTACAAGAAAGAGATTAAAACAGTGACTATTTTTTTCAACTCTTACAAATTCATGTTTTATGTTTTTTTCATGACATGAGCTCTCCAGGAAATGTGTCTGATCCCTGTAGCTTTCCGCTAAGTGTGCTATCCATCACCTACTTTCACAAGAGTCCTCTCTGATGTCAGAAGGCAACACTTTAAATCTGATGCCATGAACAGGCCCATGGGTCTCAAAAGTTCCATGCTAAGTGGGTCACGATGAGCACACTGTAACCTTTGTGGATTTGCCTAACCATAAAATCTTGCTGCTATTTTTTAAAAAAATTGAATAATTAATGGAGAATGGAACAGGGAATAGGAGAGAGAGGAGGAGGTGGGGTGGGAGGGCGGGTATGGTGGGAAGAAAAAAAAAAGTAGTATATTTACCCTTGAACATGAAGATGAATTCTGTATTCTGCCTTGCATAATGAGAGGCAGGTATAGTGTATGGACAAGAGCAGAATTTAGAGTCAGATTTACTAGATGCAAATCCTGTGTCTACCACTTACTACCTATGCAATGGGCAGATTACTTTCCGTGTTGCATTTTTCCTGTCTGTAAAATGGGAACAATAATAGTATTTATTTCATAGCATTATTATGAGAAGTAATTGAATTATAGGTGTAAAGTGCTTATAGCTTTGCCTAATGTGTATTTTATTGTGGCTGCAGTCTGTTACCTAGTAAGTCATTATACAGTCCTTGAATTTATGAACAATTAGGCTTTATTTTTTATTTGGAGGTGGTAGTTAGGGAAGAAAGCTTGAAATGGATGTGAGTACTTTGAAAATGGATTATGACTCAATTATTCAAGATGATAAATTATTCTATCAAACTTTTTTTTTCCTTCATTAGAAAAGGCAGATCATAGGGAAAACTTGAGAGATTAATTGGGAAAGGAGTTGGTTGCCTGGGCCAAGTGCCTTCATTTGACCTACATGGGCCCCTTTACTCAGTGCTAGACCTAAAAAGCACCCAGTTACTGTCTGCTAAAACAGGACTACTGAATCCTGTTGGCTCAATAAAGGCAATAAGGTAGTAGAATATAGTGGGGTGGGAGTGGGTGGGATGGGTATTGATTCTGTGCTCTGACATCTCAACTGGAACCTATTTACTGGCATTTGTTTTCTCAAGGATAGAGCCTGGGAGCTTTATGTAGACTAGTACTTTCCTTTTTTTTTTTTTTTTGGACAGGCAGAGTGGAAAGAGAGAGAGAGAGAAAGGTCTTCCTTTTGCCGTTGGTTCACCCTCCAATGGCCGCCGCGGCCGGCGCATCGCGCTGATCCGAAGCCAGGAGCCAGGTGCTTTTCCTGGTCTCCCATGCGGGTGCAGGGCCCAAGGACTTGGGCCATCCTCCACTGCACTCCCGGGCCACAGCAGAGAGCTGGCCTGGAAGGGGGGCAACTGGGACCAGAATCCGGCGCCCCGACCGGAACTAGAACCCGGTGTGCCGGCTCCGCAAGGCGGAGGATTAGCCTACTGAGCCACGGCGCTGGCCACTAGTACTTTCCAATAGCAATAGGACATAACTACATGTCTCATTAAAAAAAAGTCATGGGGGCGGCACTGTGGTGTAACAGGTAAAGTCGCCACCTGCAGTTCCGGCATCCCATGTTGGTGCTGGTTAGAGTCCCGGCCGCTTCACTTCCGATCAAGCTCTCTGCTGTGGCCTAGGAAGCAGTTGAGGATGGCCAGAGTCCTTGGGCCTTTGTACCCTCATGGGAGACCTGGAAGAGGCTCCTGGCTCCTGGCTTCGGATTGGTGCAGGTTCAGTTGTTGAGGCCAATTGGGGAGTGAGCCAGCTGATGGAGAAGCCCCTCCCTCTCTCTCCCTCCCTTCCCCCCCCCCCAACTCTTTTAAATAAATAAATCTTGAAAAAAAGTCACGAGAAAACAAAAGCCTACTAAAAAGCAGATTAATATTAAGAGCCAATTATATATATATGTATGTATATACTTTCAACATGTAACCAGGTTTTAATATTAGTGAGATGTATGTTTTATGCTTACAGCATATCTTAATTTGGACTAGCCTCATTTCAGATGCTCAGTTGCCATCCACATGTGACTAGGAGCCTCTGTATTGGAACATGCAAATGTGAACCTTTCCTAAGCATATTGAGCCATTATGAAGTCATTTATTTTTTAAAAGATGTATTTATTTATTTGAAAGGCAAGTTACATAGAGATTCCCTCATCCACTGGTTCACTCCCCAAATAGCCACCATGGCTAAGGCTGGATTGGTGAGGCAAGGAGCTTCATTCAGGTTTCCCATGCGAGAGGCAGGGACCCAAGCACTTGGACCATTGTCTGCTGCTTTTCCAGGTGCATTAGCAAAGAGCTGGATCAGATTGGAACAGCCAGGGCCTGAACTGGCTCCCATATGTAATGGCTGGTGCTGTAGCATTATGCCACAGTGCTGGCTCTGAAGTCTTTATTTAAAAAATTATCTTTTTTAGGTTTTCAAATATTGTAGTAAAACAAACATTTATTTTAAAAGAAAGCTAGTTGTTGGGACCAGTGCTGCAGCACAACAGGTTAAGCTTCTGCGTGGGATGCCGACATCCCATCTGGGCAAAGTTTTGAGTCCTGGCTGCTCCATTTCCAATCCAGCTCCTTGCCTGGGAAAGCAGAGAGGGATGGCCCAAGTGCTTAGGCCCATGCACCCATGTGGTAGACCCAAATGAAGCTCCTAGAGGCTTTGGCCTTGCCCAGCCCTGGCCATTGTGGCCATTTTGGGACTGTACTAGCAGATGGAAAATCCCTGTCTCTGTCTCTCTTCTCTGTATAACTCTTTCAGATAAATAAAAAATCTTATAAAGAATGAAAAGGGACTGGCACTATGGGGTAGTAGGTAAAGTTGCCGCCTGCGGTGCCAGCATCCCATATGGGCGCCGGTTTGAGTATTGGTTGCCCTACTTGATCCAGCTGTCTGCTGTGGCCTGGGAAAGCAGTAGAGGATGGCCCAAGCGCTTGGGCCCCTGCAGCTACGTGGGAGACCTGGAAGAAGCTCCTGGCTTTGGATCAGCACAGCTCTAGCAGTTAGCAGTTGTAGCCGTCTGGGGAGTGAACCAGCAGATGGAAGACTTTCTCTCTCTCTCTCTCTCGCTGTCCTTCTCTGTATCTCTGCCTTTCAAATAAATAAAATCTTTAAAAAAAAAAAAAGCTAGTTGCTTTGAGGTTTGGCGACCAGTGAGTAAAGTGATGAACTGCAATTATCTTTTAGATTGGAAGCAAAGGAAGCTGAAGAAAAGTAATGTAATTTCCTTAAAGGCATACAAAGGGCTAGCAGAAGTGGCTGTGAAGAGCCTGTGTGAGCTGTTGGTGGCACTTCCGCATTTTAATTTTCACAACAACATCATTGTATTGATCGTCCCTCTCATGAATGATGTGTCAAAATCGGTAGGTTGCTTTAAAGTAATTATTGCTGTTGTCCTTAACAGAAAATTATAGACCATGCGATTTCTTTTTTCCACAAAGTTGTTTTGGAACTATTGTTAGTAAAATAGTGTCAATTTATTAAACACTTTCTTTTTAATTATTTATTTAACTGAGAGAGAGGGTGGGCTTTCGTCTGTTCACTCCTCAACTGCTTGGAATAATCAGAGCTGGACTAGGCCAAAGCCTGGAGCTTTGAATGTCATTCAGGGTCCCCCATAGGTGGTAGGAACCCAACCACCTGGGCTGTCGTCATTGCCTCCTATGGTCTGCACTAACAGGAAGTTGGATTCAGGAGCTAGAACCAGCAGTGAACCCAGGCAGTGCATGTGGGACACTGTCATATTAATTGGCCTAACCACTAAGCCAAACTCTGGTCCTAAAAAGTGCCTCTTGAACATATTTATTGTAGTGGGTGTCAACAGGAGGCATTTTGGCCCCCCAGGGAACACTGGGCAGTGTTTCTGAATGTTTTTGGTAGTTATGACTCCGGTGGGCTGAGAGGGGTAGTACAGTTGGCATCAAGGAGGCAAAGGTGAGGGAGGCTTTTAAACATACTGTAAGGTGCAGGACAGTCCCTCCACAACAAAGAATTATCTAGCTGAAATGTCAGTACTTCCAAGCTTGAGAAGCACTGGTTTAGTGTCACATTTTATTTTTCAGGTATCTGAAATGTGTTGTGAGGCAGTAAAGAAACTCTTCAAACAAGATAAATTAGGCCAAGCTTCTCTTGGTGTAATTAAAGTGATTTCTGGTTTTGTGAAGGGCCGAAATTATGAAGTTAGGCCAGAGGTAAGCCTTTTTTTCCTTACATTGGATTTTTAAAAAATTAGTCAATTTTCAATAGGACGGAGAGAGAGAGAGAGAGAGAAAGTCTTCCATCTGCTGGTTCGCTCCCCAGACGGCTACAACTGCTAACTGCTAGAGCTGTGCTGATCCAAAGCCAGGAGCTTCTTCCAGGTCTCCCACGTAGTTATGAATAATATATTAGAAACAAATTTGTATAAAATGAAAAAGCAGTCAAACTCCTTAAATGTAAATACTGTTAAAAGTTTAGTATGTATCTTTATAGATGTTTTTCTGGATACACAGAGACATACATATGTGCTTGCTTGTATTTTAAAATAAACATCCATTGGTTAATGCATAGAACAGCTAGGGTTGTGCTGGGCCAAAGCCAGGAGCCTGGAATTACATCTGTGTTTCCTACATGAGTGTCAGAGCCCAAGCACTTCAGTCATCTACTGCCTTCCAGGATGCATTAGCAGAAGCTGGGAGGTAGACTAGTCAGGACTTGAATTGGCACTCTGATGTGGGTATGCCCAATAGGAGCTTAACCCACTGCTACGCAATGCCTGCCCTAGTTGCTAAATTTTTTGTTTGTTTTTAAAGATGTATTTATTTGAAAGAGTTAGATGGGGCCGGCGCTATGGCACAGTGGGTTAATGCCCTGGCGTGAAGTACCGGCATCCCATATGGGTGCTAGTTCTAGTCCTGGCTGCTCCTCTTCCAATCCAGCTCTCTGCTGTGGCCTGGGAGAGCAGTGGAAGATGACCCAGGTCCTTGGGCCCCTGCATGCATGTGGGAGACTGGGAAGAAGCTCCTGGCTCCTGGCTTTGGATCAGCTCAGCTTCGGCTGTTGCGGCCAATTGGGGAGTGAACCGTCGGATGGAAGACCTCTTTCTCTGCCTCTTCTCTCTCTGTGTAACTCTGACTTTCAAATAAATAAATAAATCTTTAAAAAAAATAAATCTTCGGGCTGGCGCTGCGGCTCACTAGGCTAATCCTCCACCTGCGGCGCTGGCAACTGGGTTCTAGTCCCAGTTGGAGCGCCGGATTCTGTCCCGTTTGCTCCTCTTCCAGTCTAGCTCTCTACTGTGGCCCGGGAAGGCAGTGGAAGATGGCCCAAGTGCTTGGGCCCCTGCACCCGCATGGGAGACCAGGAGGAAGAACCTGGCTCCTGACTTTGGATCAGTGCAGTGTGTCGGCCGCAGTGGCCATTTTGGGGGGTGGACCAATGGAAGGAAGACCTTTCTTTTTGTCTGTCTTTCTCACTGTCTAACTGCCTGTCAAAAAAAAAAAAAAAAAAAAAAAAAAGAGTGAGGAGACAGAGATCTTCCATCTGCTGGTTCACTCCCCAGATAGCTGCAACTGCCAGGGCTGGGCCAGGCCAAGGAGTTTCAGCCAAGTCTCCCACATGGATGGCAAGGGCCCAAATAGTTGGGCTACCTTCTGCTGCTTTTCCCAGGCCTTTAGCAGGGACATGACCTGATGCCTGTAAAGGTTTCTGGTGTCTTAAGGTGATGGCATCACCAGCTGTACCACAACACCCCCTGCACCGCCACCACATCACTAAATTTTTTGAATGACTTAAGGCAGTAGTTGTCACTTTAGTCCCTGGACCATCATAACCTGGGAATTAGAAAAACAGATCCTGTCGCTCCACACCAGACATACTAAAAAACAGTTTTTAAAATTTTATTTTTCAGAAGATTTATTTGAAAAGCAGTTACAGAGAGGGAGAAGCAGAGGCAGAGAGGAGTTTTACATCCTCTGGTTCACTCCCTAAATGGCCTCGATGACCAAGGCTAGGCCACAATGGAGCCAAGAGCCAGGAGCTTCTTTTGGGTCTCCTACATGGGTAGAGTCCCAAGTACTTGGGCCATCTTCCACTGCTTTCCTAGGCACATTAGCAGGGAGCTGGATTGGAAATGGAACAGCCAGGATTAGAACTGGGGCCCATATGGGCTGCTGGCACCACAGGTGCGAGCCCCCTTTTTTTTTTTTTAAAGTTTTTAAAAAAGTTTTGATGTAACATTTTTAGTTTCTACTACAAAGGCTTAATACTACACTAGAAGAGTTCAGCAGTTGAAAGTAAAAAGACTGTAAGTAGTTCAGTAGGAATATATGTGAGGGTATAAATGGTAATCAAATGAAAGATGATGTCATTTTCACTAATATACAGTAAATTTTAAAATAATCACATAATTCAAACTTAGCAACTTGTTTGAGAAAGTTATAAAACAAAGTTTGACAGAACCATATTTGCAGCAGTACTATTAGAAGTATTTTTTTGTTGTATTTTTTTTTTAAATTTTATCTTCCACATATAAGGGAGAACATGTGATATTTAAAGTATTTAATGTATTCTATCGGCTGCTCGTTTTTGGTTTCTGTTTGCCTAGGATATCATTTTCCAGCCTTTTATTTTCAGTTATGTGTATTTTTTTTTTTTTTTTTTTGTAAATCCCTTCAGTCATCTTGAGTCTTTTGGCTGGGGAATTTATTCCATCTAAATTTAATGTTAGTATTCATAGATAAGAACTAAGTCATATCATTTTGTTGATTGCTAACTGATTGTATTTGCTCAGTTAGTGAACTTGGTAGTATCAAGTGTTTTCTTGATGGTTACTTTTTTTTGTTTTTGTTTTTTCTTAAAGGTTTATTTATTTACTTATTTGAAAGAGTTAAGGAGATATCTTCCTTCTGCTGGTTCATTCCCCAGATGGATGCAGCAGCTAGAGCTGGGCCAGGCAGGAGCCAGTGGATTCATTTGGGTCTCCACGTGGGTGTATAGGCCCATGGACTTGGGCTATCGTCTGCTACTTATTCAGAGAGCTGGATCAGAAGTGGAGTAGTAGGACATGAACTGGCAGCCGTACGGGATGCTGTTGTTGCAGGTGGTGGCTTTACCTACTACACCACAATGCTGGCCTCTGTTCTTTTTTTTTTTTTTTTTTTTTTTTTTTTTTTATCTGGGAAATAACTTATTTCTCTTTTACTTATAAAGGATAGCTTCATTGGATATGGTATTCTTGGTTGGAAAGTTTTTTTTGTGAAGACCTTGAATATATCATCCCACTCTCTTATGTCATGTAGGGCTTCTCTTGGGGGGGAAAAAAAAATCTCCTGTTAATCTAATCTAATTGGTTTTCCTTTGTATATGACTTGATGCTTTTCTACATCTTTGGGATTCTTTCTCCTTATCCTTAACTTTTGATAATTTGATTATAATTTACCTTGGAGAAAATCTCTTTTGGCTGAATCTGCTTGGGGTCTTTTGAGCTTTTTGTATCTGGATGTCCATGTCTCTTAGGCCTTGGGAAGTTTTCAACTATTTTTTCATTTGGTAGATTCTCAACTGCTTTTTCTCTCTCTTCTGCTTCAAGAATCCCGTAATACAAATATTTGGTTGCTGAATGGTATACCACATTTTTCATAGGCTTTCTTCATTCTTTTAAATTCTTTTCTCTATTTTTATCTCAGTTTTATTCAGAAGTCTTCTACAGATAAGAAATTGTTTCCTCCACTTGGTCTGTTCTGCTGTTGAATCTCTCAGTATATTTTTTATTTCATTGATTGAAGATTTGTTTCATCTCAAAGTCTGGTTCTGTTCTTTTTAATGATTTGTCTCCTTAGTAGGTGTTTTATTCATGTCACTTATTATTTTCTTCATTTCTGTATCTATTTTCTTGCATCACATTGAGTTTCCTTGCAGTCATTATTTTGAATTCTGTTTCTGACGTTTCATAAATTTCTCTCAGATCAGGATCTGTTTCTGGAGAACCATTGTGTTCTTTTGGAGATGTCATGTTATGTTGCTTCTTCTTGTTTCTGGTGTCCCTATATCTGCATCTGGTGTAATAATCCCTTCTTTATGGAATAGGTTTATTTGAAAAGAGTTTATGTTTTAGATGGCTTGTTGCTTTCACTTTGGTTGTAGTTGAGCCCAGAAGTGTAACCTCTGAGTGATTTCTTTTGCTTTAATCAGTGTCAGCTGTGTCTGTAAGTATAGTGGTCTAGTCTGCTGCAGTTTGTAGGGGTAGAAGTGGGGCTTTGAAGTAAGTGTGGGCTTCCTAGGATGTGTATCTTCAGTCGCCAGAGAGTTGGATTGTGATAGCCAGGGCCTTGTTGCTTGTGTCTCTTTATGCTGAGGGACACAAAGTGGGCTGTCCCTGTATCCCACTAGCAAGCCCAGGTGATGCTGGGCTTTTGGCACCAATAACTGTGGCTCTAGCACTGTGTGATGTCGATGGGACCTTCTTCATGTCATGCTGGAAGTGCAGCTGGTGCTGGGGTTTAAAAACTAAAAGCCCTAGTTCCAGGACAAGGGAATGTGAACTGAACCCTGCAACAGTCCTGTTGGTTGACTGCAAGGTATACAGAAGATTTTGCACTGGCAGATAAGGGTTCAGAATGGTGGAATGCAGGCAGGTTTTCCTCTAGTTCCCACTGGGTAGATCCATGGGTTTGAGGAAATTAGTATTGACTATTAGAGTCCTGGTGTTGCAGGATACAAGAGAGTTGTTACTCAGATTGCCCAGGATGAGACCCAGGTGTTGAGGATGGTGGTAGCCATCTGCCTGAAGCAGAATGATGTAGTAGAGCAATCTAGATACCAGGAGTGAGTGCAAGTTACTTTAGAATTTGTAATACCAACATCAAAAGTCCTGGTTCCACAATGCATGGATTAAACTGCCCCCAGTTCTCATGAAGCATGTGAGTGTGATACTGGCATTTGTGCCAGGGGCTCCTGGTTAGGAGTTACAGAGGAACTTCCTCAGGTCAGTAGTGGATTTCTTATGGGCTGCTACTGGTGCTAGCTCCAAAAAAGCAGAACAGAACCACCCTGGACCACAGAGTGAGTGAATGCAGTAACACAGAGCTTAAACACAGAATTCCCACAGTTGCAGAATGCATTCCACTCTACATTGCCCTAACTCTGGCTTTTCTGAGAGCAGCAAGATTGTGTGTTGTCTGCTGAGTCAGAGCAGGAATAAACATACCTGATTGTAACCAGCCTTTTGGGAGGGTGGAGGAGGAAAGGGAGGCAAAGTGGCCACTCAGACTCTGGTCAGCTCCTCTAATGCTAGACTTAGAGTCAGTGGGGGACTGTGGAATGCTGGAATTCTTTCTCAGTTACAGCTGATGGTGGCAGGGAGCCACAGCATCTTCTGCCTTGTCTTGGCAGCCGCCTGCAAGATTCAGGGTTGGCTCGCTTCATTGGTGTATTTGTCCTATTACTTCATTGTCCTATGGAGTCTGTTCTGTCACTTTTCCACTGAAAATTTGTTAGTCCAAGGGAATGTGCTCATTCCTTTGGTTTTCTGTTATCTTTTTTTTTTTTAATTTTTTTTTCCAAAGAGAGTTTTTATTAAGGAATATAAACTTCAGGCATTTCATAAGTACAACTTTAGGAATATTGTGGTTCTTCCCACAATCAGAAGAGGAGCAGCCAGGATTAGAACTGGTGCCCATATGGGATGTTGGCACTTCAACCCACTGTGCCATAGCACCGGACCCTCCCACTCTTATTTTGTACTGAGATCTATTTTCTTTTTTTTTTTTTAAAAGGTCTTTATTTAAGAAATACAAATTTCATATGTACAGCTTTTAGGAATATAGTGGGTCTTTCCTCCCATTCCCACCTTCCCACTCCCACTCCCATCCCACCTCCTACTCCCTCTCCCATTCTATTCTTCATTAAGATTCATTTTTAATTGTCTTTATATACAGAAGACCATCTCTATATTAAGTAGAGATTTCAACAGTTGACACTCACACAGACACACAAAGTGTAAAGTATAGTTTGAAGACAAGTTTTACTGTTAATTCTCATAGTCACCTCGTTAAGGTCAGAGGTCCAACATAGGGAGTAAATGCACAGTGACTCCTGTTGTTGATTTAACAATTAACACTCTTATGTATGACATTAGTGACCACCTGAGACTCTTCACATGAGCTGCCAAGGCTATGGAAGCCTTTTGAGTCCACAAATTCCATTGGTATTTAGACAGGACTATATGCAAAGTGAAAGTTCTCTCCTCCCTTCAGAAAAAAGTATATCCTTCTTTGATGGCCCCTTCTATCCACTGGAGTCTCACTCACAGAGATCCTTCATGCAGAATAGTTTTTGCCACTATGTCTTGGCTTTCCATACCAAGAATTTTCATGGAATTTTCAGCCAGATCCAAATGCCTTTGGGGCTGATTCTGAGGTCAGAGTGCTGTTTAGGGAGTTTGTTATTCTGAGTCTGCTATGTGGACTGCTCTTTTTCTCCTTTTTTAATTCTATCTATTGTTATTACCAGACACTTCGTCTTATTTATGTGATCCCTTTGACATTTAACCCTTTCTATATGATTAATTCCACACTTTATATGATCACTTTATCACATAAGTTGAGATTAGGATGACCCAGCTTAATGGGAATTGGAGTCCCATGTCAAGTTTTTAGCTTTACCCTTAGGGTAAGTCTGTGGGAATGTGTGGTGAACTATACAGCTCCTCCCTCTTTCATTTTCACTCTTATTTTTAACTGGGATCTATTTTAAATTGACTTAATACACTTATGATTAATTCTATGTTTAAAGTTCAACAAATGGTATTAAGTAGAGAAAAAAAATAGAAAATTATAAAATAATAAACTATTCCTCAACAGTCAAAAACAAGGGCTGTTCAAGTAATGCTTCTTGTGGTTTCAATTTCACTTCTACAAGTTACCTTTTAGGTGCTCTGTTAGTTTTCACAGATCAGGGAGAACATATGGTATTTGTCCCTTTGGGACTGGCTTATTTCACCAAGTATGATTTCCAGATTCATCAATTTAGTTGCAAATGAACGGATTTCATTTTTTAACTGCTGTGTAATAGTCCATAGAATACATATCCCATGGTTTCTTTATCCAGTCTTCTGTTAATGGGTGTTTAGGTTCCATGTCTTAGCTATTGTAAATTGAACTGCAATAAACATGGAGGTGCAGATGACTCTTTTATTTGTTGATTTCATTTCCTTTGGGTAAATTCTGACAAGTGCAATGGCTGGGTCGTATGGTAGGGCTAGATTCAGATTTCTGAGGTATCTCCAAACTGTCTTCCATAGTGGTTTTATCAGTTTGCATTCCCACCAACAATGGATTAGGCTACCTTTTCCCCCACATCCTCATCAGCATTTGTTGTTTTTAGATTTCTGTATGAAAGCCATTCTAACTAGGGTGAGGTGAAATCTCATTGTGGTTTTGATTTGCATCCCCCTGATGGCTAGTGATCCTGAGCATTTTTTCATGTATCTATAGGCCATTTGGATTTACTCTTTTGAGAAATGTCTGTGTTCTTTGTCCACTTCTTGACTGAGTTGTTTGCTTTGCTCTTTTTTTTTTTTTTTTTGACAGGCAGAGTTAGAGAGAGAGAGAGAGAGAAAGGTCTTCCTTCCGTTGGTTCATTCCCCCAAATAAGTTTTTTTGATAATTTTATATATTCTGGTTATTAATCCTTTATCTGTTGCATGGTTTGCAAAAATTTCTCCCATTCTGTTTGCCTTTTTACTGTTTCTTTTACTGTACAGAAGCTTTTAAATTTGATGTAATCCAACTTGTTAATTTTGGTTTTTTATTGCCTGTGCCTCTAGGATGTTTTCCAGGAACTCTTTGTCTATGCCGATATCTTGCAGGGTTTCCCCAATGCTCTCTAGTAGTTTGATGTTATTGGGTTGTCGATTTAGATCTTGAATCCATTTTGAATGGATTTTTGTATAAGGTGTAATGTAGAGGTCCTGCTTCATATTTCTGCATGTGGAAATCCAGTTTTCCCAGCACCATTTTTTTTTTTTTTTTTAACACAGGCAGAGTGGACAGTGAGAGAGAGGGACAGAGAGAAAGGTCTTCCTTTTGCCGTTGGTTCACCCTCCAATGGCCGCCACAGCCGGCGCTCTGCGGCCAGTGCACCGCACTGATCCAATGGCAGGAGCCAGGTACTTATCCTGGTCTCCCATGGGGTGCAGGGCCCAAGCACTTGGGCCATCCTCCACTGCACTCCCTGACCACAGCGGAGAGCTGGCCTGGAAGGGGGGCAACTGGGACAGAATCCGGCCAGGGAATGGTTTTAGCTCTTTGGTCGAGTGTAAGTTGGTTGTTGATGCTTGTATTGATTTCTGGAGTTTCTGTTCTCTTCCATTGGGCTATCAATCTGTTTTTGTACCAGGCTGTTTTGATTATAATTGCCCTGTAGTATATCTTGAAATCTGGTATTTTGATGCTTCTGGCTTTATTGTATAAGATTGCTTTAGCTATCCAAGGTCTCTTGTTTCAAAATTAATTTCAGCATTATTTTTTCTATATATAAGAAGAATGTCTGTGGTATTTTGATTGGTATTGCATTGAATCTGTAAATTATTTTCAGAAAAATGGACATTTTGATAATATTGATTCTTCCGATCCATGAACATGGAAGTTTTTTCCATTTTTTCTTTTTCTTTCTTTAAAGTTTTATAATTCTTGTAGAGATCTTTGACCTTCTTGGTTAAATTTATTCCAAGGTATTTAATATTTTTGTAGCTGTTGTGAATGAGATTCTTTATTGGGGCCACTGCTGTAGCGTAGCAGGTAAAGCCGCCACCTGCAGTGTTAGAATCCTATATGGGTGCTGGTTTGAGTCTACTGATCCACTTCCGGTCCAGCTCTCTGCTATAGCCTGGGAAAGCAGTAGAAAATGGCCCAAGTCATTGGGCCCCTGCACCCGTGTGGGAGACCTGGAGGACGCTCCTGGCTACTGGCTTTGGCTTTGGATTGGCATGGCTCCAGTCATTGGGGCCAACTGGGGAGTGAAGCAAATAAAGATTTATAAAGAAGTTCTCAGTCATGACATTGTCTGTGTATACAAAAGCCTGTTTTTCTGTGTGTGTGTTGATTTTATATCCTGCTATTTTACCAAACTTTTAAGAGTTCTAGTAGTCTCCTAGTGGAGTATTTTGGGTCCTCTCTTCATATATAATCATATCATCTGCAAATAAGAATAGTTTGACTTCATCCTTACTGATCTGAATCCCTTTGACTTCTTTTATTCTTGTCTGATGGCTCTGGCTAAAACTTCCAGGACTATATTGAATAGCAGTGGTGAGAGTGGGCATCCTTGTCTGGTTCTGGATCTTAGTGGGAATGCTTCCAGCTTTTCCCCATTCAATAGGAAGTTGGCCATGGGTTTGTCATAAATTACCTTGGTTATGTTGAGGAATGCTCCTTCTAGATTCAATTTGCTTAGAGTTTTCATCATCAAAGGGTGTTGTATTTTCTCAAATGCTTTCTCTGCATCTATTGAGATAATCATATGGTTTTTGTTCTTCAATTTGTTAATGTGATGTATCACATTGATTTGGGAATGTTGTACCATCCTTGCATACCAGGGATAAATCCCATTTGTTCCGGGTGAATGATCTTTCTGATGTGTTGTTGAATTCGATTGGCTAGAATTTTGTTGGATTTTTGCATCTGTTCATCAAGTGAAGTGGTCTGTAGTTCTCTTTCTGTGTTGTGTCATTTCCAGGTTTAAGAATTAAGGTGATACTGGCTTCATCGAGTGAAGTAGGGAGAATTCCCTTTCTTTCAATTGTTTTGAATAGCTTGAGAAGAATTGAGTTAGTTCTTTAAATGGCTGGGGAATTCAGCAGTGAAGACATGCAGTCCTGGGCTTTTCTTTGTTGGGTGGGCTTTTATTGCTGATTGAGTTTGTCTTGGTTATGTGTCTGTTTAGGTTTTCTATGTTTTCATGGCTCAATTGAGGTAGGTTATCTGTCTCCAGGAATTTGTCTATTCCTTCTGGGTTTCTGAGTTTGTTGGCATGTAGCTCTTTGTAGTAATTTCTGATGATTCTTTTTATTTTTGTGATGTCTGTTGTTACATTTCCTTTTTCATCTCTAATTTTATTGATTTGGGTCTTCTCTCCTTTTTTTGTTTAGTTGGGCCAGTGGTATGTCAGTTTTTTTTTTTCTCCCCAAAAATCAGCTCTTTGTTTTGCTGATCTTTTGTTTTTTTTTTTGTTTTTTTTTTTTTTTTGGTTTTAGTTTTGTTGATTTCTTCTCTAATTTTAATTATTAATTTCCTTCTACTGCTTTTGGGTTTGGTTTACTGTTTTTTTTTTTTCCCTAGATCCTTAAGGTGCATAGATAGTTTATTTATTTGGTGCATTTCCAGTTTATTGATGTAGGCACTTATTGCTATAAACTTTGCTATTAACACTGCTTTTGCTGTGTCCCACAAATTTTGATATGTTATATTATTTTTTGTTTCCAGAAATTTTTTAATTTCTCTTTTGGTTTCTTCTATGACCCACTGTTCATTCATGAGCATGTTGTTCATTCTCCATGTGTTTCCATATGATGTAGAGATCCTTTTTTTTTTTTTTTTTGATAATTACATATTTAATGCATCTTGCTTTTAATGGCAGTTTTTAAACACATCATAGACCTTATAACTTACTAAAGATTTTATAATGCTTACAAATTTTATTCTAAAAATATACTTATTTGTTCTGAATGAATAACATTGTCTAGAATATAGAAAAATTAATTATAGTAGCATGTTTACCACCATTATAGTTAAGTTTGTGTATACATACTCAATGTGAAATCCTCTTAGGACTTTCATATCATTAGCCTGAAATCATAAAAGCAGATTAAAGTTTGGCATATGAGATCTCAGTTTGATAGCAGTCGCTTTTTTTTTTTTTTTTTTTTTTTTTTTTTTTTGACAGGCAGAGTGGATAGTGAGAGAGAGAGACAGAGAGAAAGGTCTTCCTTTGCCGTTGGTTCACCCTCCAATGGCCGCCGCGGCCGGCGCGCTGCGGCCGGCGCACCGCGCTGATCCGATGGCAGGAGCCAGGAGCCAGGTGCTTTTCCTGGTCTCCCATGGGGTGCAGGGCCCAAGCACCTGGGCCATCCTCCACTGCACTCCCTGGCCACAGCAGAGGGCTGGCCTGGAAGAGGGGCAACCGGGACAGAATCCGGCGCCCCGACCGGGACTAGAACCCGGTGTGCCGGCGCCGCTAGGCGGAGGATTAGCCTAGTGAGCCGCGGCGCCGGCCAGCAGTCGCTTTAAAACCAGAAACTTGAAGTATCTAGTCAATGTTCTAGGAAAGCTTGGGTATGTGCACTTCCATATAAACATATACATTCTCTCATCCCCCCCCCCCCCCACCAGAATACTCAAGAGGTTCTGCCCTTGTATATCAGTGTCATCAAAAATGGGAGAAAAAGCTAGCAAAGAATATGTCTAAACCATACTTAAAATGGTCTCATTTTTGCAGATGTGCCCAAGACAGTTACCAAGATCTTTAACATGTACTAATGCCATCTTAAACATTCATTCTTCAACAGACTTGAACTAATCACTAATTAGTGACTTGTGAATACATAAGAAATCCTGTACCCATTCATTCCCCAGATTGCATATAGTAAGGCAGCAAATCCAGGCAAGCCCCTGGCAGATCCCAGCTAAAGTGGTTTGCTTATAGAACCCAATAGATTATAAAATCCAATAGAACTAGAAACTTCATTTGATCTGTTTGAAGTTTCTTATTATATTCCCTGTGCAAAAGGGAGATTCTGTATTGCAAGGGACAGCTACAATCACTGTGCACTTTGTGTTACTCTAGAAGTCCGTGTGTATTTCAAAAACACATATTCTAGTTAAATTCCCTAATAGTGTCTATGTTTAATTATATATGCTCTTCCAAATCAATCATAAAACAATTTAAAATGCTGATAGCCTCTGCTACTCACCACATAGACCTGCAGTAAAATATGTTGAAACAAAAAATTAGTCTTCAGGCTCTCTCTAGCAATGCAGATTTGAAAACACTCTGTGAAAGTTCATCTTCATCTGATATTAAAATACTCAGAAACTGAAACAAAATTAAAATGGAAACTAACCACACCACAGGGCATTTATTTTATTTTTTTATTTTATTTTATTTTTTGATAAGCAGAGTTGGACAGTGAGAGAGAGAGAGAGAAAGAGAGAGAAAGGTCTTCCTTTTTCCATTGGTTCACCCCACAAGTGGCCACTATGGCTGGCGTGCTGTGGCTGGCGCGCTGCGCTGATCTGAAGCCAGGAGCCAGGTGCTTCCTCCTGGTCTTCCATGCGGGTGCAGGGCCCAAGCACTTTGGCCATCCTCCACTGCCTTCCCGGGCCACAGCAGAGAGCTGTACTGGAAGAGGAGCAACCAGGACAGAATCTGGCTCCCCGACTGGGACTAGAACCCCGGGGTGCTAGCGCCGCAGGCGGAGGATTAATATAGTGAGCCGCGGCACTGGCCGTCCACAGGGCGTTTGTAAGTCATACTGCTGTGATTAGAAGAAAGGCATAACAGTAAGTGAAAAGGAAAATACCAGTTTCCCATTTGTTCTTCTTGGTGAGTTTTTTATTTTTGTTTTCATTTGGCTTTCTTCTGATTTTATTTCATTAAGTTTATAAAGTGTTCAAAGTACTGTTGGGGCCGGCACTGAGGTGTAGCAGGTAAAGCTGCCACATGTAGTGCCAGCATCCCATATGGGCACCGGTTCAAGGCTTGGCTGCTCCTTTTCTGATCCAGCTCTCTGCTATGGCCTGGGAAAGCAGTGGAAGATGGCCCAAGTCCTTGGGTGCCTGCATCCACATGGGAGACCCAGAAGAAGCTTCTGGCTGCTGTCTTAGGATTAGTGCAGCTATGGCCACTGTGGCCAGTTGGAGAGTTAATCAGTGGATGGAAGACCTCTCTCTTTCTCTGCCTCTCCTTCTCTCTGTAAATAAATAAATCTTAAACAAACAAACAAACAAAAAACAAAAAAAAACTTATCCCTGTTGTAAAGCTTTTGTGGTATTGGGGGGAAATTACTCTGAAATGTAATCCTGGTTCCTTGGGTAGGGGGTGGTGTGGTGAAGTGGCTACCGCAATTGATGGGGGTGTGCATGGGAGGCAGATGAGATAGCATTCTGTTTACATTCAGAGATGTAAACAGAAAACATGGCTTCTCCCAGCAGGCTGCAGATACAGTTGTGGGGAGGGGGTGGCGTGGATGGGCAGGGGTATGCCCAAGTTATCCATCTATTTCCCTATTCTTCCCACTTGAAATTTGAAACACAGTTTGCCTGGCTCTACCGCCCTCTGCTAATCGCAGTTCTGTGGACCTTCAACTTCATATCTTACCTGGTCTGCCCGGGGACAGGGGAAGGTGTGGCGTCAGTCGCCCCATTCTGCTTCTCCACTGCACCTCTGCTGTCTCTGTGACTCTTTGCTCCCTCTGTGTGGACCTGCTCGCTCTCTGCTGGACTCCTGGGCTTCTCCACGGGAAATGCTTGCTGCTCTGTAGCCAGCCTGTATCCCCTTTTGTTATTAACTATCTGTACTTTTTTCCCCACATCCTCACCAGCATTTGTTGTTTGTTGATTTCTGTATGGAAGTCATTCTAATTAGGTTGTGGTAAAACCTCATGGTGGTTTTGATTTGCATTTCCCTGATGGCTAGTGATCCTGAGCATTTTTTCATGTGCCTGTTGGCCATTTGGATTTCCTCTTTTGAAAAATGCCTGTTTAAGTCCTTTGCCCGTATCTTAACTGGGTTGTTTTGCTGTTGTTGAATTTCTTGATCTCTTTATAGATTCTGGTTATTAATCCTTTTTTTTTTAAGATTTATTTATTTATTTGAAAGTCAGAGTTATACAGAGAAGGGAGAGGAAGAGAGAGAGCAAGGTCTTCCATCTGCTGGTTCACTCCCCAGTTGGCCGCAGCGGCTGGAGCTGTGCCAATCCAAAGCCAGGAGCTAGGAGTTTCTTCCAAGTCTCCCACGTGGGTGTAGGGGCCCAAGAGTTGGGCCATTTTCTTTTCTTTTTTTTTTTTTTTTTAAATAGCAGTACACATTTTTTTTTTTTTTTTTTTTTATTTAACAGAGTTAGTGAGAGAGACAGAAAGGTCTTCCCTCCATTGGTTCACCCCCAAAATGGTCACCACGGCCGGGGATACACTGGTCCGAAGCCAGGAGCCAGGTGCTTCCTCCCTGTCTCCCATGTGGGTGCAGGGCCCCAAGTACTTGGGCCATCCTCCACTGCCTTCCCAGGCCACAGCATAGAGCTGGACTGGAAGAGGAGCAACCGGGACTAGAACCGGCGCCCATACAGGATGCCGGCACCGCAGGCGGAGGACCAACCAAGTGAGCCACAGCACCGGCCCTGACTTAGGTCATTTTCTATTGCTTTCTCAGGCCATAGCAGAGAGCTGGATGGGAAGTGGAGCAGCTGGGCCTCGAACTGGCACCCATATGGGATTCTGGTGCTTTGGGCCAGGGCATTAACCTGCTGTGCCACAGCGCCAGCCCTGGTTATTAATACTTTATCAGTTTGCAAATACTTTCTTGCATTCAGTCAGTTTCCTCTTCACATTGCTGAGGTGTTTTTTTTTTGTTTTTGTTTTTGTTTTTGTTTTTTGTTTTGTTTTGTTTTTTAATTCATTTATTTGGGAGTCAGAGTTACACATACAGAGAAGGAGAGGCAGAGAGAGTTCTTCCCTGGTTCAATCCCCAATTTGCCACAATGGCTGGAGCTGCGCCAATCCAACGCCAGGAGCTTCTTCTAGGTCTCCCACGTGGGTGCAGGACCCCAAACAGTTGGGTCATCCTCTACTGCTTTCACAGGCCATAGAGAGCTAGATCAGAAGTGGAGCAGCTGGGATTTGAACTGGCACCCATATGTCATGCCGGCACTTCAGGCAGCAGCTTTACCTGCTACACCACAGAGCTGGCCCCACTTAGTGTTTACTTTGCAGTATAGAAGCTTTTCAATTTTGATGTAATCCTGTTTGTTAATTTTTGCTTTGATTGCCTGTGCTTTTGGGGTCTTTTCCAAGAAGTCTTTGCCTGTGTCAGGGTTTCCCCAATGTCCTCTAGGAATTTGATGATATCAGGTCGTAGATTTAGGTCTTTAATTCATTTTGAGTGGATTTGTTGTATAAGTTGTAAGGTAGGGGTCTTGTTTCATACTTTTGCATGTGGCAATCCAGTTTTCCCAGCACCATTTGTTGAAGACACTTTGCTTCATCTGCAGGTTGTTATTAACTCCTTTGTCAAAGAGAAGCTGGTTGTAGATGCTTGTATTGATTTCTGGAGTTTCTGTTCTGTTCCATTGGTCCATCTGTTTTTGAGCCAGTACCAGACTGTTTTGATTGTAACTGCCCTATAGTATGTCTTGAAATTTGGCACTGTGATGCCTCCGGCTTTGTTTTTATTGTATAAGATTGTCCTAGCTGTTTGAAGTGTCCTGTTTTTCCATATGAATTTCAGGATCTTTTTTGTATATCTGAGAAGATATCTTTGGTATTTTGATTGATATCGCATTGAATCTGTATTTTGCTTTGGGAATTATGGACATTTTGATGGTATTTATTCTCCCAATTCATGACCATGGAAGATTTTTCCATTTTTTTTTTATCTCCAGTTTTACTAATTTTATCTTTGTTCTTTTGGTATTTTCGGCCAGTGGTGTGTCAATTTTGTTTATTTTTTCAAAAAACTAGTTCTTTGTTTTGCTGATAATTTGTATTTTTTTTTTTTTTGGTTTAGATTTGGTTTGCTGTTGTTTTTCTATGTCCTTGAGATGAATTGGTAGCTCATTTATTTGGTGCCTTTTCAATTTCTTGATGTAGGCACCAATTGCTATAAACTTTCCTCTTAACACTGCTTTTGCTGTATTCCATAATTTTTGATATGTTGTACTGTCATCTTCATTTGTTTCCAGAAATTTTTTGATTTCTTCTATGACCCACTGTTCATTCAGGAGCATGTTTTCCAGTCTCCATGTATTTGCATATGTTCTAGAGGTTCTTGAGTTGCTGATTTCAAGCTTCATTCCATGTGGTCCAAGAAGATGCATGGTATGATTTCGATTTTTTTAAATTTGCTGAGACTTGTGACATAGCCTGGTATGTGTCAATCCTAGAGAAAGTACCATGCACTGCTGAGAAGAATGTGTATTCTGCAACTATGGGATGAAAAGTTCTGTGGATATCTGTTAGGTTCATTTGGTTTCTCGTGTCGATTAACTTTGTTGTTTCCTTGCTGATTTTCTGTTTTGTTGATCTGTCCATGCTGAAAGTGGAGTTTTGAAGTTCCTCATTACTATTGTATTGGAGTCTGTGACTCCCTTTAGATCCCTTATATTTCTTTTAAATAGCCAGGTACTTTGTAATTAGGTGTGTATTTTGTTTATAATAGTTACATCACCTGTTGAATTGAACCCTTAGTCATTACATAGTGTCCTTCTTTGTCTCTCTTAACAGTTTTTGTGTTAAAGTCCATTTTGTCTGATGTTAGCATGGCTACACCAGCTCATTTTTGGTTTCTGTTGGCATAGAATGTCTTTCCATCCTTTCACTTTCAGTCTGTCTGCAACTTTGTTGGTGAGATGTGTTTCTTGTAGGCAGCAAATAGATGGGATTTGTTTTTTAATCCATTCAGTCATTCTGTGTGTTTTAACTGGAGAGTAAGGCCTTTTACATTCAAGGTGCCTATTGATAAGTAAAGATTTTGCCCTGCCATTTTCCATAAATATTCCTATTGTTTAATTTGAATTTCTTTTGTACTTTCACTGAGAGATTTCCTGCCTTCACATTCTTTTGTAGTGATTTACATGCTTCTGTGTTTTTGTGTATAGCACATCTTTGAGCATCTTTTGTAGGGCTGAGCAGGTAGTGACAAATTCTTTGGAAGGTCTTTATTTCACTGTCATTCATGAATGAGAGCTTCTCAGGGTGTAGTTTTCTGGGTTGATAGTTTTTTTCACTTGAGATTGTAATATATCTTGCCATTCTGTCCTAGCCTGAAGAGGTCCGATGAGAAGTCCACTCTGAATCTGATTGGAGATCTTCTGAAAGTAATCTGGTGTTTCTCTTGTGCACATTTTAGAATGTTTTCTTTATGTTTTACTGTGGAGAGTTTAACTACAGTATGTTATGTTGAATATCTTTTCTGGTCATGTCTCTCTGAAAGCTGTGTGCTTCCTGTACTTGGATGTCCCTTTCTTTCTCCAAGTTAGGGAAGTTTTCTTTTATTATTTCACAAAAAGGCCTTCTAATCCTTTCTCTTTTTCACTGCTTCAGGTGCTCCTAGGACCCATATGTTGGTTCGTTTGATAGTACCCTATAGATTCCTAACAGTGATTTTTTAGTTTTCCAGTTTCTTCTTGTTTTTCGTCTGACTGTATAATTTCCTGTGCTTTGTCTTCAAAGTCAGGTATTCTTTCGTCAACTTCACCAATTTTGCTGTTAAGGCTTTCTGTTGCATTTTTTATTCTATTGAATTCTTCATTTCCAAGATTTCATTTTGATTTCTCTTTAATATCTTAATTTTGTGGGAGAAATTCTTTCATCTCATGTACAAATTTTTTAGTTTGTGCATTTTTTAAATTCCATGTCTGGCTTTTCTACAATCTCTTCATCTTTATATGTAGTATTGAAGTATTGTGTTCTTTTGGGGGCATCATGTTGTCATCTTTATTCTTGTTTCTTGAGTTGCTGCATTCATTATTGGACATTTGTGGAAATACTGTTGATTTCTTTGTTTTTTCCCCTGTGGTGCCTTTTATCTTTTGACTGTGCCTCTGTGGGTTGCTGGAGTGAATACCTAAAGGTGTGTGGTCTGTGTAGGCAGGGAGCTCTGTTCAGTTTACCTGGGTGAAGGGTGTGGTAAAATCTCTCTCTTTTTTTTTAATCAGAGGGTAGGTTTATTCTGCTCTGTTGCCATAGACTTAGCTCACCTCCTCTCCTCAATGGAGACCAGTGCTGGGGCACAAATCCCAGTGGGATTAGTCTGCTCTCCCACAGGAACTACACAAAGGATCTCTGTATAAGTACAGATTCCGCAGCAGTGACCATCACCAGGGAATCAGGGAACCTTGAGCCTGTGGAGCCTCCCACAATGACTGCCCAAAGTCCCAGCCATACCCTGAGCCCTCCCACACAGCCTCCTGCAGTCACAAGCACCCAGCCTGTTGTTTGTTCTCCCCACCATACTCAGATATCTCCACTCAGCTGGTTGCTGGTTGTTTGGACATGAGCTGGCACAGATGTTACGTGTGTCATAAATGACACCCGCCCTCTATTGGCTTGTTAGAGAATGCTATTGCAGGGCTATGGAGAGAGAAACCTGCCCCGCACCCCTGCCCTTTTTTTTTTCTCCTCTAGTTTGGTAGGTGCACTATCCCCCACGGAGCTCAGAGGCAGATTCCCTCCAGGCTCTTCCCACCGCTTTATCGCCAGTGCCTTAGGCTGCTGCAGACTGGTCTCACCTCAGTCCAGTGCTGGTGCTGACTTTCTCGGCTGTTGGGGTCTAGTTTTGCATGTCCACACCCTCCAAGTTGTCCACAGTGTCTCTCTAATTTGAATGGAGTTTCCTCTGCCGTTTTTCCCTAGCTCTTTCCCTGACTGTACTCGCCAATTTTTTTAAACTTCTCCTACAGTAGAATAGTAAATTCCCTCCCTGTTCCACCATCTTAATCCAATCCCTGTTAACTTTCGATGGCTGAGGCCAGTGTGGCTCTCACTGTTCAGCCATCTTGGATCCTTGGAGAGTTTTCAATTTGATAAATTAAAGCTAGATTAAAAGTGTCTCAATTGATATCTCCTCCATAGTGGTGAAACCTTTTCCTGGCCTATGTACTCTTCATAGTTCTTTTTCTAATGATTGTTTTATTTATTCGAAAGGCAGAGTTAGAGATATCTTCCATCTACTGGTTCACTCCCAGCTGGCCACATGGCTGTAGCTGGGCAAGGCCAAAGCCAGGAGTCCAGAGCTTCTTCCAGGTCTCCCAGGAGGGTACAAGGGCCCAAGGACTTGGACCATCCTCTACTGCTTTCCAAGGCCCATCCTCAGGGAACTAGATTGGAAGCAGAGAAGCTAGAATTCAAATCCATGACATTGCAGGTGGCAGCTTAACCTGTCATGCCACAGTCCTGGCCCCTCTTCATAATTCTACTCACCAGCAGCAGATAATGTGTTCTGTCTTCCTTATATCCATTAAACTCCAAAGAAGGTTTGTTGTTTTTTTTTTTTTTTTTTTTTTTGGTAGCCAAATCTTATTGTCCTTTCATAGACATAAATTGCTGAATATGATTAAGAGAAACAGGACTTTGTTAAAATGTGATAAAAAGTTTCAAAGTTTTTGTATATGTAAATGAAGAATATAACATTGTGAAAAGCATTTTTCTATATGCCATTTTTGATAGTGATGTAAACATTAAACTATGTGTTTGCATTTTTTTCAATATTAGATGTTAAAAACATTTTTGTGCCTAAGAATCAAGGAAGTAGAAGTGAAGAAAGATACTGAAGACATTAATAAACCAAAAAAGTTCATGACTTTCAAGGAAAAGAGAAAAACTCTATCACGAATGCAGAGAAAGGTTTGATTTATTTCCTTTTTTGTTAAATGTTTGTTTTACTGTATCTTGGCTAAAATCATAATATTGGCATAGGTAAGAATTCATAGTTAAATCATAAAAATAAAAATTTTGAATCTTTGATCTGCTGGTTCACTTCCCAAATGGCCACAATGGCCAGAGCTAAGCCAGTCCAAAATGAGGCGCTTCTTCCGGGTCTCCCATGTGGGTGCAGGGGCCCAAGTACTTGGGCCATCTTCCACTGCTTTCCCAGGTACATTTGCAGGGTGTTGGATGGAAGTGGGGCAGCTGAAACTCAAACTCGTACCCCTATGAGATGCAGGCACTGGCCCTTCAAATTTATTTAAAACTGAAAAAATAATTTCCAGAATATCTGTTTTTGAATTGGTTTAATAAGTTTTAGAAAACATGGCAGAATTGTCAAAAAGATGATAGTTATAAACAAATGAAGGTAGGCCGGTGCCAGGGCTCACTAGGCTAATCCTCTACCTGCAGCGCCGGCACGTCGGGTTCTAGTCCCAGTTGGGGCTCCGGATTCTGTCCCGGTTGCCCCTCTTCCAGGTCAGCTCTCTGCTGTGGCCCAGGAGTGCAGTGGAGGATGGCCCAAGTGCTTGGGCCCTGCACCCGCATGGGAGACCAGGAGAAGCACCTGGCTCCTGGCTTCGGATCAACGCAGTGCGCTGGCCCCAGCAGCCATTGGGGGGTGAACCAACAGAAAAAGGAAGACCTTTCTCTCTGTCTCTCTCTCTCACTGTCCCCTCTGCCTGTCAAAAAATAAATAAGTAAATAAATAAAATTAAAAAAAAATAAACAAATGAAGGTAAATAGTTTAATTATTTATACCTGCCATTCTAATATATTTGAGTATCTATTGGGTATAGCACATACATAGCCATGGTTGGGAGGACAAAAATTAAATTAGAACAGCTAGAACTTAAAATTTTTTTATTGATATTTGGGAGGTAGAGAGAACAGAGACAGAGGCAACAGAGAAAGCCCCTGTTCACTGGTTCACTCTTCAAAAGTTCAGTTTAGCAACCATTGTTCACTACTCTTATAGGGTTAAGAAGTTGGAGAAACAAGTGTTTTACTGAGTTTCTATTTAAGGTCTTGTTTCATTCATTGTATGTAAATGTGATTCTGTTTTTCTTTTTATTTATTTATTTGAGAGAGTTACAGACAGGGAGAGACAGAGAAAGAGGTCTTCCATTCACTGGTTCACTTTCCAAATGGCCACAAAGACTGGAGCTGGGCCAGTCTGCAACTAGGGGCCAGGAACTTCTTTCGGGTCTCCCACGTGGGTACAGGGCCCCAAATAGTTGGGCCATCTTTCACTACTTTCTCAGACCATCAACAGGGAGCTGGATTGGAAGTGGAGCAGCTGGGACTCAAGCTGGCACCCTTATGGGATGCCTGTGCCACAGGTGGAGGCTTAACCTACTGTGCTACAGCACTGGCCCCAAGCTGGTGTTCTGATATGGATAGATGACATAGCAAGAGATGGCTTAACCTGCTGTACCCTCAGTGCTGGCCTTGGAAGTGTTGTTGATGCCTGACATCCATGTTATAGATTATTTTAACTTTAGGAATTATTTTGAGGCTTAGCATGTTCTTCCTTTTCTCTTTAATCTTCTTTGAAAAATTTAAATTGAAGTTGTAGAAAATGATAGCATATCCCATATATCCACCATTCAGAATGAGAAGATATTAATAGATTGACTTCAGTTTTGCCCTTGAGAAGAAAGAAACCATTGAGAAGAGGTGGGAATCACCTTTGTTTCTCTTTCTGATCTCTCTTTCCTGCCTTCCTCCCAGGAGGCAACTGCCACTTGAATTTGGTTTGTATACCTCTTTTTTTATTTTTGCTTATATGTGCATTTATAGATAACTTGTAGGTATTGTGTGTGGATTGTTTATAACATACACATATTCTGCTGTTTTCATGTAGTGGCATGTGCTCTTCCTTTCTTTCCCCCCTGATCTATTTCCAGTGGAAGAAAGCAGAGGAGAGACTGGAGCGGGAGCTTCTGGAGGCGGAGGCTTCAGAGAGCACGGAAAAGAAGCTTAGACTGGTAGGCAGTCTCACATTCTGCTACGCTTTAGGCAGTTAGGATTCTAACAAGAAACCTGTTGTCTGAATTTGTGGTTGTACAGCTCTGGTTTACTTCATGAGACTTAGATACGTGAATTTTATAATATGCAAGAAACATGATGTGATCAGTGCTAGTTTTATGAAATTATTGGATGTGTGTTCTCATTCTGTTAAAATTCCTAGTACTGAATTGCAGGGAAGGGTGGTAAGGAAAAGAGAAGGGAAGGTTGAGCTTTGAAAGTCAAGATTTATTAACTCAAGAGACAACATACCATATTATGCTAATATTGTTGTGTCTGTTTTATCTGCCAGCACACAGAAACTCTGAATATTGTGTTTGTAACCTACTTCAGAATATTGAAGAAGGCACAGAAGTCACCTCTCCTGCCAGCAGTTCTAGAAGGTCTTGCCAAGTAAGGGCTGTGTTGGTTAAAACCTTTTAGATTATAAATAAATAAATAAATAAATAAATAAGACCAAAGTAATCCTGAATTTCACAAAATTCATTGATGATGAGCCAGTGCCCTCAGTTCTGCTTCCCTTTTAGTCAGCCACGTTGAATCTGTTTACAACAATGGACTCTTGGTTTTCTCATCTCAAAACTTGTATTTTGAGGGGCCGGTGCTGTGGTGTGGTGGGTGGGGCTGCTGCCTGCAGTGCCAGCATCCCATATGGACACCGGTTTGAGCCCCAGCTCTTCCACTTCTGATCCAGCTCTTTGCTATGGCCTGGGAAAGCAGTGGAGGATGGCCCACATCCTTGTGCACCTGCACTTGGGTGGGAGACCCGGAGGAAGCTCCTGATTCCTGGCTTTGGATGGGTGCAGCTCCAGCCGTTGTGGCCATCTGGGGAGTGAGCCAGTGGATGGAGGACCTCTCTCACTGCCTCTGCTTCTTTATGACTCTGCCTTTCAAATAAATGAATAGATCTTTTTTTTAAAAAAAAGGGGGGGGGGAGGGTAACTTTATTTATTTTTTTTAAGATTTTATTTATTTGAGAGGTAGAGTTACAGATAGTGAGAGGGAGAGACAGAGAGAATGGTGTGCCTTCCACTGGTCACTCCCTAAATGGCCTCAACAGCCGGAGCAATGCTGATCAGGAGCTAGGAGCCAGGAGCTTCCTCCGGGTCTCCAGCTTGGGTGCAGGGGCCCAAGCACTTGGGCCATCTATTGCTTTCCCAGGCCATAGCAGAGAGCTGGATTGGAAGAGGAGCAGTCAGGGCTAGAACCGGCGCCCATATGGGATGCTGGTGCCGCAGGTGGAGCATTAACCTACTGTGCACAGCACCGACCCTGCAAAAACTTGTATTTTAAGATCTTCACAAATTCTTCCCTTGTGCTTTAGTAAATGCTAGATATCTGTAAGGTCTTAAGGCTCATGTCTCAGTTCTTGGTTCTTTTTACTTATGTTGATTATCTACCATCACACTTTGAGTGGCTCATGCCAGTCGTCTATTTTAATCCAGTTTGTACATCATTTCTCTAGTCCTGCATAATCTATTCCTGCTGAAAAAGGTCTTTGTATATTCTCCCTCTCTCTCTCTTTCTTTTTTAATTGATTAATTTATTTGAAAGGCAGAGTTAGAGAAAAGGAGAGACAGAAATATCTTCCATTCGCTGGTTCACTCTTCAAATGGCCACAACTGCCAGGGCTGGGGTAGGCTGCAGCCAGAGACCAGAAGTTTCTTCCGGGTCTCAGGGAAGTAGCAGGGGTCTGAGTACTTGGGCCACCTTCCACTGTTTTCCCAGGTGCATTAGCAGGGAGCTGGATTGTAAGTAGAGCAGCTGGAACCCAAATTGGCACCCAAATGGGATGCTGGCATTGCAAATCACTGTCTTTACCTGCCACAGTGCCTTGCATATTCTTTCAACACTGGTGAATGACCTTGTAGGAGAATGAGAGTTGTATAATGGTTGTTATAATAGCTTTTCATAATTATTTGAGGTAGTATCTAGTAAGAATATTATGTGAATTATGCATACATACAGTCCCTCTCCCTCTCTCACTCCCTGCACCTCCTCCAAAGCATCTGAGTTTCCTGCATGGGTGGCCAGGGCCCAAGTACTTTGGCTGTCTACCAGTGCTTTCCAAGGCAAATTAGCAGGGAGCTGGATTGGAAGTGGAGCATCTGGGACTTGAACTGGTGCTCATGTAGGGTGCCAGTGTTGCAGGTGGCTTTACCTGCTACACCACGTGCTGGCCCTGAACATGTTATTCCTAAGGTCTTTTTCTAAGATTTACATAGGGTCAAAGACTTCACTAATATTGAATGGTATTCTGACTTTAATCTACACAGTATCTGATATATTAAATGGAATATTCACATTTAGTAGCCCAAAATATCATTTCTCTTTAATTCTGTTAGTACTCTCCATTATTTCTAGAAATAGAAACCCAGGGCACTCGTAATTTTTTGGGTATCACTTAGATAATTAAGAGCAGAGCCTAAACTAGATACCAGTTCTAGTATTATTTCCTTAAAAAAAATTATTTTCAAAGGCCAAAAGAGAGACACCTTCCATTCACTGATTCGTCCCCTACCAGACGCTCTGGAGCAGGTTGGGTGGCAGAGACTCAACTACTTGAGACATTTGCTGCCTCCCAGGACCTGCAGTAGCAGGGAAGTTAGAATTGGAAGCAGAGTTGACTCAAACCTGGGCTCTCCCATGGACGCAGTTGTTTTAATAGGTGTCTTAATGCTTTGTCTAATGCCTAGCCCCTATTTCCATTTTAAAGCTATCATAGCATATAGTCCATATTTTTATGAGTGGCAAAATCTTTCCTCTTTTCTCTCTTCTTAGCACTGATTTTCTTAGAAGCTGATACTTCTGGCTCCTCCTGTATGACTTAGAGTAGTGCTGGAGAAATTATCAACTTTGCTCAGGGATATTTGATCTCAGTGACTTCCTTCTCAGGGCAGAGGTCATTTTGTGGTATTTTTAGTCTGTTTCGTGTATTTTAGTCTGTCTCGTGTACTCTAGTGCTCAGTGTGTGAATTGTCAGGCCAATGAATCAATTAAAAGTATTGATAATTGCCACTACCTCTATCGTAGCTAATATTCTGAAATAAACAACATTAAAAAATTCAGAAATCAGTGTTTATCTGCTTTATTTCTGCTTTCAGGATTTCTGATAACTAAGTTTTGTTTGATTTTAGGTTTGCTCACCTTATAAATGTCGAGTTTTTTGATGATTTATTAGTAGTTCTTCATACTCTCATTGAGTCTGGTGTAAGTAACTCTTATTGCTGAATTACTTTTTAAAGATATTAATGGTAATTATAATTTTTAATGATTTTTTTTTTTTTAAGGAGCTAAGCTATCAAGAAAGTCTGCACTGTGTCCAGACTGCTTTTCATATTCTTTCTGGGCAAGGTAAGCCTTTTTTTTTTTAAAAAAAAAAAAAAAAAAACCAAAACAAAACATTGATTGATTTGTTTGAAAGTTAACTCTAAACAGAGAAAGAGAAAGATCTTCTATCCACTGGCTCACTCCCTAGATTACTGCAACAGCCAGGGCTGAGTGAGGCTGAAGTCAGGAGTCAGGAGTTTCATATGGGTCTCCTATATGGGTGGCAGGGGCCCAGACACTTGGGCCATCTTCAGCTTCTTTTTCCAGGCCATTAGCAGGGAGCTGTTTTGGAAGTGGAGCAGCTGGGATGTGAACCAGTGCCCATGTGGGATGCCAGCTTTATAGGCAGTGGCTTCACCATTATCCCACAGTGCCAGCCCTAAGATTTTTTTAAGATTATTATTTTAAAATAGAGCTATAGAGAGGGAGAGACAAAGAAAGAGAAATCTTCCATCTGCTGGTTCACTCCCAAAATGGCTGAAACAGCTAAGTCTGGGCCAGGCTGAGGCCAGTAGTTCAGGTGGGTAGAAGGGACCTAGGTATGTGGGCCATTCTCTGCTGCATTACCAGGGAGCTGGATTGGAAGCCGAATAGTTGGGTCTCTAGCTGATGCTCTCAGGAGAGATACTAGAGTCAACAAGCGTGGCTTAACCTGCTATGCCACATCACTAGCTGCAAGATATTTCCCCAGTGAATTTTATTTTTTTAAGAATTATTTACGGCGGTTCCACGGCTCACTAGGCTAATCCTCCGCCTGTGGCGCTGGCACTTTGGGTTCTAGTCCAGGTTGGGGCGCCGGTTCTGCCCCGGTTGCTCCTCTTCCAGTCCAGCTCTCTGCCGTGGCCCAGGAAGGCAGTGGAGGATGGCCCAAGTGCTTGGCCCTGCACCTACATGGGAGACCAGGAGGAAGCACCTGGCTTCTGACTTCGGATTGGCACAGCACGCTGGCCGTAGCGGCCATTTAGGGGGTGAACCAAGGGAAGGAAGAACTTTCTCTCTGTCTCTCTCTCTCACTGTCTAACTCTGCCTGTCAAAAAAGAAAAAAAAACTAATTATTTATTTTGGAAGGTAAGGTTATGGAGAGGCAGAGAGAGAGAGAGAGATTGTCCATCCTCTGGTTCACTCCCCAAATGGCTGCAGCAGCTGGAGCCAGGAATTTCTTCTGGGTCTCCCACGCGGGTTCAGGGGCCCAAGGACTTGGGCCATTTTCTGCTATTTCCCAGGCTATAGCAGAGAGCTGGATCAGAAGTGGAGTGGCTGGGTCTAGAACCGGCACCCATATGGGATGCCAACACTACAGCTGGCAGCTTTACCTGCTATGGGACAGCGCTGCCCCCCAGTCAAGGAGTTTTTGTTTGTTTGTTTGTTTTTATTTGAAAGGCAGAGTTGCAGAGACAGAGAGAGAGAGAGGTCTTCCATCTGCTGGTTCACTCCCCAGATGGCCACAACTGTGGGAGCTGCGCCCATCCGGAGCCAAGAGCTTCTTCTGGGTCTCCCACTTGGGTGCAGGGGCCCAAGGACTTGGGCCATCTTCTACTGCTTTCCCAGGCCATAGCAGAGAGCTGGATCGGAAGTGGAGCAGCTGGGACTCTTACTAGTGCCCATATGGGATGCCATCACTGCAGTCAGAGGCCTTACCTGCTATGCCATAGTACCCCCACCTTCCTTTCCCCCCCGGACAAGTTTTGTTTGCTTCATTTTTGGAGGCTGTAAATATACCTAATTAGTATTTATTATTATTTAAAAGGTGATGTTCTGAATATTGATCCAATGAAGTTCTATACACATCTCTACAAAACACTGTTCAAGTTACATGCAGGTATGTATGTTTAGATATTTCTCTATTACAGACTTGCCTCTTAAGAATATATTACGTCTAGAATTACAGTCAATCGTGGATGAGAAATAAGAATGGGTACATAAAATGTTGGCTTCCCAGTGCCATAAATATGTATTTAACTTGGGTAAGACTTGGAGAGAGAATTTTCAGAATTGACTGGAGGTGCAGTAACTATAGCCCACTGCATCTTTTAGTAGTTCACCAGTACTACTTCATTGGTTAGGAAAATGGTTTAGGATTAGTGCAACAGTTCATCTTGGGTTTTTCTCAAGTTAAGTGAAATTTGCATAATGCAGAAATAAAGAGTACAGCCCTGATGGATGTGTGTGCTGTTTCAGGTGCTACCAATGAAGGTGTAGAGATTGTACTCCAGTGCCTTGACATCATGCTAACCAAGCGCAGAAAGCAAGTTTCTCAACAACGAGCCCTGGCTTTCATCAAGCGCCTTTGTACCCTTGCTCTTCATGTTCTTCCAAATTCAAGCATTGGCATTTTAGCTACTACCAGAGTATTAATGCATGTAAGTAGTAATACAGATGAACAGAGCTTAGTTCTTAGTGGTGCAGTGACATTTTGTTGTTATTTTTTAAAGATTTACTTATTAAAGTCAGAGTTAGAAAGATATTCCATCTGCTGGTTCATTCCCCAGATGGCTGCAGTGGCCAGTGCTGAGCCAGGATAAAGCCAGGAGCATCATCTAGGTCTCCCACATTGGTGTCGGGCCCAAACATTTGGGTCATCTTCTGCTTTTTCCTGGCCATTAGCAGATAGCTGGATTGGAAATGAAGCAGCCAGGACCTGAATCAGAGCCCATATGGATGCTGGCTCTGCAGGCAGTGTCTTTACCCAGTATGCCACAGCAAATATTTCTATAAGAAAGATTTTTTTTTTTTTTTTTTTTTTTTTTACAGGCAGAGTGGACAGTGAGAGAGAGACAGAAAGGTGTTCCTTTGCCATTGGTTCACCCTCCAATGGCCGCCGTGGCTGGCGCGCTGCAGCCGGTGCACTGCGCTGATCCGATGGCAGGAGCCAGGTACTTATCCTGGTCTCCCATGGGGTGCAGGGCCCAAGCACTTGGGCCATCCTCCACTGCACTCCCTGGCCACAGCAGAGAGCTGGCCTGGAAGAGGGGCAACCGGGACAGAATCCGGCGCCCCGACCGGGACTAGAACCCGGTGTTCCGGCACCGCAAGGCGGAGGATTAGCCTAGTGAGCCGCGGTGCCAGCCAAGAAACATCTTTACAAGTGGGATTTCAGGGTGAAAAGAATATCTTCTGTTGGAAGGTAAATTATATTCAAAGCAAGCCAAGATAAAACATAATCTTGCAATTTTTGTTTTATAATATAAACCCCCTTTTTTCCTTAAAGATTTATTTTTTGTGGCATAGTGGATTAAGCCTCTGCGTTTGATGCTAGCATCCCATATGGGTGCTGGTTCAGGATCTAGCTGTTTCCTTCCAATCCAGCTCCCTGCTAATGTGCCTTGGAGAGCAGCAGAGGATGAACCAAGTGCTTAGGCTCCTGCACCAATATGAGAGACCTGGAAGAAGCTCTGGGCTCCTGGCTTTGGGCTGGCTTGGCCCTGGTAATTGCAGCTATCTGGAAAGTGAACCAGTGGATGGAAGATTTCTCTCTGTGTGTGTGTCTCTGTCTGTGACATTGCCTGTCACATAAGTTAAAAACAACAAAAAAATTTATTTATGTGAAAGAGTCACGGAGAGATCCTCCATCTGCCAGTTCACTCCCCAGGCAGCTGCAACAGCCAGGCTGAAACCAGGAGCCAAGAGTTCTGTCAGGGCCTTATAGCTCTTATACAACCATAAATTAAAACGTAAATACAAGTACAGACCAATAATATCTTTCTTTAAAAAGATATTTATTTGAAAGGCACAAAGAAGGATATAACTTCATCTGCTAGTTAACTGCCCAAATGCCTGCAATAGCTTGTTTTGGGCAAGGCTGAAGGTAGGGGTGAGGAATGCCTCCCACTTTGGTGGCAGGAACTCAAGTACTTAAGCCATCCTCTGCTGCTTTCCAAGTGGCAATAGCACAGAGCTAGATTGGAAGTGGAATAGTCAAGACATGAACAGGCACACCAATATGGAATGCCTGCAACCCCACCTTCAACTTAACCTATTGTTCCACAGTGCCTGCCTCAACATTCTTTAAATAACAGTATTCATTTTAATTAATTTCTCTCTCTCTCTTAAGATTTATTTTTTTATTTATTTGAGGGACAAAGTTACAGAGAGAGGGAGAGACAGAAAGATTTTCCATCTGCTGGTTCACAATCCAAATGGCCTCAATGACCGGAGCTGAGCTGATCTGAAGCCAGCAGTCAGGAGCCAAGAGCTTCCTCAGGGTCTGCCATGGGGGTGCAATGACCAAGCCCTGGGGCCATCTTCCACTGCTTTCCAGGTCATAGCAGTGAACTGGATTTGAAGAGGAGCAGCTGGTACAGGAACCGGCACCCATCTGGGATGCCGGCGCTTAAGGTGGCAGCTTTACCTGCTCCACCACAGCACCGGCCTTAATTCTTTCTTTTTTAAGAAGATGTATTTAATTGAAAGAGGGAGGGAGAGACAGAGGTTTTCTATCTGTTGGTTCATTTCCTAAATGGCTGCAATAGCCGGAGCTGGGCCAGGCCAAAGCCAGAAGCTTCATCCAGTTCTCCCAGAAGGAATCAGGGGCCCAGGCACTTGGGCCATGTTCTGCTGCTTTACCAGGCCATTAGCAGGGAGGTACATCAGAAGTGGAGCAGCCAGGACTTGAACCGGCACCCATTTGAGATTTTGGCATTACAGGTGGTGGCTTAATCCGTTACGCCACAATACCAGCCCCTAATTAACCTTCTTGTTTGTCGTTTTTGCAGACTTTCCCCAAAACAGATCTCTTGCTTGACAATGAATCTCAAGGAAGTGGAGTTTTCCTCCCTGAGCTGGACGAGCCCGAGTACTGTAATGCTCAGAACACTGCTCTCTGGGAATTGCATGCACTGCGGGTAAGAGCAACCTTCTTTTTTTTTTTTTTCCCCTATTTTTTAACCACAAATAGTTATTGCCACAATACCTAAACTTTATTTTTCTGGGCCTGCCTTTTTCCCCTTTTCTTTTTAAAAATTATTACATTAATATGTCTCATTTTTACTTTGCTCTTACTATTCTTTCATCCATTGAGGAAAAATTCAAAGCAGAAAATGGTAACAGTTTTGTGGGGCAAATAAATATGTATGTGTCTGTGTGTGTGTATGGCTTTTTAAAGAAAATTTTCGCCATGATGAATCTTTGTATTGTAAAGTAATGACCTTTGTAAACTGTGCTTGTCCTCTTCAGAGACATTACCATCCCGTAGTGCAGAAATTTGCAGCGCACCTGATTGCTGGAGCACCTGTTGAAGGCTCTGAAGCACTTAGGCCCGAGCTGAGCCGAAGGTAGTGACACCTTTGCTGTATTTCCATTGACTGTGAAAAGTCTGCTTTGTAAAGTAATAGACCATGAAATACAAGGTGCCAGTTGGATATGAACTTACTTCATACTCCTGAATTATTCTAAACAGAAAAACATGCTGTGATTTTGTTAGTTTTGTGTAATCACTTAAAACCTTTCTTTTTAAGTGATATTTGAAAAGTTTCACATATTTACTTTATGTGCAGATAAATCACCAGTCCAAGGGAGCTTCCATTTATGTATTTACTTACTTTCTTAATTTGAATGGTCCTGCTGTGGCAAGAAAGTGAGAAAATAAGGAGAGAGAGAAAAAGAGATGCCTTGGAACACTGGCACCAGAAGGGCACCACTTTCTTTCCTTGGCCTTCCCAGGAGTACTTCCCATCCTACAAAAAGCTTGGATGGATTCTTCCTACATCTACCTTATGTTCTTCCAGATAGGGGAAGGGGTCTTCCTAAAAGAAATATCTTTGTTTTCTTAAAAATTCATTTATTTATTTGAAGAACAGATCAACAGAAGGAGAGGGAGAATAGGATATTCTGTCTGCTGGTTCATTCTCCAAATGCCTGCAATAGCCAGGGCTGGGCCAGGCTGAAGCCAGGAACTGGAAATCCATCCAAGTGTCCCACATGAGTGGCAGGGCAAGTACTTGGGTCATCCTCTACTGCCTTCCCAGGTGTATTAGCAGGAAGTTGGTTCAGAAGTGGGGTAGCTGGGATTTGAACCAGTGCTCCAATATAGTATGCAGACATTAAGAGGTGGCTTAACCCACTGCACCACAGTGCTTGTCCCAAGAAGCTCCTTTTTCCTCAACTTTTTATTTTGACAGTTTTAGAAAGTATGGAAAAGTTGAAAAAAAATTTTCCTCTCCACTCTTCCCCATTTGGGAAATACTTCAATTATTCATAAGAGGGAAGAAATATAAAAATTACAGAAAAAATTTTTAAAGGTTGATTTATTTGAAAGGCAGAGTTACAGAAAAAGAGGGGGGGGGAGGGCAGGCAGGAGAAAGAGGTAAAAAATATCTCCCACGTGCTGTTTCACTCCCCTAATGACAGTAATGGCCAGGGCAGAGCCAGGCTGAAGCAGTAGCCTGAAACTGTATCCATGTCTCTCCTACATGGTTGTAGGGGCTCCAGGACTTGGGCCGTCCTCCGCTGCTTTCCCAGGCACATTAACAGGGAGCTGGACTCAGACTGGTACCCACCTGGGATCCAGGCATTGCAGGTGCTAGTTCAACCCACTGTACTACAATGCTGGCCCTATAAAGAACAGAAGTTTATTGCTTACAGCTCTGGAGGCTGCAAAGTTCAAGAACAAGGTGGCCACAACAGTTTTTGTTGTCTGATGGAAGCTGCTCTGTGCTTCCAAGATGGCACCCTGGTGCTCCATCCTCTGGGGGATGAAGCACCTATGACTTCATGTGACAGAAGGTCAAAGGGCAAACAGGACAATACTTTAATCCTCTTTTATAAGGGCCTTAATCCCATTCACAAGGGAGGAGCTCTTATGGCCTAGACACCTGTTAAAACCCTACCTCTTTATACCATCACATTGGCCATGGGTTTTGGAGGGCACATATTCAAACCATAGCACTTTGTAATGCCCACCACTCAGGAGTAACATTGTGCTCTTCGCTGCAGATTTCTCTCTTTTACAAGCCCACTGCTTTTTCAATTCAGAGATCCTAAATCAGTGACCTATGGGCCAGGCTGATAGTTTTTGCCTCTTAGAGTTTGTACAAGGATTGAATTAGTTGCTATCTTTTAAATATTGTAAGAATTTGGTTAAAATTCACATTTATTTCTTCTCTAGATTTGGTGACACTGACTGTATTTTTAGATTTTTAGATGGCAGTGGTCAACTGCTGCCCTTACTAAATGAGTCATGACAGTTTTCCATAAACCCTTTCCTTCACACTTGCCAACTGCCCCCATCCTTACCTTGTCACCTGCCCCTCAGCCTTGTTTTTTGAAAGCAGAGAAAAAGGAGAACAATTCTTTGTCCCTCTTTTTAAGAGAATGGAAACTAACCCCAGATCATTAAGGATTCTTTAGCATGCCCATGGGTATAGATATATTTTCTGTCCTAAATGGCCCCTCCTTATTTTTCATCCAGGCCAGCAGCTGCAATGTTGAGTTGTAGCTGAAGCCCATGCTTCAGTCCTTTGGCTACCGTGACTGAGTCAGGCTTCATTGTGTATTGTTCGTGGGACTGTGGTTGGGTTGGGATTTGATCACACTGAGTCTTCTAGGCCTACATTTCAAAATGTATACGAGGTTTCTCTGAGGTGGGTTTAGTTGGATAGTGTTGACATTATGTGAGAAACTAGGATTTTTTTTTAATAAGTAGGTTGGTTGGTTGGTTTCAAAAGCAGGATAGCGTTACACCTTTTATGGGTTTAAAATATGAGTCATTCTTTGGGTGCAATCTAATTATTTTCAAGTTATACGTGGTAGTATCTCCAAATTTCTTATATTTGTGATTATAGATCTGCTGCTGAACTTTTTGAGACTTACAGCATGGCAACAATGACATTCAATCCTCCTGTTGAATCTTCACACTCCAAAAAGAAGGTATGTAATACTTTTTTTTTTTTTTTTGACAGGCAGAGTGGACAGTGAGAGAGAGAGACAGAGAGAAAGGTCTTCCTTTTTCTGTTGGTTCACCCTCCAATGGCCGCCGCGGCCGGCGCGCTGCGGCCGGCGCACCGCGCTGATCCGATGGCAGGAGCCAGGAGCCAGGTGCTTTTCCTGGTCTCCCATGGGGTGCAGGGCCCAAGCACCTGGGCCATCCTCCACTGCACTCCCTGGCCACAGCAGAGAGCTGGCCTGGAAGAGGGGCAACCGGGACAGAATCCGGTGCCCCAACCGGGACTAGAACCCGGTGTGCCGGCGCCGCTAGGCGGAGGATTAGCCTAGTGAGCCGCAGCGCCGGCCCAGTATGTAATACTTTTTACCTTTTAAGAAATTATTTATAAAGATGATTCACTCCCCAAATGCCTACAACAGCTAGAGCTGGGCCAGGCTGAAATCGAGCCTGGAACTCAAGTGGGTGGTGGGGACCCATATACTTGAGCTATCACCTGCAGCCTCTTAGGATGTGCACTAGCAGGAAGCTGGAATTGGAAGTAGAGCTAGAATTCAAACCCAGAGACTCCAGTATGGGATGTGGCAACACATGTAACAACTTAACTGCTGTGCCAAATGCCTACCTCTACTTTTATTTTGAAAAAGAAAAACCAAAATAATAAGTCTCCTAGTAACTCTAACTCCAGCTTGCTTAATTGTTTTATACATAGATTTTTTTCATTGAGGTGTTGATAATAGGATGGATGGTTAGGCTTGGAATTATACAGAGATGGTCATGAGACTTTTATTCAGTACAGGAAATGTTCAAGACTGAGCAAGCATCTGTCATTGTTATGTTTCATGTGTTCATGTCAGCTGTAGCCATTTTTAACTCTGCCTATTAACTGACTTTTGCTTATGGCCAAGAAAACTTCAACTCATACTTTTAATATTTTTCAGGATAAAATTGTACAAGGGGATTCACTTTTAAATGAAGATTTAAATCAGCTAGTCAAAAGACATTGTAATGAAGTTGCTACTCAATCACCCCTGGATTTCACCAAATATTTGAAAACATCGTTACGGTAGTAGAAAGAATGAAGAATCAGTAGACTTTGTTATATATTTGTGTGTGTGTGTGTGTGTGTGTGTGTGTGTATGCAGATACGCATCAAGATATGTTGTCTGCTCAGGACCTTTGTATACAAGGAAAACTTCCTAAGAGTGATTAGGAAGAGGACACATTACCCTTTGCATGGCATATGGCTTCACTCTATATTCTGAAAATGTTACTCATTAAGAGAATCAAGCCTTTTTTTCCTGCAGGTATTTGGAAATTTCTTTCTTCATGATGCTGTTTTTTGAAAAATTAATGTACATATTATAGTTAAAAAACACTTTGGATTGATTCATACTGAACTGTAGTTGCTATATAGAAGAGAAAAATCAAGACCATGAAAAGGTTTTTATTTTACCTAGTTAAGCTGCTCTTTATAAGCAAATACTCTTTAAAACTAAATATTTTTATTGCAATATCATAGATGCAAATGAGAAACATTCTAAATTTGAGTGAAAATATATTTATGAAAATTTTTGATAAAAAAAGCTGGAAATTAGTCCCAGGTTCATTATTATTTTTTTTTTAAAGATGTATTTACTTACTTGAAAGACAGAGTTACAGAAGGAGAGACAGTGAGGTCTTCCATCCTCTGGTTCACTTCCCAAATGGCCTCGATAGCCAGAGGTGGGCCTATCTGAAGCTAGAAACCAGAGCTGCTTCTGGGAGTCTCACGTGGATGTTGGGCCATCTTTCACTGCTTTACTAGGCTATTAAGAGGGTTGGATGGGAAGTGGAGCAGCTGGGAAATGAACTAGTGCCCTATGGGATGCCTGTGCTGCAGGTGGAATCTTAACCTTACTATTGCACAGCGCTAGTCCCTGCTCCCCATTAGTTCTTTATAAATGATATACTTCAGCAGGTAGCCTCATTTAGCCTTCATTGTAGCTGCTTTCAAAGAATGTTTAATACAGTTGTAGTCTCTAAAGTTTTTTGCATTTTTAATTGACATGTCCTGGAAGGTAATTGGAAAAATTTCTCCAGGGTGGTAAAAGCAAGTCTAAGACTTTTCTGTATAGATGGTGGTGGTGGTGGTGGGGGCTTCATTTCGTTTTCCCTTTGTATAGGTAAAATGCCTATTGTAGCAGTACTTTATAGCAGCTTTCCAAATATTTTAGGGCTATCCAGTGAAATGCATGTGTCAGTGACTAACTTGTAAGTATTTTCTACTGTTGATAGTTGAATCAAAACATCTGTTTGATTCTTGTGAGAATTTGAAACATTGTACAGGAATCATATAGTAATATGGCCTGTTATTTTGGTCTGAAGCATAGAGCTCTTTTTCTCATGAAGTAAATGAAAGAAAATTCCTTTACTATTCCAGTAGAGTGGTAGGATATCAACTTAACAGTTGATGTCAATCTTTCAGCATAGTCTTGGGTGAATTATTGTTTATTTTGGAAAGGCAGAGAGACAAAAACAGAGAAAGGTACCTTTGATTAGTTCACTCCTGAGATGCCCACAATAGCCAGACTGGGCCAGATTGGAGCTAGAAACAACGAGCTGGTTCTCTCGTGTGGATGGCAGGGACCCAAGTTCTTGAACCAACACTTAATGCTTCCTAAGGTGCACATTAGCAGGAAGTTAGAATCAGAAGTGGAGGGGCCAGCGCTGTGGTGTAGTGGGTAAAGCTGATGCCTATGGTGCCAGTATCCCATATGGGCGCCAGTTCGAGTCCCAGCTGTTCCACTTACAATCCAGCTCTCTGCTATGGCCTGGGAAAGCAATAGAAGATGGTCCAAATCCTTGGGTCCTTGCACCCGTGGAAGAAGCTCCTGGTTCCGGATTGACGCAGTTCCAGCAGTTGCGGCAAGTTGGGGAGTGAACCAGTGGATGGAAGACGTCTCTCTCACTCTCTGTCTCTCCTTCTGTGTAATTCTGACTTTCAAATAAAAATCTTAAAAAAAAAAAATCAGAAGTGGAGCTGGGGAACCAGTGCTGTGACATAGCAGGTTAAGCCACAGTCTGCAGCCTAGGCATCCCCTTTGGGCACTGGTTCAAGTCCTGGCCACTCCACTTCTGATCCAGCTCCCTGCTGTGGCCTGGGAAAGCATTAGAAGATGGCCCAGGTGCTTCGGCCCCTGCGCACATATGGGAGACCTAAATGGAGCTCCTGGCTCAGCATGGCCCAACCGTGGTCTTTGTGACCATTTGGGGAGTGAACCAATGGGTGGAAGATCTCTCCTCTCTTTTTCTCTGCCTCTCTTGCTGTAACTCTGACTTTCAAATAAATAAAAGTTGAGGCCGGCGCCGTGGCTCACTTGGCTAATCCTCCGCCTGCGGTGCTGGCACCCTGAGTTCTAGTCCTGGTTGGGGCACCGGAGTACTAGTTGTGGTTGCTCCTCTTCCAGTCCAGCTCTCTGCTGTGGCCTGGGAGGGCAGTGGAAGATGGCCCAAGTGCTTGGGCCCTCGCACCTGCATGGGAGACCAGGAGGAAGTACCTGGCTCCTGGCTTCGGATTGATGCAGCGCCAGCCATGGCGGCCATTAGGGGAGTGAACCAACAGAAGGAAGACCTTTCTCTCTGTCTCTCTCTCATACTAACTCTGCCTGTCAAAAAAATAAATAAAAAGAAAATAAAGTTGAGCTGGGACTCAAACTTGGGTATTTCAACGTGGAATGTGGGCTTTCCAGGTGGCATTTTAATCACTGCACCAAACACCCACCCCTGTGATTTTTCTAGAAGTATTTTGTGAGGTCAAACTTTATTTTTAAATATTTATTTATTTTAGAAAGTTGGAGACAGAGAGAAATCTTACATCTGCTGATTCATTCCCCAAATAGCCGCAACGACCTGGCCCAGGCCAAAGGCAGAGCTTCTTCCATGTCTCCCACATGGATGCTGGGGCCCAAGCACTTGGGCCATCCTTCACTGCCTTTTCAGGCCATTAGCAGGGAGCTGGATTGGAAGGGGAGCAGCTGGGACTCAAACCGGCACCCATATGGGATGCTTACACTGCAGGCCATAGCTTTAACCTGCTGAGCCACAGTGCTGCTCCCTGAGGTCAGACTTTTTAGGCTTGATTGCTTCATGATGAGAAAGGTATGATTCAGCATGTAAATATTGGCTTACATATAGCCCATCCTTTAGATAGAAAACAAAACCTAGGAGTGTTACTAATTTGTGGGTAACCAAAGGTCTGTCCCCATAAGAGCACAAGTTACCATACCATGTCACAAATCATTTATTTTCCAAACATATACAAATACATTTATACTTCAGCAACAGGAACTGTAGTTTAGATGAAAATTCATTTGTAAAATAGAAATTCATCAGCTATTTTATGCTTGTATTATGTTTCTAATTTCTTGTTACATGTATATTTGCAGAGGGACCATAAAATTATACATCTAATATTTGAATGTCCTGTATGAATTTGATGATGAAATATACTTGTGCATTAACTTTATATGACCTTATGTTGATGAGTTTCTTTTTCAGAACCAATGCCATTATTCATCACATATGTACTTTGCTGAGGTCATACGAAGGTTTACTGTAGTTTTTTTGTGTCTTAACCTAATATTGAGCATTTACCATGAACTTAGCACTATGCTATGCACTTAAAAGTGAATTGGGGTAGTAATGGGCATAAGACAGTTTTAGTCTTTCATGATTTATGCTGAGGCAAATCATTCACACAGCACTTAAAAAAAAAAAGCAGTATTATCTAATCAATATTAGGAATTATTTCAAAGTTCAGATACTTATGTCATCTGATATAGGGATGGTTTCAGAGAATGCTTTTTGACAGGCTTCAGCATAGTCTATTTTGAATCTAAGACATGTATTTCAAAGATACTCATTTCAGGTATTCTTATGTCAAAGTTCTTAGCCACCAGCCAAGAATTGCTTATAGGAAATTTAAATATAGATACGGCAGAAAACACATACATTGTTAACAGAGGATCAAGAAAATGTGTTGACCCAAATCTGAACTCTGTGGAAGAGGTAGTCTCCCTTTTCTGATACCTTTTTGGGGGAACAGGTATGTTCTTTTTCTGGACTCACTGCTGATGTGAGAGAAGCAAATGAAAAGGGATCAGAGACTGCCATCTTGAGAGCACTTGCCGTATAGGATGCCTTTCACTCTGTCAAGTCTAAGATCAAAAACAGTAGTGAGGAAAATCCTAGTCTTGTTTATTAGCATGGAAGCACATCTGTAAGAGCTTTGTGTTTGAGTTTACTTAGTTTTACTGGATCAGAAAGCACCCCCAGTTACTTTGCAGAATTAAGGAAAGCCTGTAGGTAAAGTGGAGAGATGTACAGAGATACTGATAGGGAGGATTTAGGATCTTGATAGGAAGATTGAATTAAAAAGGAAACTCTACAACATCCTTGGGGACATACTTTGATTAATGAGCCTCAGTGTCTCCAGAGCCACTGAGATAGAAGGACTTGACAAAAGCCAAGTTTGGTAAAAAACAAGGCACTTGATCCTCCACTTTTGCTGAGTCTACACTCTGTATTTATCCCCAGCTGGAGGACTGTAAGTAACACATGAAACAAGGACAGCACTTTCTGCTCAGATAATATTGTTATTTGCTATAGTTTATCCCAACTAATCCTAACTTTGTAGCACAACACTCTGGTAATCTTACATCATATTGCAAAACAGCCAATTCTAGATGAGCAAGTGACTGAGAGGAAGTTAAACTGTATTATTTCTCCATGTCACACATTGTCTTTTTAAAGTGGGCAGACTGATAGAATTCATACTTTAATTCTCCTTTCTTTTCACTCTTAGTGAAGCTTATTAAGTACTATAATAAAACAAACTTGGATGTTTATTCTTTTCATTTCAGGTTAAAAGTATGAAGTGGTAGTTGGTACAGTCCTGGTGGCTGTTTTAGATGCATCATAAATGCATTTGGTATACTGATAATGGCTTTGTAATTCAGATAGGCTCTAAAGAAATGTTCATATTTTTGACAGACACTAGGTTGTGCTGGTCAGTTGTAATGTAAAGTAGACCCTCTACTTAAAAACCCAGACTCAAATAGAGTATATGCGTTTACCTCAAAATGTGATGAACTACCAGATTAGGATGCAATATAGGCAGTAGTCTGGGTTCACTCTTGCAAAACAACTTAGTCTCCCATTCAGTCTCAGAGTAGGATTCAGATTTGTGCTGTATCCAAACCAACTACATTAAAGCTTATGGGGGTGAGGTAGGTGGACTAGTGCTTAGAAAGAGTCAAAGCCAAATGAAGAACCTAGAGAGAACAGTCTTCCTTTTCATTTCTTGTTGCCTCTAGAGTAGTAATCCAGTTTCCAACACATGGTAAGGCAAACCATTTGATCTATTATAGAAGTTTGAAAGTGTTTTGAATGCTGCAGCATTGTGCATTTGTTACAGACTATTTCATTTAAAAGAAAGCTTATAGTAGCACTGTATCAAACTGTTATAGTCTGAATTCTGTTGACAAGAAAATGGTGGTGGTTCTGGTGTTAAGGCTTTGACTTACTAAGATCTTTAAATGACATGAAAGCTGTGTGATGTATTTTACCACTGCAATTTTTGGGATATGCAAGAAATATGAGGACTACTTTATTCATTTTTAGAATTCTTAAAAATTTCTGAAAGCAAAAGTTAGGATTTTAGTGTGCTTCATAATTCAAAGAAAAATACCTTGAAATTTAATAGCAATTTAAAGATAGTTTGGGATTTACTTTAGAGGAAAATGTAATTTGTTTCGTACCAAGAAGAATCCTTTACACTGAACTAATAGTTTTGTACAGCAAGGTCTTAAAAAATAATTTACATTAAATGGCAAGTATTGCTTGGATCGATAGCTCTTAAGCAGAAATGAAGCTCTTTTACATGAAACTCAAGCCCATTTCAGATATTCATAACATATATTTTCATTTTAGGAGGGTTGTCTTCAAATAGTGAAGTAGAAAAGTAACACTTCTAACCCATTGAATATCAAGGAAGTTATGTCTAATAAATATATAAGTACAGTGTCAGTACAAACTTTGAAAAATAAATAAGTTTACCTTAAACACCAACTCAAATCTATTTTTCTTTTAAAAAATGGTTAGGTTCCTTGTTAAGACATCACAACTCAGTAGAATATAAATTACACATCATTTTAAATTCATTTTGTGAAAAACAGGAAGGCAATAATCTGTGAATATATAAGCAATAACCGTTTTTAAAAAACTCATGTCTTTTCTATATGTAAAAAATTCTAAAGAAGAGTGCACTATTGTACACAGTATAGGAACTGCATTGACTTAATTTTAATGAATTTTACGTTGTAGGACATATTTACATTTGCAATGCCCGAAAGCTTCCAATTCTCAGCCAAAATGTATGGCTAACACTGGCTCCTTGTCCTCAGTTCTCAGGTTGGAAAACTATGGCTCTTGGGCCACATCCAGCCTGCCAACAGCTTTTGTGTGGCCTTTGAACTAAGAATAGCTTGTACATTGTTAAGTGGTTGAAAAAATTATAAGAAGATATGTGAAATTCATACCAAATTCTAATTTCAGTGTCCATCAGTAAATTTGTTTTACCAGAATCTAACCATGTTCCTTCCTGTACGTACTGTCTGCAGCTGATTTTGTATTACAGTGGTAGAGGTGAGTAGTTGGAACAGAAACCATTTGGTTGCCAACTCTAAAATATCGCGCATCTGGCCCTTTACAGATATAGCTTTGCCGACCCTTGTTCTAATTCAGTTATTGCAAGCTTATGATGGGTTTTCCAACTGCTTACATTTATAAAATGGCAATCCCTTGGGCTTCCTTCCTTCATTGGTCAGTACATTAACTGGTAGTTACCAACTTGTGCCATTCTGCTTGTCTTCAACATGGACCTTACATCGTGTGTGACAGTTTCAGTTCAGAAATAATCAATTTCCAGTTTTAAGTGTAACAGAAATAAGGAAATTATATTTTTTCTGCCATGTTTGTTCTTTAACTTCTTGCTGGGAGAGCTTCACCTGTAATGTAATATACATAGACTAATTAGTATATTGAAAATGAAGCAGAAACTTTTATAGCATAGCAAGTATTCAGAGTTGTTTAACCAACAGAAACCCAGCAGTGGTGACTAGGTTTGGGGGGACAGCTTGTTTGCTAAAAACACAGTGTTAGAACATGATGTTCCTAATGTTGGAACATGAGCTATTTCTGCCCTGGAACACTACATTCTTTAGGAAAAAAATTTTATTATAATGTTAAACTCTTCAACTTGAAGAGAAGGCAGAATTCTTTCAATTCATTGTGCATTCAGATAAGAGTAAGGTGAATATTTACTTCAGATTCTTAGAATTACTGTAACTTCTTAAAGCAGATAGCATGAATTATGTCAAATGAATGATGCCACATGTCTTTTTTCTATAGGAAAGCAGAATTTAGAGGCAGTCATCTAAATTACTACCACCCTTCCCATTCTAAAATACAAGTAATGAAAAATGTTCACTACAGGGGCTGGTGTTACGGTATAGTGGGTTAGTTGCCACCTGTGATGCCAACATCCCATGTGGGCACTAGTTTGAGTCCTGGCTGTGCTACTTCCAATCAGGCTCTCTGATAATGCGCCTAGGAGAGCAACAGAACATGATCCAAGTGATTGATCAGATCCCTTCCACCCATGTAGGAGACCCCAGTGGAGTTCTGGGCTCTTGGCTTCTGCCTGACCCAGCCATGGCTGTTGTGACCATGTGGGGAATGAACCAATGGATGGAAGATTCACTCCTTTTCTGTTCCTCTCTCTGTGTAACTTTGCCTTTCAAATAAATAAATCTCTTTAAAAAAATGTTCACTACAGCATGCATATTAAGACAAATTTCTAGTGGAGTTGTATTTTTTTTTTTTTTTAAACATATGAAAAACAGAGTGACAGGGGAATGGGCAGAGAGAGACTGAGATCTTCAGTTTACTGGTTCGTTCCCTAATTGCCCACAAGGGCTGGGCCAGGCTAAAGCTAGGAGCCTGGAACTCCATCTGGGTTTCCCACATGGATTGGAGGGACCCAAGTACTTTGACCATCATCTGCATCTTTCCCTAGCACATTAGCAGGAAACTGGATTGAAAGTGTAGTAGCCGGGACTCAAATTGGTACTGTGATACGGGATGTGGCAGTCCCAAGTGGCTGATTAACTACCTGTGCCATAACACCCTCTCCTGGAGTTGTAGTCTTAGCCTACTAAAGCAATCGTACAGTATACAAAGGGCTTCTGAAATATAGGGTGGTACATTCACTACCATGAGTGTTAATTTCACTCTATCCTTCAACGAGTTACAATATAGGTGTGATAAGCACCTATACAATTTATTTGCTGCTAAGTTCTGAATATGAAAAACAATATTTAAGTTTTGACTGCTCTCCTTAACATACTCACAAAGCCATTACCATACTTTGTCACTTCCCTAAAAAGGCCTCAAGCTCACTTGACTTTTGGAGGAGGGACTGATTTAGCAACACTGGGACAGTAAACAAAGTCTGGAACTTAAAAAATTGTAATCCCAGATGTAACTCAGCAGAAAAAGGGTGCTGAACTTCCTTGGAGCTTCATTATCTTATTTACACTCAATATTATCTGAGGCTGTGATGGGAATTGTTACTATAGTTGTGAGATTTCTTTCTGATGAGACTACATACAGAATCTCAACAACCTTGATCAGAATAGATGTATATACAGATTCTTTGAAAGGGGAGATTTCCTGTATTTGGCATTGCTTTTTAATTTTTTTAAGGAATACAAATTTCATCAGTACCACTTTAGGAATATAGTTATGCTTTTCACAATACCTGCCTTCTCACCCCTCCTCCCTTTCCCCCCCTCCCTTCTCCATTAAGATTCATTTTCAGTTAACTTTGTATACATAAGATCAACTCTATAATGGTAAAGAGTTAAACAATTTGCACACACATGCACATTTTGAGGCTGTTTAAAATCAAGTTTGGTTCCACCAAGAAGTGTCAGTGAATTCTTTGTGAGCTTGTGTAATTTTGCAGCAAAATATATATTTATTTGAGAGAACATTTCCATCCACTGGTTCACTCCCTCAAATGCCCTTAACGGCTGGGGCTTGGCTAGACCAAAGCTAGGCGCTGTGAACTCACGCCAGGTCTCACCCCAGGTGGATCACAGGAACTTGATTACCTGTTTCCCAGGGTCTTCGTTAAGAGGAAGCTGGAATCAGGAGTGGAGCTGGGACTGAAACTCAGGTCCTTTGATATGGCATCCCAAACCAGTATTTTAAACTGCTAAACCAAACTCCTTCCCCCAATTTTATATGCAAAATCCCTGATTGTGATAGATATATGGTGATACTCTCTATAGTATAATCCTGCCACAGTGCATTCACTATACGATTGGTCTTGTGAATTTTAAATTTTGGAACTACAGTGAAATAGGTACAGTTGGGCTTTAATTCTCCCTTAACTTCATTACAAAATTAAATGATGGGTGAGTGGATTAATGGTTAAGATGCTGGGTCCCACTGCAGATTACCCAGCTGTGGCTACTGGCTCCAACTTCTTGATAATGCAGACCCTGGGAGGCAGTGATAATATCTCAAGTAATTGGGTGTTTGCCACTCACATGGGAGACTTAGATTGAGTTCCAAGCTCCTGGCTTTGGGTCCGGTCAGCACCGGCCATTGTGGTCATCTGGAGGAATAAACCAGCAGATGGGAACTATCTTTGTGTTTATCCATCTCTCCCTCAAACAACGTAAAGACAAATGAAAGAAACAAAAACTCTTAAGTGAAAAGAATAAGCTTATGTTTTATTTCCTAACATGCCTTTTTGTTCAGGTTCCATATAATATGCTTTAAAACAGAACAAATGATACTCTCTGTGAATACCAGACAGTGAGTTCTAGACTGATAAAATAAGGCTTTGAGATACGTTGGTTAAGTTGGCTGCCTTGGGGTCCTTTGCTTAGTTATCTACAAAATAAGGAGGTCTAATATTATAAAAGGTCAAGCTACATATGAGGATACTGCAAAAACTTTGTGGAGAAATGAATTTTCTTTTTTCTTTTTTTTTTTTTCTTTTTGACAGGCAGAGTGGATAGTGAGAGAGACAGAGAGAAAGGTCTTCCTTTGCCCTTGGTTCACCCTCCAATGGCCGGCGAGCTGCGGCCAGCGCACCGCACTGATCTGATGGCAGGAGCCAGGTGCTTCTCCTGGTCTCCCATGGGGTGCAGGGCCCAAGGATTTGGGCCATCCTCCACTGCACTCCCTGAGTTTATTTTGGTGCAAAAAATTTTAAAATCTGTACATTTTTCATGATATGCATATTTCATGAACTTTTTAAAGACCTCATGTGTGCATGAATTTCAAAATATTTTGCCCCTCAGTAAACTTACAGTCTCATTTTCCATGACCTTTTTGCAGGATCCTTGTGTATCTTCAGAGTCCCTTCCATAGTAAAGGTACCAGTCTTACCTGACTTCAGGTGAAACCCTCCTCTTGGACAAGATCAAATGTAGTACTAACTGTGCCTCACAGAGTAATTTAAGTTGAAACCTGTCTCAGAATGGTGCAATGACAGCATACCTGGGTAAAACATGCTGCCCTTGGTCACTGCCGATAATCCATTGTGTCTCCAGGGGACAAACCACACATGGGTTTCTCCTCCTTGTTTTGGATGTTTTCTGAGGCTAAGAGCTGAGAAGGTGATGTGAGTCCTCGAGGCTGTTTAGTTGACTTGGTGAACTTTTTGAGTTCACTGGCAAAAGAAATGCCTTTTCTTTTATCTTCTCGGGAAGCCTGTGGGGAAAAAGAATCTTTCATTGGTACTGGGTTAAACTGAGAGTCCTCAATCCATGTACCATGTCAGAAGGAGCTCTTTCCTCTTCTGCTAAATAGAGCTTTGGAAAGAAAGGCTCTTCTCAGAGGGGAGCACCTGTTTTTTCACCGTGAAAACATAGCCAAATAATTTTCTCCCAGCTAAATTCCTTGACTTTAAGAACTTTCTCCTAGATTTCACTAGCTCTCAAATCTGATTCTGGTGTGGTTATGAATATCAAAAATTTATGAAGAGTGTAAAGTAACTTTTAAAACATTACCTGCACCTGTTCCTTTAGCTTAAGGATGAATTTTCCCGCACCTTTCCACTTGCTTTGGGCTTGAAACACACACTCCTGATCCAAAAGGACTCGCTGAGAGGGCTTTGGGGTAGAAGACTTCTTGGTGCCAGTGTCTTTCACCACCTCTTCCAGAAGCACGTAGTCACTTGGGTTGGGATTGCTCAGGATGCTGTAGGAATATTTGGCTTTGCACAAGGTCTGAAAGATAAGTTAAAGTCAACTGCATAAAGAAAGACACAGTACCTCCAATATTTGCATTCATTCTAAATGAAACTTTATGGTTGAAAAATGCAGACTTACAGATGGAAGGGATCTTCCAAAGCAGATCACCAAACTCCTCATTTCACATTAGTGTAGTTACAACTTTTAAGATACTTTACCACATTACCTTACTAAACTTCCCAATAGTCTGTGACTTAGGTGGTATTATCCCTATTTTGAGATGAAGAAGCTTAACCTTTTAGAAGGTAAGTAGATTCCAGATTATGCACAACTGATAACATAACAAAGACTTGAACCTGATATTCTTCACAACGAAATGCTGATAGGAAGATCATTACAATCACCAAGGAGCAGACTCCTGCCTCTGGAAGCTATTCTGTCGCACAGGCTGCCTCCTTGTCACAGTCTTGTATTCTGAAGGAATTTCAGAAGTCACTTGGTCTCCTTTTTCATTTAGTACAAGAGTATCTTTGATTTATGATGTGTTGGAGCCAACTGGAATAGGCTAGTGAATTTGGACAGGAGTTGTTTCTACAACAGAAATAAGTTAGGGAGGTTTTTTCTTTTAAAGGGAGCTAGACTAAGGCACAGACCCAAGGTCTTGTTCAGGATCTCATAGTAAGATGCAGAGCTGTAGTTTGAACCTGGATCAATTTGATGTGGGTCTGTGCTCTTAACCATTATTATGCTGTATCATTTCTCAGGCAAGTGCTTAGTAAATGCAAACCACAACAGGCTATGAGGGAAGTACACAGTTCTCTGAACCTGTGTGGACAAAGAAACATGATCTAGAGGAAGGGAGTGGCCTTCTGCTTGTCTTCTGTAGGGTCCTTAAGAGATGGTCAGGCATCTTTGGGACAAGGGAATGATCACTGCAGCCTCGCTTCCTAGATCTGGTATCATCAGTGCCTGATAGAGATCCAAACTCCTGGTAGATACCAGTTCACTGTTGAAGGAATGAACCAATAGCTTCCAGCCTTCGGAGCGCTCTCTTCCTTTCCCCCCATTGCTCTAGAACTTGATTCATAAATTGAGCTGTTGACAACTAATTCTAACAACTGATGTCAAGGAAAGGACTGAGGTGGGGAAGGAAGGGGCTGTCACCTGCTGAATGACGTCCTGTGCAGTGCTGACACGGGGTGCCTTGATGACTGTCCGTGGCTGCTCTGGGGAAACGTCATGCACCTGGACAAAGAAGCTCTCTTCCTCTGAGCTCAAGATCACCTCTCTGTCATCTTGAACAATGGTTTTCTCTTCTGGGATCTTTGTTGAAAGGAGAAAAAAGTATGAGTAATTGGTAGAGAAAAATCTAGCAAAAACAGAGCTGTTACTTAGGAATGTGGAAACAGTTCTTAGTTCTATATCTTGTATACTTTGTTTCATAAACTAGTCTAAAAGAAGACACCTGTCTTTGGAGAGGAAGAAATGTATTTCTCCTGATATTGACAAACCCACAAGGTCTGACCCACAGTAAGCCTGTTCACCTCCTATTAGCTATGGATTTGGAGAGTCCAAAAGAACACAGTGAAGTTCATTTAAGAGAATCCCACCCATTTCCATGTAGCTTGTGAGCACAGAAGAAATGCTGGACATCTGAAATGTGAAACAAGTGAAATTGTCAGCCAAGCTGAAGGAAGCAAAACCCACAGTACAAAGGCTGAAATTGGCTGGAGGCAAGCTGCATTGAATACAAGTATCAGCAAAATTTTCAAGCAGCATAGAAGTATATCAATAAAACAAACTTGTCCCCTACTCTTTTTTTCTCCTTTTTATCTCCACCTCATTCTCCACACAAAAAAACCTCTGATGTTAGGATATGTCCTGAATTTAGCCAGGGGTATTTATCTCCACCTAATTCTCCACACAAAAAGCCCTCTGTTGTTAGGATATGTCCTTCTGAATTTAAGCCAGGGGTATACAAGGTTATTTTTGTCTGAATAAATATTTTATATACACAATAAACCCCTGCGATGCTATGAATTGAGATATATGATTGTAAGGTGGCTCCTGTTCTTTATCCCCATTGTCAGATGAGGGTAGCTTAAAGTTCTCTTTAGAAGGGGGACTTAAGAGGGTAGGAGTGTCAAGGCAAGTAAATGGTAGGCAAACCCATCCAGAAATGAGGACTTGCCAGAAACTCCTGTCCGCAGAATTCTAACCTATTCTCCCATCCAAGCTACTGAAATGGTGCAAACTAAGCAGAGAAAGCCAGGAATCTAACTAACCTGGAACTTCAACCAGCCACATGACCCAGAAGGGTCTCCACTGATATTTAAATAAAAGAAAAAAACTGCATCTAGGTGGCACCAAACTAACAAGAACTGGCTTCTGGAGCTTGCCCCTCATCTGCTTATACCTGTCCCAATCATTTCCTTAACCTTCCAACCATTTTGTGTTAAGAGTTTGCAAGACTCAGTTGTTTGGCCCACCTACTAGATAGTGGTGAGAGGGGAGAAGAGTTATAAAATGAGACTGTACTCTCCTACTTAATACTCTTCTACAATTTGGTTTTTCTCCCCCATTTAAAGGAGTGTGCTCTTTGGGGACAGGGCTGTAGTGTTGTGGGTTAAACTACCTGCAATTCCAGCATCCCATATGGACGCCGGTTCAAGTCCTGGCTGCTGCACTTCGGATCCATCCCCCTGCTAACACCTGGGAAGGCAGTGAAAGATGGCCCAAGTCCTTGGGCCCCTGCACCCACCTGGGAGACCTAGATGAAGCTCCTGGCTTTGGCCTGCTAATGCACCTGGGAAAGCAGTGAAAGACGGCCCAAGTCTTGGGCCCCTGTACCCACGTGGGAGACCTAGATGAAGCTCCTGGCTCCTGACTTCAGCCTGGCTACTGAACCAGCAGATGGAAGACTTCTCTCTGCTTCTCTTCCCTCTCTCTCTTTAAAATAAAGTTTTAAAAAAGTGTGCTCTTTATTTCATGTCCATTTGCAGGGATCTTAGTGCATAATAGGATATGGCTGCATAATATGTCATTGCATTGATCATAATTAGCCAAATTGGGAGTAACCAAAAACCAGGTAGAAATTAAAAAAGGTTCTCTAAGTTATCACATAAAATGTTCCAACAACAATGCACTAAGCATTACTTTTAAGAGATCAACTTGGAGCCTCATTCAGAACATTTTCACTTTCTGGGTTTCATCCATGTTAGAAGCCGCAGGTTTGTGAACAGATGATAAAACCAGGAGAGGGGTTCCAAGATGGCAGGAAAGCAATAGATCGGTCTGATTTAGGCAGGCGAAATTAATATTAAAAAAAGTGGAGAAAGTACACTTTCAAGGGAAACTACAGGGGGAGGTCCTGGGAAAGCAGTGGAAATGCCCTGGACCCATATGGGATGTACAGTTGGAACAAGAAGCAATGAAACAACAAAGAACCCAGCAGCTTAGATCTGGGGGAAAAAAGCACCTGCCCTGGCAAACCAGGTGAGATTGGACTACACCGGCCTGTGCTGCTGTTGATAGAACTGGAAGGAGAGTTGCATGAACTGCACTATTTTTGAGTCTGGCCTGGATCCCGCAGGGCACCAGGGCAACTACTCAACCTGCGGTGGAGGGGTGGGGGAGCAGGAAGTCTCTCGCTCCCCCCTTTCCCCTACAACAGTGCCCTGCAGCCAGTGGTGGGAGGGTTGGCGCCATTTTTGGATATAAGGAGGTAGCAGCTGCTCCAGCTCTTGCGTGTGCACCCAGCAACTATCAGGGCCACCCTACACCCAATCAGGAAGGGTAACCACAGCAGTTCAAGAGCAACTAATGACACTATCCACTGTGTGAGCTGCAACCACTCGGCAATGGGTGTGGAGGGGGAGCCATCCCTACAAAGGGAAGTGCCACCTGCAGGACTCCATTGTACCAGTTGTGAAGTGAGTGGTGCTGTGGCTGATGGGTATTGTGCACATCTGTGACCCAGGGATCATACCAGAGAGAAAAACCTGTGTTCCCCACAGACTTTGAATCTGGTTGGGAGGACTGGACTCTATCCAGCGGGCTGGAACACACACGGACAGTGGCTCTGGGAACACCTCAGGCTCTGTGGACGGGGCAAGCTAATAGGGTGGAGGCACCCCACCTCTACGCCTTGTTCCTGAGAGCCCTGGGTACTGAGACTTGAGAATACACTGAGAGGAGGTAGCATTTACTTGGTTTCCAGGCAATCACAGTGTGCTGCTGCACACTCTCAGAGATACTTGGTTGCTTAGAGCAGCTTATAGCACAGGGAACTGTGCTCACAGGAAGGACTGTGTGGCTCATGTGTGCATTCATATGGCAGTGCAGATGAGTGTTGAACACTGGGGACTAACACCTGGGTATTCCTCAGATTGGAGGAGAAGGGAAAGAGTGGTCCCACCAACAGAGGTGACAATTCCTCTCCATCCAGTTACCAGAGAGTTACCACACACAACTTGGGTGTTATCCTGGATACTTGCCCCATCCTGGAGCATTGACCAGAGCTCCCTGGCCACACCCATCACACACCTCTTGGTATCCATGGAAAGTGTAGACATCCCATTAAGCCACGGAAGCATAGCTCTAAGCCAACAGAGGAGGAAAAAAAAAAAAACTCTACAAATGCCTCAAAATAAATGCATAAACTCATTGAACAACAATAAGGAAGACAATATTTCAATATTAGAATGTGAACATTAAGAGATTGAGGATATATTGGAAATGGAATTCAAAAAATTAATCAGGATTACTCAAAAGCAATCAGAAGCAAATCTGTAACCTAAAGAAAATCATATATGATATGAATGAAAAATTTTCCCATGAAATTGAGATTTTTAAAGGGAAATCAAAATGAAATACTAGAAATGGAAAATCCAATAGAACAAATAAGTACAGTGGAAAGCCTTAACAACAGAGTTGGTGAGGGAGAAGAAAAAATATCTGAGCTAGAAGACGAATCTCTGGAAATTTTACAGTCAGAGCACTCCCCCCCCCCCCAAAAAAAAAAAGAAATTAGAAAACTTAAAAACGGTGTTGGAGATCTATGAGATAACTATCAAATGACCCAACCTATGGGTCTTAGTGCCTGAAGGTATGGAAAGAGAGAAGGGACTAGAAGGCCTATTTAGTGAAGTGATTACAGAAAACTTGCCTAATTTGAGAAAAGAATGTACAAGAAGCACACAGAACAGACATGACCAGAAAAGATATTCACCATAACACACTGCAGTCAAACTGTCCACAGTAAAGTATAAAGAAAAGATTATAAAACGAGCATGAGAGAAATGTCAGATTACTTTCAGAGGATTTCCAATTAGACTCACAGCCAACTTCTCATCAGAAACCCTATAGGCTAGAAGACAATGGCAAGATATAGTCCAAATCTTAAGAGGAAAAAAAAAAGAAACTCACCCAGAATAGTGTACCCTGCAAAGCTCTCATTTACAACTGAAGGTGAAATTAAGACCTTCCATATCAAACAGAAATCGAATTTGTCACCACTCGTCCATCCTTACTAAAGGAGCTAAAGGATGTGCTACACACAGAAACACAGAAAGCAAGCCATCATCATAAAAAAAGGTAAAGATAAAATCCTCCAGTGAAAGTACAAAAGAAATCCAAATTGAATGACAGGAATATTCACAGAAAAATGGCAGGGCCAAGTAGTTACATTGAATGTAAATGGCCTCAACCGTCCTGTTAAAAGATACAGACTGGGGACTGGCACTGTGGCGTAGCGGGTAAAGCTGCTGCCTGCAGTGCTGGCATCCCATATGAGCACTGGTTTGAGTCCTGGCTGCTCCATTTCTGATCCAGCTCTCTGCTATGCCCTGGGAAAGCAGTAAAGGATGACCCAAGTCCTTGGGCCCCCAAACCCACGTGGGAGATCTGGAAGAAGCTCCTGGCTCCTGGCTCCTGGCTTTGGATTGGCACAGCTCTGGCCGTGTGGTCCATTTTGGGGGGTGAACCAGCAGGTGGAAGATTTCTCTCTCTCTCCCTCCCTCCCGCCCTTTTTTCCTCCCTCCCTCTCTGCCTCTGCTTCTCTGTAACTCTCTATCTTTCAAATAAATAAATAAATATAAAAAAAAAAAAAAACAAAGAAAGCTACAGACTGGCCATATGGATTAAAAAATCAGACCCATCTATTTGCTGCCTACAAGAAACATACCTCACCAACAAAGATACACATAGACTGAAGTAAAAGGCTGGAAAAAGATAGTCCATGCTAACAGAAAGAAACAAAAGGGCAGGTGTAGCCATTCTAATATCAGAAAAAATAGACTTTAATACAAAAACTGTTAAAAGAGACAGAGAAGGACACTACATAATAATTAAGGGATCAATACAACAGGAAGACATGACTAATAAAATTATATGTACCAAATTACAGGGCACCTGACTATTTAAAAGAACTATTAACGGATCTAAAGGGAGACATAGACTCCAATACAATAGTAATGGGGGACTTCAACACCCCACTTTCATCAATGGATAAATGAACCAGACAGAAAATCAACAAAGAAACAACAGAGCTAATCGACACTATGGACCAAATGAACCTAATGATATCTACCTAACTTTTCACCCCACAGTTGCAGAATACACATTCTTCTCAGCAGTGGCTGGAACTTTCTCTAGGATAGACCATATACTAGGCCATAAAGCAAGTCTCAACAACTTAAAAAAAATCAAAATTATAATACCATGCACCTTCTCTGATCACAATGGATTAAAGCTCAAACCAACAACTCAGGAATTTCAAGAACATACACAAACACATGGAGACTGAACAACATGCTCTTAAATGAACAGTGATAGAAATTGAAAGAGAAATCAAAATATTTCTGGAAACAAATGAAGATGACAATACATATCAAAACTTATGGGATACAGCAAAAGCAGTGTTAAGAGAGAAGTTTATAGCAATTAGTGTCTACATCAAGAAACTGGAAAGACATCAAATAAATGAGCTGACAGTGAATGTCAAGGACCCAGAAACACACACACACACACACACACACACACACACACGAAACAAAACCCCAAATTAGGAGGAGGAAAGAAGTAATTATAATTAGAGAAAAGGGGCTGGCACTGTGTCTTAGTGAGTAAAGCTGACACCTTCGGTGCCAGCATCCCATATGGGTGCTGCGGTTCAAGTCCTGGCTGCTCCACTTCTGATCCAGCTCTCTGCTAAGGCCTGGGAAAGCAGTGGAAGATGGCCCAGGCCTTTGGACCCCTGCAATGACGTGGGAGACCTAGAGGAAACTCCTGGCTCCTGGCTTTGGATTGGCCCAGCTCTAGCCATTGCAGCCATTTGGGGAGTGAACCAGTGGATGGGAAGACACTTCTCTCTCTGCCGCTGCCTCTCTGTAACTCTTTCAAGTAAAATAAATAAATCTTAAAAAAATTAGAGAAGAAATAAACAAAATTGAAACAAAACAATACAAAAGATCAATGAAATGAAGAGCTTGAAAACAATCCCAGAAGCACAAAGCCAAAATTAACAAGTGGAATTACATCAAACTAAGAAGTTTCTTCACTGAAAAAAAAAAAATACACAGCAAAGTGAAGAGGCAATCGACAGAATAGGAGAAAATAATTGCAAACTATGCAACTGATAAAGGATTAATTTCCAGAATATATGAAGCACTCAAGAAAACAACAACAAAACAACCAACCTAGTCAAGAAATGGGCAAAGTACCTGAACAGACATTTTTCAGGAGAGGAAATTCAAATGGCTAATAGACACATGAAAAAATGCACAGGATTCCTAGCCATAAGGGAAATGCAAATCAAAACCACAATGAGGTTTCGCCTCACCTCTGTTAGAATGGCTAACATGGCTAATGGTTGTTAGATTTCATACAGAAATCAACAAACAACAAATGCTGGCAAGGGTGTGGGGATAGGCCGGCACCATGGCTCACTTAGCTAATCCTCCACCTGTAGTGCTGGCACCCCAGGTTCTAGTCCCGGTTGGGTTGCCGGATTCTGTCCCGGTTGCTCCTCTTCCAGTCCAGCTCTCTGTTGTGGCCTGGAAAGGCAGTGGAGGATGGCCCAAGTGCTTGGGCCCTGCCCCTGCATGGGAGACCAGGAGGAAGCACGTGGCTCCTGGCTTTGGATCGGCATGGCGCGCCAGCCATAGCGGCCATTTGGGGGGTGAACCAATGGAAGAAAGAGCTTTCTCTCTCTCTCTCTAACTCTGCCTGTCAAAAAAAAAAAAAAAAAAAAAAAAAAAAAAAAAAAAAAAGGTGTGGGGATAAGGAAATCCTAATCCACTGTTGGTGGGAATGTAAACTAGTGCACCCGCTGTGGAAGACAGTATGGAGATTTCTCAGAAAGCTGAATGTAGACCTACCATATGACCCAGCCATCCCACTCCTGGGAATTTATCCAAAGGTAATGAAATCGACATATAAAAGAGTTATCTGTACCCTCATGTTCATTTCAGTTCAATTTACAATAGCTAAGATAGGAATCAAAGCCAGATGTCCATCAACTGAAGACTGGATAAAGAAATTACAGATAAAGAAAATACACTATGGAACACTACACAGCAGTAAAAAAAAAAAAATGAAATCCTGTCATTTGCAACAAAATGGATGCAACTGAAAACCATTATACCTAGTGAAATAGCCCATCACAAAAAGACAAATATCCTGTGGTTCATCTGATCTGTGGTAACTAATGGAGTACTTAAAATGTAATCTACAGGAGTGAAACTGACACCTTGAAATACAATGATTTTGAAAAGCCCTTGCCTTGACTGTCAAGGAACAATGTTTTTCTTGTTTGTTTGTTTTTGTTCTCTTTTTCTTTTTTCCTCATTCTATTTGGTGAACTCAGTGTAGGTTTAATCTTATGAGTATAAAATCAATTGGAAATTGATCTCTGTAAAAATAAGAATGGGAAAGGAAGGAGGGGGGAGGAGGAAGAAAGGTAGAAGTATGGGCAGAAGGGGGGAACAAATCACCATGTTCACAAATTTGTATATATTAAATGGTGAAGTAGTATTCTTTAAGCAAAATTAAAAAACACCCACACAATGGAATAATACTGAACCTTAAAAGGCTGCAGTCTTGTCATTTACAACAATGTGGATGGAACTGGATGGAACTGTGTGAAGTGAAATAAGCCAAGCACAGAAAGATAAGTGCCAGATGATTTCACTCATATGTTAAATCTGAAAATATTACTATCACAGAAATTAATCGTATTAAAATATTCCAAATATACAGGAAAATATAAATGTTTGTATTGGGGGAAGGAATGAGAAAACACAGGTCCAAAGATAAAAAGTGGAAGATACACAGGATGAATAAATCTGAAGAGCTAATGTATGATGTGAAGATTGTACTTAATAAAAATTGTGTTAAATACTTAGATTTTAACTTCTATTGTCACAAAAATAATTATGTGAGGTGATATATTGTAATCTGTTTCATTATAGAAACAATTTTACTTCCTATAAGTATCCCATAAAATTTACTTTTTATAAAAATTCAGGCATTCCAAGTGGTGGCTTATTTATTTGAAAGACAGAGATACAGAGAGAGACAGAGCCAGAGGGAGAGAGGTCTTCCATTCCGTTGGTTCACTCCCCAAATGACCACAATCAGCTGAGCTGATCCAAAGCCAGAGCCAGGAGTTTCTTCTGGGTCTCCCATGTGGGTGCAGGGTCCCAAGGACGTGGGCCATCTTCTGCTGCTTTCCCATGCCAGAGCAGAGAGCTGGATCAGAAAAGGAGCAGCTGGGACTTGAACCAGCACCCATATGGTATGCCAGTGCTGTGGGCTTTAACCCTCTGTGCCACAGTGCTGGCCCCATTGTCACATTTTTGATATGAGTCTTCTGATAGTTTTTTTGAGCAGTAAAGCAGTTTCTATTACAGGTTACACAAATTAGGACAGTGAGATTTACATAAGTTAGATGACCTGTTCAGTGTTATCTAATTTGTTGCAAGGCCCAAGTTTGTCTAGTTTCAAATCCAATAGCAATTAGAGGAGGGCACACTCACCACAGATGTGGTATCTGGGAGCCAGCATTGTGGTGCAGTGGGTTAGGTTACTGCCTGAAATGCCAGCATTTCATATGGGTCCTGGTTCGAGTCCTGGCTGCTCCACTTCTAATCCAATTACCTGCTAATGTGCCTGGGAGAGCAATGGAGGACAGCCTAAGTGTTTGGACTCCTGCCACCCATGTGGGAAACCTACATGAAGCTCCTGGTTCTGACCTGGCCCAGCTCTTGCTGTTGAGGCCATTTGGGGAGTGCACCAGAAGACAGAAATTGTTTCTCCCACTCTTTCTGTAACTCTGCTTTTCAAATAAGTAAGAAAATATTTTTTTAAAGATTTATTTATTTTTTGAAAGATAGAGTTACAGAGAGGCAGGGAGAGAGAGGGAGAAGGAGAGAGAGAGAGAGAGAGAAAAGGAGGAGGAGGAGGGGGAGGGGAGGTGGAGGGGAAGGAGAAGGGGGGGGAGGGAGGGAGGGAGGGGACAGACTTCCATCCAGAAGAAGAAGGAGGAGGAGGAGGAGGGAGGGAGGGAGGGGACAGACTTCCATCCGCTGGTTCACTCCCCACATGGCCACAATAGCCACAGCTGGGCTGATCTGAAGCCAGGAGCCAGGAGCTTCTTTGCAATCTCCCACATGGGTGCAGTGGCCCAAGAACTTGGGTCATCTTCTTCTGCTTCCCCAGGCCATAGCAGAAGGCTGGATCGGAAGAGGAGCAGCCAGGACTTGAACAAACACCCATATGAGATGCTGGCACTGCAGGCAGCGGCTTGAGCCGCTATGCCACAGTGCCGGCCCCAATAAGAAAATCTTTAAAAAAGGAGGGGGGGAATACCTGACAGCACAGGAAACAAGGAAATGATAAAAGGCAAGCAGGAGACATCATAGATCACAGACAATTTGGAGACTTTGTATATGGCTAAACTGCTTGTTTATTTCACTGGTACCACAGAATAAATTAAATGGAAATACTTACAACCCAAAATCTATCATCTATGATATGCCATCTTGCTTTCAATAATTGCTAAATTCATTTACCCAAGTGGTAGATATTTATTGGTATCACTATGCACCAGGTAAGCTTACATACACTAAATGTCATTTGTTCTCTTTTTGAGATATATTTAATCATTTAAAAAATTTCCCATTAATGGAGCAGGGATTTCAAAAGTATTTTTTTGCATTAAAATAAACTTACCATTTAATTCATCTTGCCACACAATTTATGAAATATCTTCATATATTTAAGTTGCGTATGGGTACCCTATGGGTACCCTAACCTCCATAGTAGCTTGCTCCCTCCCTCCCTTCCTTTTTTCCTTTTCCCCTTCCTTCCTTTCTTTGAAAGAGGGGGGAGAGAGGAAGAGGGAGAGAAAGAGAGAGAGCGAGCCAGCGAGAGAGATATCATCTGGTTCATTCCCCAGATGCCTGCAACACGTGGGCTAGGCTAGGTCAGCCAGGAGCCAAGAACTCATTCTGGGTCCCCCACATGGGCCACGGGGATTTAAGTACCTGCTACTTTCTAGAGTACACATTAGCAGGAAGTTAGAATTGGAAGTGGTGCCAGGACTTAACCCCAGGCACTCTGATCTGGGACACAAACATCCCACATGGAGGCTAAACCACTGCACCGAACACTCCTGGACCCAGTCCTTCTAATCATGAAGTGAAGTCCCACGAGTGTTCTCAGTACCCCCCATCTCTCCTGCTCTCTGCCTCTCGCTGCCTCCCATGGTGCTGGGTGTACATAATCCACACAGACTGACACAACTCAAGCCCAGATAGCACGAGATGGGTATGGTAGAAGGAACAGTGACCCAGAAGCTTTGAGACTTCAGTTCTTTCTACTTCTGATCCTGTCATGATTTAAAGTTTTTGGATCTCGGTTGTGTAAAATGGTTTCCATTATATCACTAGATCACTCAAGACAGTGGCAGTTTGAAAGCTCAGTGCTGTAAGGAGTGATGCAAATACATGGTTTGAAAAATGTATACTTGGCACCACATGGTACTCCTATATCCCATATTGGACTTCCTGAGTTCAAATCTCAGCTCTGCTTCTTTTTTCTTATAGAAAGCTTTTATTTAATAAATATAAATTTCTTAAGTACAAAAAAAAAGAGAAAAATGTACTTATTCACTGATGTTGTAACTCAAGGATATTTTAGTGGCTGCTGTTTAATGAGAAAAAGACAATTAGAAATGGGCAAAACATTTAAGAGAGAATTTGAAGATGTGTTCCATCAACAGAAGCCAACCAATTTGGAATCAACAGAGCACTGGCTGCATCCCTTCATTCATCTGAGTGATCCTGGGCATTTAGCACATGTGAACATATACTTTCACTAATTCTGACCAAAGCTGATAGACTTTTCTGGCTTTGTGTGAAGTTATGGGATATTTTCAAAGAAATATTATTGGTTTGCTTACCAGCACAGAACCTTTTACAGGTAGAGTATCCTTTACCTGAAATAGTTGGGGCCAGAAATGTTTCAGGCTTCAGTTTTTTGGGGGAGAGTTTAGAATGTTTGCGTAGACTTTACTGGTTGAGTGTCTTTAATCAAAAATCCAAAATCCAAAGCCTTTTGAGCATGATGTTGATGCTTAAAGTTTCAGATTAGGGCTGGTGTTGTGGCACAGCAGGTTAAGGCACTGCTTTTGATGCTGGCATCCTATACTGGAGTGCTGGTTTGAGTCCCAGCTGCTCTTACAATCTAGTTCCCAGCTAATGCACTTGCCAAGGGAGTAGATGATCGCTTGAGTACCTGGGCCCCTGCCACCCATTTGGGAAAACTGGATGGAGTGCTGGGCTCCTGGCTTCAGTCTGGCCTAGCCCTGACTTGTGGCCATTTAAGGAATGAACCAGTGGATGGAAGTTTCTCTCTGTTTCCCCACTCTCCCTGTAACTCTGTCTTTCAAATCAGTCAATGTTTTTTAAAGGAGGGGGGCAGTATTGTGGCACGGCAGGTTAAGCTGCTGCTTGTAATGCCGGCACCCCATATCAGAGTGCTGGTTTGAGTCCCAGCTACTCTGCTTCTGATCTAGCTTCCTGCTAGTGTGCTTGGGAGGGAAGCAAAGATGGTTCAAGTGCTTGGGTTCCTGCCACCCACATGGGAGATATCTGGGTTTAGTTTCTGGTTCCTGGCTTCATCCTGGCCCAGATCTGGTTGTTGTGGCCATTTGGGGAGGGAACCATGGATAGAAGATCCCCCTACCCCCACCCTCATTGCTCTGCTTTTCAAATAAATTAATCTTTAAAATTTAAAGTTTTGCAGTTTGGAGCATTTCAGATTTTGTATTTCACATTAGGGATACTCAACTTGTATGACCTGGGGCCAGTATTGCTGATACAGCAGATTAAATGACCTCCTGTGACACAAAACATCCCAGGAGTACTGGTTCAAGTCCTGGCTGCTCCATTTGCAATCTAGCTCCCTACTAATGTACCTGGGAAGGCAGTAGAAGATGGCCTAAGAAGTTGGACCCCTGCCACCCATGTGAAAGATCTGGATGGAGTTCCCGGATCCTCACTTTGGCCTGGCTCAGCTCCACCAGTCGTGACTACTTGGGTAGTGACCCAGCGGGTTGAAGATCTCCCTCTCCCTGTAGCTCTGCCTTTCAAATAAATAATATAAATCTTAAAACAACAACAACACTGTATGAGCTAAAACTTTAGCAGGCACTAATAGGAAGGCCACCAACCCACAGCTGTACAATACCTACAGGCTTTGTAGTACACAGTACAGTAGTTCCCCCTTTATCTGCATTTTTATTTTCTACAGTTGCTACTGTCAATCATGGTTCAAAAATATTAAATGGAAAATTCCAGAAATAAGCAATTCATAAGGCTCCATTCTGAATAGCCTGCTCTGTTCCAGAATGTCCATAACTAACCACCTGCCCATTTGTCACTTTAAGTAGCTGAGTTAGTTATCAGATCAACAGTCAGGGTTATGGCAGTATTTTATATAGGGTTCTGTGCTGTCTGTGCTTTCTTTTTTTAAAAAAGATTATTTATTGGAAAAGGTTACAGATAGAGAAGGAGAGACAGAGAGGTCTTCCATCTGCTGGTTCACTCTCCAAGAGGCCTTGATGGACAACGCTGAACCAGCCTGAAGCCAGGAGCCAGGAGCCAGGAGCTACTTCCAGGGCTCCTGCATGGATGTGAGGGGTCCAAGTACTTGGCCATTTTCCACTGCTTTCCTAGGCACATTAGCAGAGAGCTAGACTGAAAGTGGAGGAGTTGGGACTCAAACCCATATGAGATGCTGGTGTTGTAGGCAGCAGCTTAAGCCACTGGGCCACAGTGCCAGCTCCTGCTTCCTTTGTTTTATAAGGGATTTTTAAAGACTGGATGTTAACTAGAAATACAATTCTGAATATGTGTAGAAGAATACAATCATTTCTCTACATTTACTTAAGGTTAGTGTAAACCAAGTTGTAATTAGAAGAAACGCTGAACTTGAGGGTGGTGGCAAGCAGGGAGATGGTTACTGACACTGAGCTCTTCTAGTGTAGGCTATTCCTGGACACACTTACTTCCTGCTGAGTTTTGAAGACGATCCTGCCCACATAGCCTTCTTCTGGGAACCAGCTGCTCAGGATCTGCAGGATCTCTTCTTCTGGGCCAATGGCTCTCTGGAAAGGCTGCTTCCTGCACTCATTCTTTTCTTTAGATATAAAATACTTCTCTTCCATCAAAAAATAGTCTGTGGCAACAGGTTTGGTGTCATGGTCCATTTTCAGAATCTAAAAGAAAGAACAAAGGCAAATTTTGGCACACCTCTGAAAAGTGAAGAAAAACCTTGAAAACAAAACAAGTCTGTTTTCGTGGTGTTCAGATAGGTTTGCTGTGCAATTTACGAGTGCATTTTCCTCTGGAGGGATGCATCACTCTGCTGGGAAGATCTAAGAGTTGTTTCAAGTCCAAGAAGGATTGTTCACGTCCACCTGGGCAATAGCACACTTTATTCATAATCCCTGGACAGCGTAACTATGTTTCCCACTGCTGGAATAAGAACTGACTGAATCAAAAACTGTAGATTTTGCAGTCCACAAACTTAGCCCTTTGTAATCTCCCAGCACAGGACCAAGGGTAAAGAACCTAGCCCAACTTTTACTAAAATAATTGTTTTCTCATGTTGGAAATAATCATCTTCTCAAGGCAGGTTCACAGGGCTAAATTCTCATCTGATCCAAGTTCATGGGAATTTCCTTTCAATAAACTCTTGACAGTATGCTTAGAGGGTTCTTTCTCCCTCTTTCCTCCTCTTCCTCCTCTTCCTTCCTTCCTGATTTATTCATTTATTTAGAAAGTAAGAGCTACGGTGGGGGGAGAGACAGACAGATCCTTCATCCACTGGTTCACTCCCCAGATGGCTGCAACTGCTGGGGCTGGACCAGGCCAAAGCCTGGAGCCAGGAACCTCATCTGAGACTCTCACCTGAGGCAGGGGCCCAAACACGTGGGCCATCTCCCGCTGCTTCTCCTAGGCGATCATCAGGGAGCTAGATTGAAAGTGGAGCAGCTGGGACACATACCAGTACCCATATGGGATGCGGGTGTCACAGGTGGCAACTTTACCTGCTATGCCACGATGCCAGCCCCAAGAGTTCTTTGTTAATTAATAACCCCTGTGCAGTCAAACAGAAAGGCTGTGGAGACTGCAGCTGGGCTGACCTGAGTCTGAGGTTTGCCTTTAACACTTATGGGCTGTGAGGCATGGCATAAGATACTTAACCCCTTGGAGACTCGATTTTCCCACCTATAAAATGGGAAATAGTAACTATAATAGTCTCTTAATTTTCTTTTGTTTTGTGGTTGGGGCATAAAGTCTGGCATGGGTATATTATGAGAAATCAATAAATACTAGCACCATCCCAGGTACTTTTTACTGTGTTCTTTCTCACTCCTATTGCACAGATTTCTGATAACAGACTGAACTTGGGAGTGAACGTCAGTGGCGTTGAGGAAGCTCTCACTTCCTGTGAGAAGTGGCTGAGTGCTGAGAGGAAGCTGCCACCACCTGGTCTAGATGAAGCAAAGGCCCTTCTCTCTAGGCCCCAGCAAGGATGCAATGGCCAGAGTCAACACTGTGGCCTCTCGCTGGAGCCAGAGCAGAAAGGAATGTGCTGAGGAGGCGGGCAGACCCTGCTCCTTCCAGCCCAGCCTCTGGTCTGTAATGGAGGCCATTCTAAGCTTTGACTACAGGGGCCAAGACAAAGGGATTACTACATCATTGCTGCTATGGGAAAATTCAGGACCTGACGTTTTTAGGCGGCCATTGGCCTGTCCCCTCCATGAGGGGGCGAGCATCACCCCTTCCTCAGGCCTGCTTTATATCCATGTGCTTATTTGCAAGAGGTGACAAAAAAGCAATGGGTTGCTTCTTGCAGGTGGCCCATGGAATGGTTTCCTTGTCCCTCCACAGTCTCAAGTGCTTTATGGGAGTGCACACTGAAGTTCACAGGATGACGGATTCCAAGCAAAACCCAAAACCCTTGACAACAGCTGCCACTTGATAAACTATGAAATTTGACATCTAAACTTATTTCCTAGGATTCTATTTAAACCCTATATAAAGTTGTGGGCAACATATTGCTGGTCTGCAGAAATACACTCTCTCAAGGGACACAACCATTTATTAACACTTTTTAATGTAAGGTTTTTCAGTAGTTTTTTCTTTTTAAAGATTTATTTGTTTGAAAGAGTAAGAAAGGGGAGGAAGAGGGAGAGGGGAGGGGGGGAGGGGAGAGCAGAGAGCGGAGAGTGGAGAGTGGAGAGGGGAGAGGGGAGAAGGGAGAGGAAGAGAGAGAGAGAGAAGTCTTCCACCTGCTGGTTCTACCATCCGGTTCACCAGATGGCTGCAATGGCCAGGGCTTACCCAGGCACTTCTTCTAGGTCTCCAGGGTAGCAGGGGCTCAAGCACTTGAGCCATCTTCTGCTGCTTTTCCCAGGCCATTAGCAGGGAGCTAGATTGGAAGTGGAGCAGCTGGGACTCAAACCGTCCCCTGTATGGGATGCAGGTGCTACTGGCAGTGGCTTTACCAGCTATGCTACAGTGCTGGCCCCTCAATAGGCTTTTTTTTCTCTCTTTTTTTTTTTTCAATAGGCTTTTGATCCCCTGTGACCGTCCATTCATTACACGATTGCAGCTACATTTCAGCCTAACTTCTAAGGGAGCTCAAGGGTCACTCCACTTGGTCATTGTTCCCCTTGGTCTACTCCAAGAAGGAGAAGGAATTCTGAAATGAATTAAGGATAACATAGTCTGCAGAGGTAGTAGGCCACTGTGTCAAGCACAGTTCGAGCTTCTGGTGTGGACAGAAAAGGGACTACATACAGGCCCTGCCTTGCCCTCCCTCCTCTGGGTGCTGCTCTGCCTTGCTGACTCATACTCCAAGTCATTGCATGGATCACAATACTGCCTACCGAAGATCACAGAGATCCCTAAGGGGATCCACAGCTGATGTGGCACAGCATGAGAGCCCTCAGGAGGTTCAGCTACAGAGTCTTGGGTAATAAGCTGGCATTCTCTTGTTCTAGGCTCTCCATTCTTCCTTGTAGCACCAGGAAGGTGACTCAAGGGTCAAGGTCAAGTGCCAGGGGAAGGAGGCTGCTGGCTGTTCAACATGCAAAGGCAGGCCTTAGGCAGGAGGGGCTGGAGATATCTTCTCGGCCCCTGTGGACCACGCTAATGCTCTTAGAGTTTGATCCAGCTCCTAGGATGGCACGTAGATTTCATTCAGCTAACTGCAACTCTGACTGATGAGTAAGTTCTGAATGAGGAAGGAAGATGAGGCCCGTGTGCCAGCACAGAGGGAAAAGCACACAGGGTTGCAGGGCCATTCATTCTGGTCTCCCCCCTTCTACATCCCAGTGTTTTATGTGGCTGAAGAATTGTTAAAGTTTTTTTCTTTGGTCTAGGTAGCCTGTTTAGTGGTACAAAGATCCCTCAGAACATTTTTAGAGTGCATCTCAATATTAAGATATTTACAAAAAATTCAAAGGCATATCATGAACATCTATGAATTAATGCACGTGTGTGTTTAAACACACACATACATGTTTATATATACACACACCACATACATACAATAGTGGATTCTCCCCACCATGGGCTCAGTGGACTCACTTGCTGGAGAAGCTGTTTTGCCTTGGTGCCTCCATTTATAGTAAAAACCACAAAGGGCTCTGGGCCTGGGACCCCATGTACCGTGACTCTGTGAGTCTGCAAACATTTTCTTTCTTCTGTGTTAAACATCTGTCAAAGAAAATCACAAGGTTTCTCATTCATTCTAAAAAAATATGGTATCTCTAGGCTATATTCAATACAGAAATGCTTATGCTTAGAAGTATATACAGAATATGTAAATACAAAAGACAAGAACGCCTTCACAACCTGAGGCATCTCAAGAGGTAGAGGAAGCAATGGTACATCTTCCTCAAGAGCCTGTTGAGGGTTTTCGGCAGCACACCACCAAAGTATGAATTTATTTTAAATCACAGTGTCTCTTTCTATTTTACTTAGAGACAGATATTATCTGAAAGGCAGGATAGTCTTTGTCCATGGCCTGACATTCCACAGTATCTACTGACTTTCATTTCCCTGGAGTGCATTGGGCATAGGAAGATGCTAAGTGCTCCACCTTTGGAGAACTTACTGTCTAGGAACATAAATAATATTACAAAAACTATGTCTGTAAGAGTATGGTAGGTGTATAACTTACAACTTTTGAGCATTTTGTGGATGAGGGTACTACAAAAAGTTCATGGGGGTGGCTATTTGGCATAGTGGTTAAGATGCCACTGGAGTACCTGCAAACCACATCATAGTGCCTGGGTTAGAATCCCAGCTCTGCTCCTGATCCCACCTGCTGCTGTGTACTCTTGGAGGCAGGGTGATGGCTCTGGTGGTTGGGTTCCTGCCCTGGATTGAGTTCCTGGCTCCTGACTTTGGCTGTTGTGGGTGTTTAGGGACTAAACCAGTGAATGGGAGATGGAGCTTTGTCTCTGTCTCTGTGTCTCTCTCTCAGCCTTTCAAATAAAATAGTTTTAAAAAGGAAAATGTGTTTTGATGTAAAGACTTTTAAACCCCATATTCAATTTCTCATAACATTTTCCATGAACTCTAAAAATATATTAGTATATATTAATTCATTCAAAATATGAATTAATTTATGGGCAGCTAACAGTGAATCAAACATTATGCCTTACTGTGGGGACTCAGGGACAAATGGGAACCTCAGTGAGCTTTGTGATTGACAAGCTGGAGGAAGAAATCCTAAAGATGCAAGCAAAAATACAACCACGCAGGCCTTTGACTAATTGGCTAAAATTCAGATTGAATCTGGCAAAATGGTGACTGGAGGTTTGACATGTTTTAGCGTGTATTTTATTTTTATTTGGGGTGGGGAGGCAATCTTGGCTTTTTCATTCTGCTTGCACAATTTATTTTCATTTGATCAGTTTTACTGAGGTAAGAATTGTGCATTATGTAAACCTATGAACTGTCACTATGTGTTTACGTGTGTGTGTGTGTGTGTATGTTTGAGAGACAGACAGAACTCAGAACTCAATCTAGGATTCCCCTGTGGATGGTAGGACCCAGTCATTTAAATGATCACCACTGCCTCCCACGTCTGTATCAGCAGGAAACTGGAATTGGGAGCTGGAGCCAGGTATGGAACCCAGGTGCTCCTATTTGGGATGTGGCCATCTTAACCAGCATCTTAACTGCTAGGCCGAATGCCTGCCCTGGCCTGTGCTATATTTTTTAAAAGGGGAAATGGTCACCAATGTTTATAGAAATCACGGTGTCCGGATTCTCTTGAAAATACAAAAGATCTGTTGACACTACATGGCAACAAACAGCTGGAGCTGAGAGCTGGATAGCAGCTGCCCTCTGAATGACCCATGAGCTCTCTGCTTTCAGTCTCTGCCCAACCCCTGAAATGCATTTCCATCATCCCCTTGTCACTTGACCCAGCTCTGGATTTTGTTATCTCTGGTATAAACTTTACCCTGAAGGCAATGGAGACCTAAGGGAGGGTTTTTAACAGGGAAGTGACACAATCAGAATAGGTTTGAGATAGCTGTGCTAGGGGGGCACCTAGAGGACAGAGGAGGACAAACCCAGAGGAAAAGAGATCAGTTAGGGACTCAATGCTGGAAGCCAGGTGAGAATGAATGACAGCCAAGGTAGCCAGGGGTAGAGCCAGATGAATAGATTTGAAAGATACTAAGGAAACAGAATCCTCACGTGGTCAATGGAGGGCCATAAGAAAGAGGGAGAAGTCAAGGATGACCTCTAGCAATGTAGGGTGATGCATGCCATGGTCAAAGAAAGTGTTTAGCAAGCAATAAATGCTGCTTCCTGGGAACCCAAGGGTGGCAGGGTGTGATACAACAGGAGCTCCTTAACTCCTAGCACACAGCTCCTACGAATCTTGGAGTCTACAGAGCAGTAAGAGCATCTCTTATTGCTGATGAGATGACTGGCAGCTGAGTAAGACCAACGCGTGATTAGGGGTGGAATTGTAAGCCCAGCTGCCAGACTCCAGGGAGACAGAGGAGATGGAGATTGAGCCAATCAGCTCTGGTCAGTGACTGGATCAGTCACATTTACACCATGAAACCTGCAGAAAAATTCCAATAATGGGGTTCTGAGAGGGTCCAGGTTGGTGAACACACCAAGGTTCTGGGAAGGTGGTCTGGATGCTCCATACCCTTGGTCCTATACCTGGTGCTATGCATCCCTTCCACTAGGCTGATCTGGAGTTGCACCTTTTAAAGGGAACTAGCAATAGTAAGCAAAGCACCTTCCTGAGTTCTGTGAGTCAGTCTAGTGTGGGAACTCCCTGAATTTATAGTGGCTCCGCCAGAAGTCCCAGGGACAAGCTGGGACTTGTGACTAGCATCTAAAGTGGGCCTGAGGCCTTAACATGGGGATGTGGCATTACCTCTAGGTAGACAGTGTTAGAACCAAATTGAGTTGTGGGAAACCCAGCTCGTGCTCAGAGTAGGAAAAGTGGTATGGAAAGACATCAGGTGTCTGGGGTGAGCAGTGTTGAGAGTCAACAGCTCACTCACTGAAGATCTGTGGGATCTTCAGCTTCCTGTGAGATACTGATGTCATGAAGCTCTGTTGTGCTCCTCTGAAAGCCTCTGATGCCTGCTCTTTGGAACTAGACGGTCCCTGCTTGTCAGTCCTCCACATAGGGCCACGGCCTAACCCTCTCCACCTTAGCTATAGTGCTGTTCTCAGCCTTGGTGGCACACTGCAGTCACCTGGCAGTCTTTAGAAACACCAATGCCTGGGGCCCACCCTGAGAGAGGGTGGTTTAATCAGTGCAGGGAGTGGATGGGCATGGGGATTTTTTTTAAAGTTCTCCAGGTGATGCAAATGTGCAGCCAAAGTTGCTATAAAGCAACGAAGCAGAAAGGAGGAAAACCCAAGAAAACAAGGTCAGGGACAGAGATAAAAGAAACTGACAGGGAGGAAGGAAGGAAGAAGGATGAAAGAAGAAAGCAGCGCTGGCTATTTGGAGGTGGCGGTGGAGGTTGTCCAAGCCAGTGCAGAAGCTGCCTTTCTTAGCTGAAGTACAGGATTGATACAGAAGTGACCAGGTTATTAAACACATCAAGAGGGTAACCAGAGGACACACTTCTAAGTGCATTTTCAATTTACAGGAAGCACAATGGAATTAACCAGCTAATTAAAGCAGCGTTTCTTGTTTAAGTGAAGCCATCCTGCATTAGTGGGTTGAGCTCTGGTTCAATGGTTCTTGAACTCTAATGGACATAGAACTTATGCAGGGAGCTGGTTAAAATTCTGATTCTGCAGCGGTAGCCCTTTTCACGGTGTCCAGCTCCCATCCCCAAGGGTGCACATTCTGCCTCTCCCCAAGCAGCAGGTTATACACTGCCAGCAATGCCTCCTGCACACCCCGATCCTGCTCTGCCTGTGACTGTTGCCCCTGGACTGCTGAAGAAGCAAAGGATTTTCCTGGTTTAACTTGAAATTTCCAGAAGTATTCAAGTGGCTCCTACTAGGATTTGGCTAACTAGCCTTCTCCCCATTTTATTTATTTGGGCTGATTTGCTTATTTAGCTTTGCCCTACTTTATTCATTTTGGCTGACTTCCCTAGCAAGCACATTAATATCTGCCTACTCATTAAGAGTATGGGATTTGGTACTAGATGGTCTTAAGTTTAATACTGTTCTGCTGCTTGCTATCTGTGTGACCTCAGATATACTTAGCACTTACCTCCCTCATCTGTGAAATGGAGATACTAATACTACCACAAGAAGTTATTAAGGGGATTGAGTTAGTACATAAGTAAAGTGCTAAGAGCCAAGTTTCATCCACTGTTTTTTTAAAAAATTTTTATTTTTATTTTTATTTATTTGACAGATAGAGTTAGAGAGAGACAGAGAGAAAGGTCTTCCTTCTGTTGGTTGGTTCACCCCCAAAATGGCTGCTACAGCCAGCGCTGCGCCAATCCGAAGCCAGGAGCTGGGTACTTCCTCCTGGTCTCCCATGTGGGTGCAGACACCCAAGCACTTGGGCCATCCTCCACTGCCTTCTCGGGCCACAGCAGAGAACTGGACTGGAGGAGGAGCAACCGGGACTAGAACCTGGTGCCCACATAGGATGCTGGCGCCACAGGTGGAGGGTTAACGAAGTGAGCCATGGTGCCGGCCCTTTTTTAAAATTTTTTAAAAATGATTTAAGAAAGAGAGTGTATGTATATGTTCCTGTTCACTGGTTTATTCGCCAAATGCCTACAACAGCTGGGACTTGGCTGGGGCTGAAGCCAGGAGCTGCAAACTCATGCCAGGTCTCCCAAGTGGGTGACAGGAACCCAATTACTTGAGCCATCACCAGAGCCTCCCAGGTTCCACACCAGCAGGAAATTGGAGTCTAGAACCTGAGCCAGGAATTAAACCCAGGCACTCCAGTGTGGGACCTCTCAGCAAAATGCCCACTCTCACTATTGTTATTATTTTTATAGCTGCCTAATTAATGACTCTCACTGGCCACTTTGTTGTACGACAAAAAAGTCCACCTTCAGTATAGCGATCTCCACAAACACGCTGAGCAGAACAGAAGTTAATTACCAAAGAGGCTGGCAAGGCACTGCCTGAGGGATTTTCTTCCATCCTTCTGCTGTTTATGAATAAACTGGAGATTTCCAAGACTTCATTGTGGAGGTTTCGCAGCTGAAGATGTCGATATCCTGGAATAATGCACAATTGGGAGACGCTTGTTAACACACACTGTTGAACTCTGCAAAGACGACACGCCAATGAAATCAGCAAATGACAGGCAGAAATGGCCCCTAAAAAGGGCTGCGGAGGGCAAGTCCAATGCCTTTCAGCAAGAGAATGCTGCCCTCTGCCCTCTGGAGAGGGTCCTGGGCCACCCAGGGGGGATCAATTTTTCCACATTCTACTGTTTCTAACTTAGACTCAAAACCAGAAAACCTCAGACTCAAAAGGCTGTGGGACAATCTGATCTTTTTGATACTAAAGCATCTACAGATGCCGTTTGACAAACATTCTGTCTTAGAGACACTTTAGTGATGCTCCAGTAATAGATTTGTTAACTAAGTCATAGTGTGAGTACTGTATGTATAAGATGGAATAATATGCAGCCACCAAAAGCAGTAATGTGGATGTATAGTTACTAACAAAACAAATTGTTCACTATATATTTTAGTAGGTGAAAATCAGTAAGTTGCAAAATGCTAAAATTAGCAGGAAGCCAATTTATTCAAAATATATCTGTATGCTCATGTGTTATATACATGGACAGAGAAAGCTTGGAAAAGATGTGCAGCAAGAGGGATTATGTTGAAGAGATGGAAAATGGATAATTTTTTTAAAAGATTGCTTTTGTAGCTCTGTATTTTTTTCTTAATTCTATAATAACTGTGAGGGATGAACTGTGTTTCCCCCATTGTACCCCTGCTACTCGTATGCTGAAAACTTAACCTTTAGTATCTCAGCATGTGACTGTATTGGGAGACAAGACTTTTAACCGGGTTACAATCAGGATCATTAGCGTGGGCCCTCATCCAACATGACTGGTGGCCTTTTAAGAAGATGAAATGAGGACACAGCTGGAGACATTAGACATGTGCACAGAGACCAAGTAAGACTACGAGAGGACACAGCCAGAGGGTGGCCAGTGGCAAGCCAAGGAGGGGGCCTCTGAAGAGAATACACCTGCTGACACTTTGTGATCTTCCAGCGTCAGAACTATGAGACAATAATTTATGTTATTGTGTTCTGCTTCGGAGGTCCCAGCAAACACACACAGTGGTGGGCGGCTACTGGCACAACGGAAAGAGAGAACTAGGAGGAGACCAAGGAGGAGACTGTAATGTGTTTGTGGGGCTCAGAGGATGGCAGCTTGGTGTGGCTAGAGGAGGAGAACCTTGGTACTCAAAGTAGATCATCAGAGTCAGCATCTGTGGGAGTGTGTTAGAAAGGGAGAATCTGGGGCCGATGCTGTGGTGCAGCAGGTTAACACCCTGGCCTGAAGCGCCAGCATCCCATATGGGCACTGGTTCGAGTCCCGGCTGCTCCTCTTCTGATCCAGCTCTCTGCTATAGCCTCGGAAAGCAGCAGAAGATGGCCCAAGTCCTTGGACCCTGCACCCACGTGGGAGACCTGGAAGAAGCTCCTGGCTCCTGGCTCTGGATCAGTGCAGTTCTGGCCATTGTGGGCATCTGGGGAGTGAACCAGCGGATGGAAGACCTCTCTCTCTCTCCTCTTCTTTCTCTCTCTGCCTCTCCTCCCTCTGTGTAACTCTAACTTTCAAATAAATAAATAAATCGTAAAAAAAAAAAAAAAAAAAGAAAAAGAAAGGGAGAATCTTGAGTATTACCCAGGCCTGCTGAATCAGGATCAGCACATTTTTACCAAGAGCCTCCAGGGATTCCTACACATATCAAAATTTGAGAAGCAATGCCCAGGCCAGGTGCAATAGGCCAAAATTTCTTGGAGGGCCACACAAAGCCAATGTGGAAGCCAATAGCTCCGGCCTTTGCTCAGGAGTTTCCATCTTTGCCCTAATCTGCACCTAACACTCATCCCCCATGTGTAACACTGGACATCCGCCCCGCTCGCCTATGCCACTACCACACCCTGAAGCTCCCGCCCTTTGCTTTCCTCTCCTTACATCAGTGCCTGCTTTCAAAGTGCCAGGGTTAACTGTGGGTGCTCTTGGGAATTTTATTCTACCTCTTTTTAAAGCCTTGAGTGGAATGATTCTCTGGGCGGTTACTGCTGAACTGTTGTTTTCCACAACTGCGAAACGAAGAAACACAAGGTCTTCAAAGTGAACCCGGAACAGAAACTGTTCGTTCCACATGGGGTTCAGGGTGTTTCGGTGGATGGGCTTCGTGCGGAAATGGCAGCTGTCCAGGGGCATGCCCAGGACGTCCACTTCAATGCACGGGCTTCCTGTGCTGTTACTGGGGCACACGTTTTGACCAGAGACAATCTGAAGGGGGAAGAAAAGAGTCAAAGTCACTGCAGACGAAAGGAAAACAAAGATGACCTCTGCACCTCACCTCTTCCCTCCACGGAGAAAACCAGACTGGACAAGGTCAAAGATGAATAAAACTACTGAGCCAAGAAAAGTGATTATAATCAGGTGACCCCATGGCTGGAATCATGTGAAAAGCCGATTTTTGTCAACGGCATTCGCTTAGCTGTGACCTTTGAATTGCCAAGACTTCAAATATCTTCAAAGCCAAGTAATTAAGATGAAATTGTTTCTCATAGGAGAGAGCAGGAGACCTTAGGAAAAGAAAAGTTGCTAATATTCTGCTCAAAATGCTGCAGGAGTACTTTCTACAACTTCAATTCCTTTTCCTTGAATAGTTTAGTTTTGGAACACCTCACAGGGTATATGTTGCTAAAATGAATTTATAGCTTTCTGTAAACAGATAAAATGCCACTCGACTCTAACTCAACTGGTCAAAGAGAAAAGGGACTATTGTCCTACTGTCTTAGGGAAAGAAAGAAAAGCAGTTCGGATGGCAGGAAAATCTGAAAATGCGGTTGTCCCAGGGGACTGGGGTGTCCTGCGCGGAGGGCTGCTTGCCATTCTTCCCGCGGAGGGAGAGACGAGATCTAAAGGAGGAGGGAGGAGATGACCTTGACCACCCTCCCTCTCTTTCCTATCCTCCATGCTGCTTTTCTTTCTCTGTTCACTAGGAGGGAGCAAAAGAGCTTGAAATTGAAGTGAAGAGTTAGGGCTGCTGTGTTCTTAAGCAGAATCGGTACAGTTTAATAAGCTAATAGGTGACAAAAGCAATAGAAGACAGACGCAAGCAAGACAAAGATTAACCAAAAGGGGGAAAGGTGCTTAATTGTTTCTGTATATTCATGCCAGTTCGTCTGATCCTACAGCTTGTTGGAGCTTATGAGGAAATGACTCTACTCATGGTTGTGGGGCAGACAGAACTACATCAGCAGTGCCCCTGGTGAAGGGGACCTCACAGCTCCACCACAGTTCCGCCTATGTCTAACCAGGGTACAAGATATCACTTTGGGAACTAAATCTGCACCCTCGGTGACATGACAGCTTCGTAAGGCCTTGAATTCAAAATCTGTTCCTACTCCGGACATGTGATGATGAGTGCCCTACTTACAGTTAAAGAGTAGACAGCAGGCTCCATGTTGTCCAGATCCCTTTCCAGTGGAGAAAACTTCTGGTACATGGGACAGCTCTTGTCCCACAGAACTGGGGGTTTCAAAACATAACCGCAGCCACCATTTGCCTCAAACATCGCAGCATTTAAATGCAAAGGGAGATCTGCAAAACAGAGAGAGCCAATATTTCCTGCTACTCTGTCATTTGAGAGTTGTAAATTTAAAGTTCGAGAAAATCTTGCATTGATTTTCCCTAAGCTCGAGCCTGAAGAAGACATCATCATCCACTCATCCCATAGACTGATGAGTGCCTACTCTGTGCCAGGCTGTTAGGCGCTGGAAGAGGAAGCCAGGAACAAGAGAGAAAAAGCCCTGTACTCCTGGAGCTCACAGCCTGTGGGTGAGCCAAGTGTTTCCACCACAACCAGTTCTGCCACTTAAAATCTCTTGCAAATAAAATTTACCACATCCATTTGAAAAGTCTTGTATATTGCCTCATTTTATACTGATTTTTGGAAAGAAATAATGGTATTTCTTTATCTCCAAACACCAAACCATGCAGATAATTATATGGTCAGCTCTTGCTATTTTATATGTAAGCTAAGGGGTGGGCATCGTAGCAGAGTGAGGACACCTGCATCTCAGAGCACCGGTTCAAGTCCCAGATACTCCATTTCTGAGCCAGCTCCCTGCTAATGCATCCTGGGAGGCAGTAGATGATGGCTCAAGTACTTTGGTTCCTGGAACCCATGAGAGAGATCTGGAAGAATTTCCAGGCTTTGTCCTGGCCCAGCCTTGGTTTCTGTGGGCATCTGATGAGCAAACCAGTAGATGAGAGATCTCCCTGTCAGTCTGCATTTTCAAAGGAATTTTAAAACAATTTAGAACACAAAATGCAAGAAAGTTTTAATTATACAAGAACCCATAGAAAAATAGCTAGAAAAATAACTTCTTGAAATATCAATTTCAACCCATTAATCACAAAACTTCTGTCTCTTTTTAAATTGTAGTTAAATACGAAAAAAGTCATCACATATGATTCACATCATGTCCACAATCCCCTCAACCATAAACTTCAGAAATCTTCACAAAGGCTCTGAGTTTTTTGGGGCCAAATTTTATTTGGCAGAGTTCTCTGATGAATGATCCAATACCTGCACTGTTTCTGGACTCTTACACACTCACACGCTCATGTGATGGCTCCAGTCTGTATCAAAGTTTCCCAAATGAGCAAAAAGTTTATGGGACACACCTGCTGAACGTTTCCTCTGATAGATTCCTTCCATGTACGGCCTGAACTTTGCTCTATGGACCAACATCAAGGAAAAGTGTGGTAAGTGCTTTGGAGCAAGAAGTTGGCTTTTGTGTCTTCTGTGTGTGAAATAGTTCCGTGTATGTGGGGTTGGCCTGGCTTGTGTGCAGGGATTCCTGGGCTAACATGTCTGAGACATACGAAAGCTCCTTGGGTATTGGGGTCAAGTCCGTGCACTGCACCCCATCTTTCTTTAACGTCCTGATGGGACCAACTCATGGTAGCCCTGTGGTCTCATCTGCAGAGGCAGAAAATCCTCTTCTTTGGCCACTCTGTGACAGGAACGTTGACATGGCTAGGATGGCTAAGAGGGTGAGGCAGACTGGCTCAACAGAGAGGAGCAAATATGAAATAGACATATAAAAATACTTCAAAAGCTCCTGGAACATGGAATTCAGATAGATTTATATAGGTATCAAAATTTTTTTGAAACCCATATAGTTTTTTTTTTCACAATACACATTTTCAGGAACTTTAAAAAAATCTCTTTGTATATTAATAACAGGAATAGTAGCTCATACTTTCTGCACTCTTGGACTCCCACTCACTCATGAGTAGATTCTTTTAGTATTCCCATTTTTATAGATAAGAACACTGAGGCACTAGGAAGTAGAAACATCCAAGGCACACAGCTGGTAAGTGGTGGGAACAAGGATTCCAACCCAGATGGCTGGAACTAAGGCCCCTCCTCCTGACACTGAACCACATAATACGATAATGTATGAGAGTCCCTATTCTAGCATTTGGTGCCCAGTGAATGGAAATTATATTATGATCATGCTACTTATGGTTTGAAGTCTGATTTCATTAGCACTCTATCTGTCCTAATAGCTTTCCAAAAATGTAAAGCACGTTTTTTGTTGACAAAGATCTCATTTAGTGACCCAATATGTAAAACTGATCCATGTGGAGCCACTCAATTTTAAATAAAGAGGAGGCTTCACATTTAGCTCTCCTCCTGTTCCCTGGGAATGGTCCCAGAAATTCATCTGGGGTTATTATTTGAAAACCCCTGTTCCAGCCAAGTGAGAGGGCAGGCATGAATCAGTGTCGCCCTATGATCTCTCTACATCTCATACACGATGGTGGTAGGCCAAGAATACCTTTGCCTTTATAGTCTTCTACTCATTTGGAGGCCCTGTTGTAAGTGGACACCACAATCATACTATTTTCCCTGCATTTGGGAGCTCAATGTGTTCTGCTGCACTGAAGGATGGCCCAAGAAGTAGCAAATCCCTGTGTCTTGTTTGCCTGGGGCTCCCTTTGCCATTGGTGGAGCCGGCGTGTCTGCACTGCACTTGGCACTAAAGAAGATTGGGCATATCCCAAACCGAATGCATTTCCATTTCCTTGATAAAATTGCTTTGCTAGTTATTTCAGTTTACTTAAAATATTTTGGTATCAAGGGTGCCAGTGGACGCAGAACCACAGACTGGGCCAGAGATGTGATCCTACAAGCCACTCGGGAAAGATTGAAAAGAAATGGAAACTGACATTTTTACAACTTTCACCCCCAAAGTATTTCACTATTATTTCCATTTGCGAGCCCAAATCATACTGTTTTTATAATTTATCAAACACACTTTATGATGGTTAATATTTGTGGAATGCTCTTCATGTGCCAAGAGCTATGCTAAATATTGTCCTTCATCCACATCATCTTATTTCATTTCAATAGAAAGATGTGTATGCGACAAGGGCCAAAACAAACAAACAAACAAAAAAGACTGCTATCTCTAAGCAGATGTCTTTGAGGTCAGTCACAACTGGGTACTGTCGGCATCAGCACTGAGTAGCTAGCTGGCTGGTCCCAGAGCTAAAGCTGCGGTTTGACCTCCGCTGGAGTCAGGGTTGTGCTGTGGTTTATGGTTCAGCACAGTTAGTTAGTATCTGATACAGTTCACGTGAGAGGAATGATAAGGGCTGCTCACTGCTTGACTGTTTTGTTTAAAGGAGACTGTGGTTTTGATTGTGCTTCTAGGAAACATTCTTTATGGAGTCTTTCCTTACCTCCTGTAGCTTCCCTGCTGCCCTCTAAAACAGCATGGAAACAAAATGCTTTATCCTCCAAACTCCCAGAGTCCTTGGACTTCTCATTGCAAGCCATCCTGTGACCTTGGGCTAATTGTTCATCTGAGAAACGGGGATCATGACGGTACCTGCACCTTGGGGTGTTGTGAAAATTAAACGAGATCAGGGTACACCCGATATAAAGGGTCAGGTATTCACAGTGCCAGGAGCACGGTGAGCATGCAGGAAGTGGTAGCTCCCTCTGGAGGCTCAGGCCTGGTGTCACAGTCTCGTAGATTATGGAAACATGAACACCGCTCTCTCTCTTCCTGCAATTCACATCCTTGTTATCCCTTGAATAGCTACTGTTAAGGTACTTCCCTTTATTCTCCTTTTCACATTTCAAAGTGGTGACAAGAATGTAAAAAAGAAAAAACGGTTTTAACTCACAGCATGTTAGACAATTTTTTTTTTTTTGGCTGCAAGAATTGCATAGTGAGACAGGTTCTAAGTAGCATTAGGAGATCCCTGCTCAGAAATATTTTTATAAACCAAGTGGGCACAGCTCTAGTTTTTGCTTAAAAAGTGCTTTTCAAAAATGGGAGCAAGGGGTGGTGTTCAATCTAGTGATTAAGATGCCCACTTCCTGCACTAGAGTGCTTGGGGCTGGTTCCTGGCCTTGGCTCCTGAGTCTAGCTTCTTGCTAACGCAGACACTGGGAAGCAGTGGTGATGGCTCAAGTAGTTCAATTCCTGCCACCCACATGGGAGACCTGGACTGAATTCTTGGCTCCCAGCTGTGGCCCCAGCCCAGTCAGCTCAGGCATTTGGGGCTGAACCCATGCATGGAGGCTCTCTAACCTGCTCACCCCCCCCTTCTCTGCCTCACAACCAAATCAGTTTAAAAAGGGAGGAGGCAGGGCCAGAAGACTTTGGAGGCCCCTTCGAGGTTCTTCTCTATCACCTGAACTATGAAGTCTCAGGGCCACAGTTCAGTATCAAACACCCTTGCTTTCCGCCCTCTGTATTTTGACCCTGGGGTTCTGTGTGTAGCAGTCTGGAAGCTCCTCCCATTGAAACAATGGTGCTTGTCAGCCGCATTTACTGCAAGGTCAGATACAAAGGAGAGAGGGGAGGCTGCGCCCATTACCGTCCGTCTGGTAGTTGAGGGCCACGAGCTGTATCCCATGGAGCCAGAACATGAGGGGGCTGGGGTTGGAGGAGTCGATGCGGGTGGCGGCCGGGTAGGTCCTGAGCAGCTGACAGGCGGTGTGCTGGATCAGCTTCTGCGAATACCTGCGGCACAGCCGTTTGGCGGCATTTTCGTTCAGCGACGAGATGTGGTAGCATCGGGGAGTTCGAATGAGAGCGCTGAGCGACGTGGCGGGGTTCAGAGCGGAGGGCGTCTCCTCCCAGTTCTGGCGAATGCCTTCACAGAAACCTAAACCCCCCCACAAAAGATGAGGCTCAGGTTAGGGGTAAAAACCCCATCCTTTCCCAAGGGAAACCCGCACAGCTTCCCAGCAAACAGGTGTAACACAGAAAGACAGCAGAAGTCAGCTCATCACCCTGAAACATACAGCTACAGAGTTGTAAAATGAGTGTGTGGGGGGCGCAGCGTTGTGGCATAGCGAGTTAAGCCACCACCTGGGAAGCTGCATGCCACAGGAGTGCAGGCTGGAGTCCCGGCTGCTCCGCTCCTAATCCAGCTCCCTGCTAAGGTGTCTGGGAAAGCAGCAGAAGATGGTCTGAGCGATTGGGCCCCTGCACTCACATGGGAGACCTGGATGGAGTTCCAGGCTCCTGGTTTTGACCTAGCCCAGTCCCAGCTGTTGTGGCCATTTGGGGAGTGAACCAGTAGATGGAAGATCTCTCTTGCTCTCTTGGTAACTTTGCCTAATAAATAAATAAATAACCTTTAAAGATAAAATGAGGCCGGCGCCGTGGCTCACTAGGCTAACCCACCACCTAGTGGTGCCGGCACACTGGGTTCTAGTCCCGGTCGGGGCGCAGGATTCTGTCCCGATTGCCCCTCTTCCAGGCCAGCTCTCTGCTGTGGCCTGGGAAGGCAGTGGAGGATGGCCCAAGTGCTTGAGCCCTGCACCCCATGGGAGACCAGGAGAAGCACCTGGCTCCTGCCTTCAGATCAGCGTGGTGCGCCGGCCACAGCGCGCCAGCCGTGGTGGCCATTGGAGGGTGAACCAATGGCAAAGGAAGACCTTTCTCTCTGTCTCTCTCTCTCACTATCCACTCTGCCTGTCAAAAAAAAAAAAAAAAAAAAAAGAGTAGCAGTACTGATTTGAATTAAAAGCCTGGGCATCCCTGGCCTCAGGACCTCACTGTGCCATAGGTATACTCCCACAAATACACAGCAAAATAAAAATTAAAAACTGGAAGCAATCCAAGTATTCGACCAGCAAGGAGGTAACTAAATCAATGAAATGCTTAAATAAATATCTACCCAATGGAATACCACACAGGCATTAAACAGAGTAAGGCAGACACATGTACAGAAAGTTATGTGAAAAGTTATAGCAAGTATAAAAGTTATACAAATATGTTCATATTCCATTTGGATCATCTTAAAAAGGCATTTATTTTTCTTGAAGAAAACACAATAAACTTAACAGTGGTTACCTCTGAGGAGCAGCACCAGGACACTGAGAGAGGAAAGATTTTTAATAATATTCTGTATTGTTTGAGCTTTTAACTATGAGGATTTATTACTTTCACAATAAAAAGTAATTAGAAATAAAATGGATATATCATCTGGCGTTACAATGGCAAAGAGAGCAGTTTCCAAGAACCACCAGAATGTTCCCAGGTGCCTTCAATTCTTACTTTTGAGGCAAATAGTATGAGGGCATGTTCAATGAAATGCTATTTGTAGTAAGTTCAAAGTGAAAATTAGCAGTTTTAAAGACATTTATACCACACTTGGACAATGAGAACATTCACGAAAATAAAAAAGGAATTAAAAACTTCGACAGTGAAATATCCTAACCATGGCACATGCAGAATCAAGCAAAAATATTGTAAGAAGGTGACTTTACTTTTTCCAGATGTTTTGTTAAACGATGCTGTCTCCCCTGGGCTCATTCTGCCCGGATTGTTGCCAAAAATGGACTTCCTGCTTTTCCTTTCTTTTCCTCTGCTAGAGCCAGATGCATTTAGAGTTGACAGCCCTGTTCCCATAAAATGAAAATAAATAAGCCAAAAACTCCAGGCAAGGGAACTCAACATTTTCCATCCCTGTTCATGTTTATTTTGAAGTTCTACTACTCCCTTATAACCCAGCTCAGAAGATCTGCTAGCATTTTTAGCACCATTAATAATAGTATCGGAGGCAATTATAGCAAAGTTTTTATCTCTGCAATAAAAATGATGTGCTTCTAACCTCAAAGTCATACATGTACCTGATTGGTTGTATACCAGAGAGATTTTGAAAAATTCCATGAGAAGAAAGTGCTGCAATCACTATTTAATTGTCAGGGCCTAATTACTCAATTTTGGGAGATTAAAAGAAATAATTCTGGGACTGGCACTGTGGTGTAGTGAGCTAAGCCGCCAGCATTCCATATGGATGCCGGTTCATGTCCCAGCTGCTCCTCTTCTAAGCTAGCTCTCTGCTAATGGCCAGGGAAAGCAGTGGAAGACGGCTCAAGTGCTTGGGCCCCTTGCACCTGCTTGGGAGACCCGGAAGAAGCTCCTGGCTCCTGGCTTTGGATCGGCTCAGCTCTGGCCTTTGTCGACATCTGGGGAGTGAACCAGCGGATGGAAGACCTTTCTCTCTGTCTGTAACTCTCTCAAATAAATAAATAAATAATCTTAAAAAAAAAAAAAATGGTTCCTATTGTCCCAGGTTAAATTCATGCCAGTGAGGCTTGACCTCTGTTCCTCAATTTCCTTATCTACAGAATGGGTGTGATTATAGGAGCTCACCCATAGGTTAGTCTGAGGAGTCTGTGGGGAATCAACTAAGATGATAATGCGTTTTCATGGCTTCTCCTTCTTGCCTTGTGCCCAACCATTCCCTGGGTGCCCCATGACTGTCACAGTGCCTTCAGCACAGCAGGAGTTCAGGACATATTTGCTGAATAAGGAAATGAATGCACTTCACACAGACCTGGCTCCAGTGTGACAAGGAGGATGACAAAGCACCAGTGATCTACAAGTCTACAAGTACGTACACCTTTGAGTCATTCATCAAGCTGAAGCAGCATTTAGGAAGTCCTCTTAAAGATGAAAATGCACCTTCCAAGAACAGAATTAGAGAAGACAGGCTGGAGTATTGTTAAGAACATAACTTTAGGGGTTGGCATTGTGGCGTAGGGAGGTAAGCCACTGTGTGGAATGCAAAAAAAAAAAAAAAAAAAAAAAATCTTAGAAAAGAGAACATAGACTTTAAAGAGAGGAAATTGAGGCCCAGAGAGGGGAATTATTGGGGTCAAGCTCACAGAGCATGGTAGTCACAAGTCCAGATCTCTGACCAGTGATCATGCCATCTCTAATATTTCTCATAGAATGCTGTACTGTAACTGTGGATAACTAGAGTCCCTGTAGGTACCTGAGCACATGCCTGTACATGCAAGCAGTTCCCAGAAGAGACACCATGATGACTTTAAGAGTCCCGGTACTTCACAGGGAACCCTGGCCTTGTGACTTTGGACCATGCATGGCAAAGGGGAGCGGGAAGAGCTGGCCAGGTTGAGTGCTCTGTGCAATGGCCTGGAAGCTGCAAAGACTGTGATGTGTATAGGAGAGTGAGGGACACAGGGGGCTGGCGGGAAGTAGCTGGAAACTGAGTTGTAGGGCGAGATGATAAAAACGCCGGGTCCTCCCATTTTCCTCTTAGAAGAGCACAAAATACAGGTCAGTTCACAAAGTGAATGTAACTGAGAAAGAAACCCTATGCGAAAGCAGGTATGGAAGTATGGAGGGATGCGTCCTTAAAGACAAGACAGTGTGACGGAAAGAACAGGACGCAGGGAGCTGAACGTGATCATGGGGGTCTCCGTTACTCGTGGGGGCCTCAAACCACATGATCTTTGAGTCCCTCACTGCTCTGAAGTTTTTTTTTTTTTTTTGGCATATGACTCCTGGGAAGGGAATTTGGAAGGACGAAAAGTGAAATACATTGAAATTATAACACAGCAAAATCAAAATCAATGCTGCAGCCACTGAACATTTTATGGTATTTTCTTCATGGTCATCAGAACAGCCATGGTAACAATAAATATTTTAAAGGTGTTCCAGCAGCGATTCTGGCAGCACAACTCAGTTATTTGGAGAAAGGAAATAAAGTTGGGGAAAGAAAAATGTAAGACATTTCAATTACTTAGAAAGCATTAAAGTACAGTATGCCTGTAGGAATGTGTGCTACATAAACACTTTAGAAAAAAACAACATACTTGGACTTTTAAAAATAAGCCAAACCACCAGGCGCTTAGCCTATGCCTCAAGTCAGAAGCGGCAGCAAACGAGCCCTTGACCTCTCTGTGATTCTCTATTGGCACAGAATCTTTATCTTTCGCGCTGATTTCAGACGTCTTTGGGGATCTGCGCTCCTCATCTACTCTGCGCTCCAGAAGCCAAGACAAAGCCAGTGGAGCGGCTTGGCGGTTGCATCAGCTGCACTTCTAAGGCATAAGAGTTGCAGCGAGCAGGAGCCTCGCACGGAGTGGGCTTCATACAGGATCCCTCGGGGAAGGCCAGGCCGGCCAGGTGAGCAAATGTGACCCAACGTACTTGTGTGACCTAAGGTCATGACCTCTGAAACGGAAGCGAGGCGTCTAAGTCCCGGCATTCCTCTGAAATCTCTGCTGGCTATGCGGCCGTTCATCTCTGCCTTGACACGAGCGGACGAGCAGCTAGCAGACAAGTAGCAGCAGCTGCCAGCAGTTTAAAGACAGTTTACGGGAGAAAGCTTAACAGGAACAAAGTTCGATTTATGGTATATTTGTTCCTTCGAGGGTGTGAAAAGGCCACCGGTGCCTCATTTTTTTTAATAGTCCAACACCTCTGTCTCATTTTTCCAGGTGCAGTGTGAGAAGTGGGGTTTAAGACGTGCTCTGGGGGCCGGAACCCGCATTCAGCTCATCTTGGGAAGAGGAAGGCAGGTGTGTGAACGCCCCCCTCTAGACCGTGGCCACATACCCTGTTTACCAACACTCAGGCTGCCCCTCCAAACCAGCCCTCCCTTGTCCACAGACAGCCTGTGCAAGGGAATCCCTTTTCTCGGGACAAAGAAATGAATTTTACTGACTTCCATAATTTATGGGCTTCCCTGCTTGCCCCCCGTCTTCTGGGGTCCCGTCTATGAGCCATCTGATTGGATGAATACATTGACCATGCTCCCTGACAAGAAGGGCACTGCTGATGTTGTGTTTTAAAATGGAGACAGTATAACCCCTACCTCTTAGAATTAGTGAGAGTCATCAAGGAGAGGACCTCCATAAAACACTTAGCACAAACTTCGATACTTAAGTAGTTAATATATTTAATTATTAGATTTCCTTTGTTTTTATCGTTGTTATTAACTATTATGCAAGGAAACTGTGTGGTCTGGAAATGAACATCTTATACTGTTTTTCCTCATAAACACCAAAGCCAATGATAATCATAACAGATATTTAGAGAGTGTTAATACGATGATTTCAGCAACATGATTTCTTTATTTTGGTAGCATTCACAGTGCCCACTGAACTAAACAATATATTTTCATCCTGTGGTGCAGTTAAGTGTTAGAGATGATCTTGCCCATTCTTACCTGGAAATTTCACAGCTTGGCAATAGATGACGAGGTCAGAAAGCTCTGGTGCAATCTGTCTGCTTTCTTTTTTATTTTGAGGAAGATAAAATTCCTCTCCCAGTTCCATGTCATACACCTACCAAGGGGAAATGATACCCTTTTACATGGAAGATTTATGCTGGTTCCCCCAAAGTCCCAAAGCTCATTACCTGCACTTGGCTGCCACCAGGAGAGTTTCCCCCTGCTCTGTAATTATCCATACATTCGTACCAGTCCTCACACTTTCCCTGGGGTGAAAGCTGCTAGGTCATGGGGCGAGCTAGTGCCTCCTCCATCTTCCCTCGGGGCTCAGTCCATGGTCTTACTTGTGCAACAGTCAGTGGACACTTGTTGAATAGGTGGAGGACTATCTCCTGAAGCACAGGGTGTTAATGTATTTTGTTTATTTTCCAGCAACATCGCTGCCGCTGGCTATGATGCACTCAGAGTCCATGTGCTGTGAGGTGCTCGAGGGAAGGGTCTGGGGACTGCAGGTGTCTTTTCTATCCTCAGTGTCTAACACGATGCAATCTGTCCCCATTCAACTTCCTGCCCCTCCCTTTGAAGCTTCTTGCAATTCCCTGAACACAAACACATCAGCTTGTCCTCTTGGCCTGAATGCTCTATTTTTCTCCTTCTCAAACATCACCTTCCCCAGGAGCCTTCCCTGATCCTCTGACAACCCGGGGCACGTATCTGAGCACTGGTGATACGTCTATCTCCGTCACTGGACCACCTAAGCCACTTTGGTGTCTACCACACTTCTACTGTCAATAGGCACTGGTCGGATGAATCAACGCCTGGCCTTGCCAGAGTTGGCGTCTAAAGGAAAACCAAGGGAAAGTTGGTAGGAAGGGACAGAGGAGGTGGAATCTCGCCTGGAACTGACGGGAGTACCACAGCCCAGGTGACACTGAGCACAAACCGTTCACCTACCTTTCCTTTGTTGCAAGCCGAGTTATCTGCTTTCTTTATCCTTTTGGGGATTTCTTCACTGTACTCAAACTGAAGCTTGTCATTACAGGACTTGTTTTCAGGTCTGTCTTCCAGAATGTTGTCTGAAAACCAGTTAGCAGGCTTCAGTGAAAGAGAACCAAACGACTTTCAAGGCTTTGTGTCCACCCCGCAGGGATCCAGCTACTTGTACCTATCTGACGGATGGAGGTTCTGGCTACCTACTACGGAAATGATGGCTTGAAGCACAGTTTTAACAACGGGGTTGAAGTGTTTATTTTCAATTTAATTAATAGCATATAGACAAAATAGAGATGGAATACTCATTTTCATAAAGATGATGAGAACTGTGAACCCATTATGGAAGATACTCTGTGTTGAGAAGCTGACAGCACACAGGTTTGGGAAGGATTTAGTGGCCGAAGCACTTCTAGGTAGGAACACATGATGGAATCACTCTCACTTTAAAGTGAACCTACTCACTTCTTCCTGGAGAAATGTCAAAACCAGAGGGGAAAAGATATATTGCTAAATACAATGCAAAATTTTCACAATTATAATTAATTTGAAAGTAAGGTTTTCATGATTGGTATTAAGTTATTAAGTGATAATAACAAATTAAAATATGCTATATCATAGTACGACAGATAAGTTTATGCTTTGCTTTTCCCCCCCAGCATTTCTATTCCAAATGATTCTAAAGGTGCTTGGGCTATGTTATGATCATGCTCTCTGAAAATGAAAACACCCTCAAGACTTCATCCTCTCATCAGACCACAGACGTTTACACCAATACATCCTTATTCCAAATCAGGGCCACGCAGGCTGCCAAGACGTAAACGAGATAAATCATTTCTTTACATTTGGATTCACAGAGGTGTCACACTTTCATGTGAATCAGGCCCAAGAAATTGGAAATGAATGCTGCCATCCATGCAGTGAAAATGCCCGGTTCAAATGGCCTTTACCTTCCTGACCGTTAGGAGCAGGGGAAGCAGTAAGGACGTCTGCTACAGAAAAACACAATCAGAAAGGGGACAAAAGGAAGGAGAAGTGAGACAGAAAGGCAGACAAAGTAAATTAAGATATGCAGCCAAACATAAACAACAACAGCTTAGACTACAAGATAAATGGAACAAGAAATGTTTCATAGAGTTATATTTTGAGTATTAAGAGGTGCAACCATTAGCAAGAGAAGACATTATGGTTAATATTCATCATGCCAGTGGCTGCCACACTCATGTCATCTATTTCCAGTTCCTTCAAATGGACAGAAATTGATTAATTTATTAGTAATGTGCAGTCATTGTAAAAGAATATGCCTACACTGGGTTATTAACTCAAATTTGTGCTGCAGTAAATATTCAAAACTAGTCAAAGTAAGCGACAACATTGGGGAAAAGAATCTACTTTACTTCTTTAAATTTCATTATATGTCATAAAATTCAGAGAAATAAAAAGTGAGAAGAATCAGACAAAAAGCCAACAAATTAACATAAGATAGAAAGCAAAGCATAAATAATGATAGCTTAGATTATAAGATAAATGAAACAAGAAATATTTTAGAGATTTAATATTTTGACAATTAAGGAGTGCAACCACTAGCAATAAGACATTATTGCTAACATCAAATTTAAATAAATAAATATTCATTAAGAATTTGTTACACAAAAGGTAGAGTCATGATTCCTAAAATGTGTAACCTCACTTGCAACTTCCTTAGGCTTTTTGGGTGCCACAATTCTGTAGGTTGTAATCATGGCACTTTTATAGACCAAAGGGGCAAAGAGGTTAATTCCCCTCCTTTTGCAGCTGTCTGAGATAAACCTGGCCCCTGACTTTAGAGATGGGATCTTAACCTGGCACACCTGCAAGGGCCCTGGGAGACCTGAGAAGCTCCTGCAATTGCTTGTATGCAGGGTTGATTTCTCTTGGAGGTATGCATCCATGGCTTCCTTCTGACTTGCAAAGGGACCCATAAGTCAAGAGCCCTAGAAACCTTTGAGGCCCCTCTAAAAGCTGGAGCTGGTTCTCCACTCTGCAGGCAGGTTTTTGCTTTCCTTTCATCCCAGCTGGAGATTGTAGTAACAGTGGAGAGATGAATGAGGCACCACAAGCACAATCAAAAGCCTACGCTTGACAAGGCATTTAACAGTCCTTGTACATGTACGGAAGGTTCCATGGGACACGCTTCAGTGAGGGACAGCGAAACTGCAAGGTCTGTTTGGGAATCCTCCAGTCCGAGGACCTTTCAGTGAAATGGGAAATGGTCAGGTGGCGGGAGTGGAGTGGCACAGTCAGAGATCACAGGTGTTAGAAGCTGGGAGAACGTCACCAAACACTGCTCAGACCCTTCTCATTGCGCATCCGAGGGACCCATGGTGACAACAGGGAAAGGACGTTCCCCAGGGTCTCGTAGCCCACTGGGGCAGAGCCTGGTGGGGCCCCATTTTCCACTGAAACTCTGCATCAGTACGTGTGGGTTTTAAAAAATGCGTGCAACTAACTTAGAAATTCAGTTTGGGTAGGGTTACATTTTGCTCTCCAGACTGAAAATAAGCCAGAAAGATCCTTCCTCCATCTGTTCATTTTATTTGCAAATCAAAACATCTATAATAATAATTTTTTACAAGGCTTCTCCTTTCTCTGTTCTCAAAAGTAGAGAAAGAACACAGGAGTAATTGACGATAGAGAGTGAATTTGTCTTTCACTGGACTAACTTCTTACAGAGGTAAAGGACATCTGGATTGGTTGAATTCTTAAGTGTGGTTTTCGCTTCATATCTGAATTGTTTTAGTCTTTTCTGGGATACTACCATAACTACAGTAGAAATCCATGGGAAGAATAACTCCATATAAAAATATTCACATTCCCACGACTTCTCAAGAACAGGCTACAAAGAAATGATCTTGATTCCTTTTAATCGTCTGTTATTATATGATGAGATCTATCCCTTGTGTTATCTGATGGAGTTTCAGATCAACTAAATAGATTCTTAAATTAATAGTATGAAGCAAAAATCAATAATTATTAAGGACACACATTAATTTTTAAAATTTATTTTCATTTCATATGAAAGAGAGCCAGAGTGAGTGAGTAAGAGTGAGTGTGAGTGGGCGGGGGGGATTGAGATTTAATCTGCTAGTTCACTTCTCAAAATGCCTGTAATAGCTGGAACTGGGCCAGGCCAAAGCCAGGAGCCAGGAATTCAACCCAGACAGGAATCCACATACTTGAGCCATCACCTGCTGCCCCTCAAAGTGTGCATTAAAGGAAGCTGGAACCAGAAGCAGAGCCAGGGCTTGGACCCAGGCACTCTGATATGTAAGGTGGGCAAACCAAGCAGCATCTACTGCACCAAATGCCCACTCCTAAGGACACACAGGAAGTGAACTTAGTCTGGTATCATATTTGGGGGTAGAAGATGGGGCTGTATCAGTGAAGGAAGCTCGTGGAGCCAACTGTCTGGAGCCAGAGAAGTAGCAACTTGGAGGAAGGTGGCTCACCTGATCTTGGCACCAGTGGCAAACAGCTGCTAGTCTGGGAAGAGCTCCATGTTGAGTTAAACAATGTTCTACACAGAAACAGTATACTCTGCATGCATAATGTGTATATAAGTAGGAAGCTTGGCATTTCCCCATAAGCACATTGTTATCTTTTAGAAGTTATCAAAACAGTCTACCATCAGCAATGGTACCTGAGAAAGCAGTTTGCAATCTCTGGCAAGTGACACTAATTTAGTACACAGGAAATACATTTTAAACCCAATTCTGATGTGAATGGAATGCTTCCCAAGTTATCTGTAGTTATCTCTCTGGTAGGCCAGAGGGAGGGAAATGAGGATTTTTTTCTATATCTCCACACCACCAGTGTGAGCCAGAAAAGGAGAGCACAGAGTGGCGATGCTGCCCCCTGCAGGTGGTGCTGGGGAGAGAACAAATTTGGCCACAGACTACAATTCCTCTGCAGAACTGAGAGGATGGGCTTCTCTTTCTCCAAGAATCCATCTCAGGAATGCCTCACCCCACCCCCACCCCCCGTGTGGCATCCTGCACCTTCTCTTCTTTCCCTGAGAGGTGACCATGGTAACTAACAGAAGTCTTCTTTTACTCTCTTGGTCCTTGCTAAGTAACTGGGTTCAGAAAGTCTTGGACAGGTATACAACAATCTGCATTATTGGTCTATGGGAAAGTCAACATTTATTTTTGGGAAAAAATTGAAAAAATACCCCAAACAAGCAAAAGCCAGAAAACCAGCCAAGCATTTCCCTGCACACAGCATTAGGTTCTGAATCTCTTACCATCTGAAAGGGATTCATAGTCATAGTCATATTCATCCTCTTCATCTTCTTCTTCTTCATTATTGGCAGGTGGGGGGTTGCCATTCCCACCATTATAAGCCTGTGCTTGCATGGAAGCTAACTGATGAGCCTGTAGAGAGAGCAATACTTCAATGCCCAGCTACCGAACTGTCATCTGTAACCGTCAAAACTGCATTTAAAGCTCAGCACAGTCACTAACCCATTTTCACTCATTTGGGATAGGCAAAAAATATCTTGGACTCACTTGAAATGCAAGTCAACACTTAGGTGGATGTCAACCTCATCCAGGAAGAATCCTGGACCTTTTAGAAACAATCATGAGGAAACTGTGTGGTGCCTAGGACAAACCATCCAAGAGACACCTTCAGGGCCCTGGGGAGCCACCAGCAGTCCCAAATGACTGAAGAAGTTACTCAGGGGGCTGATGCTGTGGTGTAGTGGGTAAAGCTGATGGCTGAAGAGCCAGCATCCCATATGGGTGCTGGTTCAAGTCCCAGCTGTTCCACTTCCAATTCAGTTCCTTGCTAATGCACCTGGGAAAGTAGCAGAGATGGCCCAAGTCCTTGGGCCCTGTGCCCTCATGGGATACCAGAAAGAAGCTCCTGGCTCCTGGATTTGGCTGGCCCAGCTCTGGCCATTGCAGCCATTTGGGGGAGTGAAGCAGTGAAAGGAAGATTCTCTCTCTCTCTCTCTAACTCTGCCTTTCAAATAAATCTTAAAAAAAAAAAAGAGTAAATTAATGCTATAACTAGTACTCAAACAGTACTTAACACTTTGTGTTTCTGTGTATGTGCGAACTGTTGAAATCTTTACTTAATATATACTAAATTGACCTTCTGTATATAATGATAATTGAAAATGAATCGATGTGAATGGAATGGGAGAGGGAGCGGGAGATGGGAGGGTTGCAGGTGGGAGTGAAGTTATGGGGGGGGGGAAGCCACTGTAATCGAAAAGCTGTACTTTGGAAATTTATATTTATTAAATAAAAGTTAAAAAAGAAAAAAAGAGAGAGAAGTTACTCAGCCCAGCTGTGTAGGAATGCTACGTCTCTGCTAAAAAAAACCAATTTCTTAAAATAAAGCCCTTTGGCCTCCAGAATCATGTCAGAATCCCTATGGACAAAGAGATTAAAGGAATAGCTGGATTGGGGCGGATGTTATGGTGCAGTGAGTTAAGCCACTGCTTAGGAGGCCCCCATCCCATATCAGGGCACTGGTTTGAGCTATTTTGCTTCAGGTCCCATTTCTTGCTAATGCACCTGGGAAGGCAGTAGATTATACCCAAGTGCTTGGGTCTCTGCCATCTCTGGGGGGCCTGGGTGGAGTTCCTGGCTCCTGGCTTCAGCCTAGCCCAGATCTGGCTGTTGTGGGCATTTGGGAAGTGAGCCAGAGATGGAAGATCTCTTTCTCTCTCTCTCTTTCCTTCTCAAATAAACAAACTTAACAAAATGAAAGATAGTTGGTTCAAATAAGATTTTTTCCAAGAGACATCATCTGAATGGTAAATCAAATCAACAAAACAGGCTTAGAAACTTTAGGAAACCTAATGTGTCCAGCCAGGGAGGTCATTTATTGAACATAGAATTGTGTGTATATTTAATATCTGTACATGTGAATATATACACATATCTTTTAAAGTATGTATAATTATATTACACAAAATGGCATTCATAAAGAGGCCAGTTAAGGTTGACACCACAGGCTGCCTACCTGTTTCTGTGTCACAGAGCCCTCTGGTAGTCTCATAAGCTAGGATCCCTTCTCAGAACGATGTTTAAATGCATAAAACAAAATGATTACAGAAGGAAATAATGTTCAATATAGTCGCCACAATGTTACAAGGCACATTTGTGCTATCAGAATGTGTGTGCTTCCTTTACCAACAAAGCAAACACATAATAATGGTGGGCCGGGCAATGATGAAAATATGATGAGCATAAATAATTCTCACGGAGACAAGTGTTAGCAGAATGGTGAAGTTACAAGAAAAAGCCATCATCTCCGCTGGTGACAAAGGCATAGGTGCTGCCAATGTTACCGTGGTCTGTTCCTCACACAGAAGAAATGCCAAATTTCAAGTAGAGGTTAGAGGAAATAAGGATTTTTTTCCTTTTATGTTCATCTGCTGCTTGGATTCTATCTGTAGATATTATCAGGGTTAAGAATTCCTGTGATAGAGTCTGTATTCAACCTTGGAATTATGTGTGTTTAAAAATAATCCTCTATTCTAAAATGTGGTTATAATAACTTTATAATAGAAATGTATACATAAGGAAGACATATTTAGGCTGTGTCTATACCTAAAGTATTTTACAACATGGTCTGTCCCAGAAAACTGAACACTGTCTGGGCTGGGATTTTCCAAGTGGGTATATGGACCCCTGTGGGTGTTAAAATATATCATGGGAAAACTGAAAAAACAGTAACCATGAAGCACAAGGAAACTTTTCAGATGGTGGCTTAACCAAACTGAAGCCCACCCCTGCCACAGGGCTTCACAGAGCCTTCCTTTACTGTGCTAAAAGGCAATCACGGTTCCTCAAAAGTCTGTCTCCAGGGCAACATCTCCCACACTTATTTAACCAGGGATTTGTTTCCCCTTCCTTTTCTCAGAGCGTCTCATAGGATGAGTGCCAGACAGTGTTTGAGGTAGGGGTAAGAGGAGACAGCTGGCTCCAGCGGGACTAGGCAGGAGCAGGTCTCACTCTTCCTTCTCCCCAGTGCTTGCCATCTAGTGGAACTATTTGAGTCTAATGGATCAGAGTTCTGGGACCAAGTCAAAATCCTGGAGGATTCTGCTGGGGTGCAGTAGGAGGCTCAAAAGAGCCTTAGCACAAGACTGAGGCAGAAGAAGGCATCGGAATCCTTGCTGCGGGAGAGCTCTCTGCATGCAAAGAGCTCAGGCCTTCTAAGCCAGGGCTGGGGTCTATGCACACTGGCCTCCGGGCATCCACTGGCCTTATGGGAGGCCAGATCACCAGGTCTAGACCCACTGCCTGTCAGAGCACTGAAGGGCCTTGCAGTGTGACAGTGGAATCACTGAAGGTGTTCCCTGGGAAATCGTCCTGGGTTTGCAAGCACTTTGAGACAACAGGGAATGGGATTCCACTGCCCCAGTCTTTCATAAGGAGGAAGAAGTAGGTTGTGGAAATCATATTGTGGTCAGCGTCAAAAGTTCAAAATGGTTTGTTTGTTGGTTTTTGAGAACTTGAAAATGTAAAGAGGTGATTTAGCTAGAGTAAGCATGGGTTTACAAAGAACAAGTCTCCTGAAGTCACCTCTGTCCACTCCCCAAATGGCCACAACACCTGGGGCTGGGCCAGGCTGAAGCCAGGAGCCTGGAACTCCATTCAGATCTTCCATATGGACGGGAGGGACCCAAGTACTTGGCTCATCAGCTGCTGCCTTCCCAGGAATTAGAAGAAATCTGGATTGGAAGCAAAGCAACCAAAACTTGAACTACTACTCCAACATGGGATGCTGGCATTGCAAGTGATGGTTTAACCTGTGATACCACGATACCAGCCCCTTTATTATATATCGTGTAGAATAATATATGAAGAAATACAGTCTTTTAAACTATTTGAACTTGTGATATTTAATGTTGCCTTTCAAAGGCATGAGAGGTGCACAGTTTTTCAAAATTCTGACCCTTGAACAGCAATGTTGGAAGAGCCCAGGCCCAGAGGATCTGGGTTGCGGGATAGAATGTGATAGAGCAGTCTGCCATGCTGACAGGTCCCACAGTCCACCTTGGGAGATTTCTGTGAGATTTTAATGTCAGGAGGTTCTATGAGGCCAGTTACCTTAAGACTCCCATTTTACAGAAGAAGCCATAAAGGCCCAGAAAGACTGATGGCTACATGGTCACAGGGCGGTTTGTGACAGTCAGTGGCTGCTACCTGGCTTTTCTCAGTACCACTTCTCGCCAACGCCAGGCTGTGTACCATTCAGGCTTTCAACCCAGGACCTGCCTGTGAAGCTTACAAATTAAAGCTTCGACGATTACTTCAAGTGGACTATTCAACAAACCCAAATGAACACTTAACTTGACAATTTTTTATTAATGACCTGGGACAAGGGTTCTAGATTTGTTGGGCTTCTAGAACTCTCGTGCTGAATTCCCCATTCTCTGAAAACCTCTACTGCAGGACTGGAACAGGACTGGGAGTTTGGAGGTGATGGCACGGGAAAAAATGAAAAGCTCTAAGCCCCGCCCTGGGGTTGGCTCTGCACACCTGCTCCTGGTACTGGGGCCTGCTCCCTGCGTGGGCTGGGGCTCCTGCAGTGCTCCTGGCTGCTCTGTTTCAAAAGTGAAGCACTTGGGCCAACAGTGCCCTTTAATGGGATAATTAGCTTTGGCAGCTGTCTCTCTATAGCATAAGCAAGTGTGGCCTGGTACGCGGCCTTAGCCTCCTGGATCTGAACCTTTGAACACATTCTTGGGCTGTCCCCCTGCACGGACAGGTTTATGGAGCTAAGGCACAGAACTCTGTGAGCGAGGTGGGCGTGGCAGCAGCTTGAGGTCAACATGCTGCAGACACACCAGGATCACAGGGCTGCTGCTATTGGGCTTTCCCCAAGAGCTCACATCCAAGGGCCATCCCTAACGGGGGCTTCCCTAGTGGGGACTACCACAACCACTTGTGGTATTCCTGCAGGCTGGCTCCAGAGATAACAGTTACACATCATCCATTCCAAATCACTAAATAATGGTGGCGTATTCTCCATGGGAACAATTCCATAAAGTAGAATTTTAGGTGAGGGGGATGAGAGACTTCACTGGCATATGAAGTAGAAATCCCAAAATCAAATACATCCTTTAAAGAAACTCAGTTTTCAAAACTGGCTTCCTGGGACTGGTGCTGTGGCACAGTAGGCTAAGCCTCTGCCTGCGGTGCCGGCATCCCATATGGGCACTAGTTCGTGTCCCAGCAGCTCCTCTTCTGATCCAGTTCTCTGCTGTGGCCTGGGAAAGCAGAAGATGGCCCAGGTGCTTGGGCCCCTTCACCCACATGGGAAACTTGGAGGAAGCTCCTGGCTCCTGGCTTTGGATCGGCGCAGCTCTGGCTGTTGCAGCCATTTGGGGAGTGAACAGTGGATGATCTCTCCCACTCTGTCTCTCCCTCTTTCTGTAACTCTATATCTCAAATAAATAAATAGAATCTTAAAAAATAAAAAAGCAACTGGTTACCTTGTAAATCAAATGAAAGGTCTGAGGGATGTTAATTTCTTTGTTCTAAGAACACGCACAGTCATAACCTGTATAGCAAGAAGGAGGTACCTTTTGCTTTAAGATATCCACTGGTGTCTGATGGGCCTTGAGCTTCTTGTTTTTAAGAAGCACTTTCCTCCTCAGCTGGTCAGGTGAAGGAAGCATCGGATCATCTGAGAAGTCAGTCTCAAACAAGAATTTAGCCACCAGCTTTTCCCCAAACACTGTCTAAAAGAATAAAGGAGAACACACAATCAATGCCTTTTATCTATATTCGATAAAATCCATATTCTGTAAATACACCAGCTATTTCAGTATTTCAGTCTGGATGATTCATTTTTTTTTTTTTTTTTTTGACAGGCAGAGTGGACAGTGAGAGAGAGAGACAGAGAGAAAGGTCTTCCTTTTGCCATTGGTTCACCCTCCAATGGCCGCCGCGGCCAGCGCACTGCGGCCGGCACACCGCGCTGATCCGATGGCAGGAGCCAGGTACTTATCCTGGTCTCCCATGGGGTGCAGGGCCCAAGCACTTGGGCCATCCTCCACTGCACTCCCTGGCCACAGCAGAGAGCTGGCCTGGAAGAGGGGCAACCGGGACAGAATCCGGCGCCCCGACTGGGACTAGACCCCGGTGTGCCAGCGCTGCAAGGCGGAGGATTAGCCTAGTGAGCCGCGGTGCCGGCCTGGATGATTCATTTTAAAAACCCAAGGAAGAGGACTAGGAAAGGAGTTGTCTTTTTCCTGCTCTGCAGTTCCTTCCTTCCTTCTTTCTTTATTTATTTGAGAGGCAGAGTTACAGGGAGAAGAGAGACAGAGATAAAGGTCTTTCATCTGCTGGTTCACTCCCCAGATAGCCCCAATGGCTGGAGCTGTGTCAATTCAAAACCAGGAGCCAGGAGCCAGGAGCTGCTTCTGGGTCTCCCATGAGGGTACAGGGGCCCATGCACTTGGGCCATCTTCCACTACTTTCTCAGGCCATAAGCAGAGAGCTGGATCAGAAGAGGAGCAGCCAGGACACGAACTGGCACCCATGTGGGATGCCGGTGCCACCGGCAGAGACTTAACCTACTACGCCACAGCACCAGACTTTCTGCAGTTTCTTATTAGAAAGAAGAGAGGTGTTTAGAAGGACAAGGAGAGAAATCTAGGTCATTCTGCAGGTGAGGCCAGAGTTAACTCTTTAGTAAAAGATTCTGGGGTCTGATGTATTGAAGAAGAAAACAGATTCAGGTAGAAGCTGTAGTTTGCAGATTACAGAGGAGGATAAGGAGTCAAAAAGATATAAACAGGGAGAATTTGTCCTCATCTAGTATAGAAAACCACAGACGCCATTCTCACAAATATTCTGAGCACTGGTCTCCACAGTGGAGCATGCAGGTGGAGGGGGGTAGACACAGGGTGATTCATTTGGGGAGAGGGCAGAAAAAATGGCAATTTCTGTTTCTAGTGGTTTTTTTTTTTTTTTTAGTTTAAAAAAAAAAGAACAAAAGTCAATGCTTGAGACAAGGCAATATGAAAGTCTACTTAGTTTGTTGGCATTAGCATTGCAGTACAATTTCCTTTGTCATTGTCCTTCCCTCCTACTGACAGCCAGGTTTCCATAAATGCCTGCGGCATTTGGAGGAAGGCCATGGTCTAATGGAATATCCACTCCTAAATCTTTGTGCTATGGCTTGGATGTGGTTTGTCCCCCAAGAGTTCATGTGTTAGAAGTATGGTCTCGATGTGGAGTTATTAAGAGATGGTGGAACCCTCCAAAGGTGGGGCTTGGGGTGAGGTAGTCAGGTCCCTAGGGCACTGCCATCAGAAGGCATTCCTGTGGGTCTCACGGGACCCCAGTTGGTCCCTGAGTCACTCTGCCTTCCCGTCCTACCAAGTGATCTCTTCTGCATGTACTCCCACCATTGTGATGACATCTGTCATGGGGTTCTCACCTGAGGCTGGACTGAAAAGGCCACCCAATTTTAGACTTTCAGCTTCCAAAACTGAGCTAAATAGACCTGTTTCTTTTATACATTACACAACCTGATATTTCGTTGTTATAACAGAAAATAGACTAACGCACTTGTACTCACGCCAGTCTGAGCTCTTTGCTAACTCAGATCCCCATGCTTTAGTGTGGGCCTCTAGAAGCTTTGACTGGCTCTGAGACTGTCAGCTTTTCCTCAAACAATTGACAGGGGAGATTGTGGCATCCCTGACTGAGGTATTGGGAAGTGGTGGAGGGTTGCTTATCCTTATCTCCTGAAGTTTTTTGGAAAGAGTCAGGAGACCAGAAAACAACGCTTATATCACTCAAGTTGAAAAGATGGACCATTCAAGAGAGAGCCCAAGGTCGAATACAGCCCCACTTCTCAGACCTGTGGGACCTTAACTATATAAGCTTCACAGCCAAGGTTTGGCTGTGGCATGGTCCATAGTGGGCCAATATAAAATTCAATGATGATTACGAGACGAGGGCCAAGCTACATCTCTGCTTCTCAGCTGAGCACTCACCTTGAAAATCTCGGCCATTTTTCGTTGCTGAGGCAATGAACAGTGGTTCTCAATTGATATGATGATCGGCAGGTCAGAGGTGATGAAAGCATTTCGATCAATGGCTTCAACTACTTCCTATGGGAGTCAGACAGCTCATCAGAGTCTACGTCTCTGTCCAGGGAGGTCAGGAGGTAAGGGACTTACAGACACAGACAGCCTCTCGACTGCTGCATGCAGCAGACTTGGGTCCAGGGTAGTTTTAGTCTTTCCAAATTAAATATGAGGATAGGGCTATTTTGTAAAAAGACATTAAACTATTCATTTTGAGTCTTCCATACATACTATAAGGAACAGCTATCACTGCTTTGTTTAATGAATCTATCATCTATTGGGTATATTATAGGTAAAAGATACTGTTTTAGTTATGGCATTAAGCACAATGAGACATAAGAATTTCTTGCTTTCAAAGGGTTTAGATTTTATTTTAGGCAACAAAACATATACCACATCTACTTAAATGTGTAAGTAAATGCAGTTATCAACTCATCCTCCCACAAATATTGAGTACAGGCATTTTAAGAGTTAAAGCGAAAAATACATTTTAGCCACCACCATCTCTGCATATAAGATGAAAATAACAATATTGCTTCCCCACCTGAACACAGTTCAGAGAAAAATCATGCCACATAGTCTAAGACTCTGAATAAAATAACAACCTAGTAATACACTAAATACTCAGAATTTGAAACAATGATCCCATGAGACTACTTTATAATGCTAACTATTCAATCACACTCTAACATATGATGTTGGCCTTTGTCAGCAGGACACCAGGACAAATGACCTTGAATTCCTTTAGCTAGAGAACAGTCTCTGTCTTTATATAGCTAAATCATCACATTCTATAAAAATGATAACAATATCATTATGTGCTAATTAACATAAGGTAATACTTACTAAACTTTGGCTAAATGAGAACTTAATAGGAGTTCTAGATCAACTCCTGGACAAATTAACAAATGTACATCCCATACAATACTGCATACACTTTCAGGAAGTTTCCATTCAGATCCAGCATCAAAGCCCTTGACAAAAGGCATAATTTGGTAGTCACTGATTTAGATGACAGAGGAAGACAAGCTCTACTTGTGATTTGATTTCAAGAACATTATGAAGCATTACCTTGAAGGGGATCTTGGTTGTCAGTGTATGTCCATGATAAATGATGGGCATCCCATCATCTCCATCCCAGCAGTCCAACTCTACACTCCTACAGCCTTGCAAGAGGACCTGTATGATCAATAAATTAATTCACCCCAGATGAGAACCTGCAAATAAAGCCACTAACTAAACACAGAACACAGTCTGATATATCCATTGGTGTCAACATTCATGTGTTAAGCAGATGAGCATAAGATGTAACACAAACATTGCATTTTGGCCAAAGGCCACCATGAATCTGGGGCAGGGGAGAGAGAACAGATTGAGAAGGAAAGAGTGTTCACCAGAGCTGAAGATTACTGGAAGGCAAAGTTTGATAGCAGAAACATGTGACCACTTTCTTAGCAACTTTGATCCCCTGGAAATGGTACATCTTGAAATTACAGAGCCAGGTAGGCGCTCTATCTGCAAAGATGTCAGTAGAGGCAAAGGTGCCAATGCCACACCCCAGAGCAAACAAGGCCACTAATTCCTTAATGAACTGACTAAACATTTATATTATGCCAACCTGGACAAAACTTCTTCCATTAACACCCAAGATCTTTGCTAAGAACACGTAGCATCTAACAAAAGTACAAGCAAAGAGTTATCAAATATTTGCCTGGCTAGCTAATTCCAGAACAGCAGCTAAAGTGATGGGCAAATCACCCAAACTCCCTTCTCCCACACCCAGTGCAGACATCAGCAATCAATTACAGCACACTTTATGCTGTGCTAGGCTTTGATATGTTATCACACACCTTCTTCAGCAAAGTGGTCCAGGAATCAAGTATCAACAATCAGATGAGATGATACCTATCTGCTATCCTGGATCTAAAACCAGAAGCAGTGCTCCAAACACATGTGCTTAGGTTACAGCTTGTGAGATTTGCATGGCGCATCCACTTCCTTTTTACACTCTATCTGTAGACGACCTCAAAAAATTATAACATACTGGAAGGGTAGCCCAAACCAAGAGTGACTGGGATGACCCACAGAATCCACTTCTTTACTAATATCTCCATGTGACAGCAATCCATTAAGGGGCCTCTAGTGGCCACTAGAGTTTCTGGAACAAAACTCAGTAGAATGCCTTTTATTTTAATATTTTGGTATAAGACAATAGAATCTTCCCATTACATAGCATCATCTGTGGCCTTCAGTTCCAAGGCTCAGTTCCTTCAGAAGCTAGTGTGTCTAAAGAAGGGGTAGGAACCTTCTTTCTGCCAAGGGCCATTTAGATTACTTATGACATTTGCGGGCCATGCAATATTATCTAGTTAAAAATTAGTTCCCTATAGATTTATTGAATTTATCTGCTGTTGTTTTTAAAGATTTACTTATTTGAAAAGCAGAGTTAGAGAGAGAGAGAGGGAGACAGAGAGAAAGAGAGAGAGAGAGAGAGAGATCTTCCATCCGTTAGTTCACTTCCCAAATGGCTGCAATGGCCAAGGCTGGGCCAGGCAGAAGTCAGGAGCTTCTTCCAGGTCCCCTACATGGGTACAGAGGCCCAAGCACTTGGGTTATCTTCTGCTGCTTTCCCAGGCACATTAGCAGGGAGCTGGATCAGAAGTGGAAAAGTTGGGATTCAAACTGGCGCCAATAAGGGATGCCAGCCTCATAGGCGGCAGTTTTACCCGCTGTGCCACAATGCCAGCCCCAGATTTATTGAACTTCAAGCCTCACCTGAGGTTGCCTTGGCAGGGCCAGATCTAATGATTTCATGGGCCATATATGGTGCTATGCAAAATGCTCTCCACCCTTGATTCTAGAAGTATGTAGGGTCTTTACAAAGTTCATTGCAGATGCTTTTTATGAAAGAATTATGTATGGATTTCAAAATTTTTTGCACCAACATAAATTTATCTTTTTAATTCTGTTTTTCTGTGACCTTTTAGAAGTATCTTCATTTACTGCCTTGGGCTGAAGACTGCTATATAATACGACACCCAGGACCTGAGGCTGCTTCACTGCTGTGGCAAGCAGACTGGGTAGGAAGTTCAGCGACTGGCATCAGATTAGAAGGCTTTGCAGCCTGCAGAGACCACAGGTTTTTATCGACGTCTGCATGACTGGAAGACCTCTGCAAAAGGTTAGGAAATTCCTGGTGAAGAGAACAGAGCCTACCCCCACTTTCCATCTGCCCACAGAGAAGAGTCGGGAGGCAAACAGGAGGGCAGAGAACGGTTAGAAACGAGGTAAAAGGGGCCTGCACACAGCCTCTGCCCTGTGTGAGGCCATCTGGAGGGGCTCCTGTGCCGTATTCAAAAGTTCTGATAATTTCTACTTGAGGTTTGAGAGCTGAAACACTCTTTGAGAGTCTGGCGCTGCACTGTGGTGTAGTGGGTTAGGCCACCACCTGCAATGCCAGATTCCCTGATGGGCACTGGTTCCTGGCCTGGCTGCTGTACTTTGAATCCATTTCTTTCCCTGCTAATGGCTGGGAAAGCAGCTGAAGATGGCCCACATGTTTGGGCCCCTGCACCCACGTGGGAGACCTGGGAGAAGCTCCTGACTTCCGGCTTCAGCCTGGCCCAGCCCCTGGCCATTTTACTCATTTGAAGAGTGAATCAGTGGATGGAAAATTTCTCTTTGTAATTCTAACTTTCAAATAAATAAGTAAATCTTCAAAAAAGAAAAGCTCTTTGAAGTCAAACAGAGAAATAAATTAGGAATTAAAGCTAGGATAGTGGGCCTCACTTTTCTGGGAAACGCACACACACACACAAGTATGCAGATACAGACACACATGTATGCACTTAATATATGTATATATACACATGTATGTATATATGTATATATGAAACATATATAGTATCTGTGTGTACGCGTGTGTACATGCACATCTCATTTCTTTCCCATAGGACAATGGCTTTCAAACTTCTTTTGACGTTGGAATTCTCCATGCAAATGTCAATATGTAAACCAGGTAAAAGAGTAACTAACCATTCAGTTGCAGTCTGTTGCTTGCCCATCTCAGGCCTCTGGATATCACTCTTATTTTGAAAATCATACTACATGGACAAATCTTCATTTAATAATAAAAGTTCCTTAGAAAACAATTTAAGGGCCTGGTGCTGTTGTGTAGCAGATAAAACCACCATCTGCAGTGCCAGCATCCCATGTGGGCACCAGTTTGAGTCCTGGCTGCTCCACTTCCAACCAGTTCCCTGCTGGCATGCCTGGGAAAGCAGCATAGGATGGCCCAGATGCTTGGGCCCTGCTCCCACGAGGGTGATCTACAAGAAGCTCCTGGCTCCTAGCTTTGGATTGGGCTCAGCTCTGGCCATTGCAGCCAACTGGAGAGTGAACCAGCAAATGGAAGATCTGTCTCTCCTCCCTCTATCTGTAACTCTGTCTTTCAAATAAATAAATGAATCTTTAAAAAAAAACTGGGGGCCAGTGCTGTGGTGTAGCGGGGGAAAGCCTCCACCTGCAGTGCTGGCATCCCATATGGGTACCTATTCAAGTCCCGGCTGCTCCACTTCCAATCCAGCTCCCTGCTCAGGCCTGGGAAACCAGAAGATGGCCCAAATCCTTAGGCCCCTGCACCCCACGGGAGACCTGGAAGAAGCTCCTGGCTCCTAGCTTCGGATCGGCTCAGCTCCAGCTGTTGCAGTCATTTGGGGAGTGAACCAGCAGATGGAAGACTTTTCTGTATCTCTGCCTCTGCCTCTCTGTAACTCTGCCTTTCAAATAAATAAATAAACAAGCCTTTTTTTTAAAAAATGTAAAATATATATTCCACGTAAAATAAGCTTTGGGACAAAAATTTGTCCCATGCTTTGAGGACTATCTGGACAAATTTGGAGAACAAAGAAATCTCATTGCTACTAGAGTTGTGTAAGCAACACAACCATAATTTTCAACCTTGGACCCATACGCACATAACGGCCCATTGATACACTCTGTGGACCTGGCCTAGCTCCTTCCTCATTAATCCTTCTTGTAGGAGTTCTGGAAACAGGCAGCATAGCTGAGGAAGCTGCAGACAACACAATAGAGCAGCAACAGACAGCAGACTGTTCAAAGTTGGCCGTTTAGGTCAAAAGGATGTGCTTTTCCCAGCCCAGAGAACCTGCTGACTTTCAAAGAACATTCCCATGGATCTGAGTGCCGAGGGACAGTGCCTACAGTCTGTGCAGACTTTTTTCTCAAGGTGGTTACCATAGAGATGGACTGATTGTCTAACAAATTGCAAAGCAAAACAAACTATATTTTGGTATTATCTTTGTAGAAAGTTTCATTTTCTACTATGCTTTCCCACTACAATGTATTGATTTATTTAGCATTTTGTGAAACGATTAGATAATTTTCCCATGAGAAAATCTAATTTTAGTAGAAGTAGGTCAGATTAACTAGGATCTAAAAGCTATGAGTCTCCAACAAATCCTTTTTTTTTTTTTTTTCGCCAGAATAAAGGTTAAGTATAGATGGGGGAGGAAACCAAACCAAACAAAAAGCAGAAAGAAAACAAGTGCTGGATGTATAGCTAGTTTTCCCACACATCATGGCTTCTCACATGTCACATATAAACCCTTCAAAGCAGTCTGGGGTCAGGTTTTGTGACTTTGCCAGCTATGTAAATAATGAAACTTAATGAAAACCATGTTCCAAGTGACATTCTTGGTACCTGGCTGTAGAGTTCTACTGAGGACTCCCCTTTCAGCTGATGGCCTGTGAGGTAGGTATTGTGTGAAGACTCAATGTAATAGTAGGACAGGGGTAGCTGCAATTCTTTAATGTTCTCCTGTGACTCATCATTTTTCGAGGCAAAATTCTCTTTATCCATCAGAAACCTAGATGAAACAAATGTTCTTAAGCTACGTGGGAAAAACACATGCTTTTAAATGATGATCAAGAGACATTTTCAAAATTACCTCGCAAATCCTTCAAATGACATTAGACCTTGGTGACACATACTGATGCTAGGCTCGAACTTCTGCAAGGGATAGAAAAAAAAAAGTATAATTTAGGTAAAGGAAACCATGAGGGGGGAAAAAAACCACATCATTTTTTAAAGCTGTTCTGTTTTCATCAGGAAACATCTAAACCAAATATTTGAACTAATTTAGTAATGTAATGGTAAGATGTAGTTTTTAGTCCAAAAGAAAACATTTATTATATGTGAGTTTATTATACTGAGCCTATTTATTTAAGAGGAAAAAAAAGGAGCAAGAGAAAAGAATAAGGCTGATTTATATGAAAACAAAGGGAATCAGTTTATCCAGGTGAAAATGGGGATAATAATAGCAGCTCCCAGAGACAGGGAGCACTTAGGACTGTGCCAGCACTCGGGGACGCTACAGGGAGCACCCAGCACTGTGCTGGTTCTCTCAATTGTTGCAAGGCTGGTGATCAAATCCAGTGTTGGAAAGCACGTCCACTGGTCCCCCATCAGGCCCAAGAGTACCTCTGCGGCAAGTGACCCAGCCACAGGGGACGCTCCCGCCGCCTCTCGTCCCCGCCCCTCTCTGGTCTAACCGCCACCACCACCACCTCCTAAATGATCTCTGACTCCCACTCCTTCCCCAGCACAGTTTATTCTCCAGTGGGGCCAGAGTGACCTCTTAGAAACATAAATCATGTGACTCTCCCGCTCGGAAAACCCCAACGGCTTCTCCTTTCTCATGGACTGAAGGCGACCTCTCCACCACAGGCTGGCTGGGTCCCGGCACACCTGTGTGGAACCAAGTCCACCTGGCTTCCTCAGACCCCAGGACATTAGCTCTGCCGTGGCTCCCCAGCCTGCGCCTGCCCAGCCTCGGAGCTGCTGCCCCCTGCCTGGGATGCGCTTTCCTCAGACCTTTCCATGACATTTGGACTAAACAGGGCCCAGCTCCGATGCCAGCTCCTCCGAGTGGCCTTTGCTTACTCCTCTCAGCCCTCCTCCACGACTCCAGCCTCTGCCTGGTTCTTTTCAGAACCCACTAGCACCTGCAATTATATCGTATCCTTGTTTCTTGTCAGTCTCAGCACTGGAATATAAGCTGCACTGAGGGACAGAGCTCTGATCTTTTCCCCAACTCTCTTCCCCGCTCCAGGAACTGAGACAGCATTATAGGGGCTAATAACCACTTGTTAAATAACAAAAGAGGTAGAAAATCCAGACTAATTATGTTGCCTGTGCAAGAATAAGAAGGAATTAGGTAATGATTCCTTAGTCACTGAGTCAGACATTGCCTGGGACACATGTTAATTATACAATAAGTAAGAATACATATATTTAGCATTTAAAAAGCCCCTTTTGGGGCCGGTGGTGTGGCACAGTAGGTTAAAGCCCTGGCCTGAGGTACCAGCATCCCATATGGGTGCCGATTTCTAGTCCCGGCTGCTCGTCTTCCAATCCAGCTCTCTGCTGTGGCCTGGGATAGCAGTAGAAGATGGCCCAAGTCCTTGGGCCCCTGTACCCAGGTGGGAGAACCGGAAGAAGCTCCTGGCTCCTGGCTTTGGATCGGCACAGCTCCGGCCATTGCAGCCATCTGGGGAGTGAACCAGTGGATGGAAGACTTCTCTATCTCTACCTCTCTCTGTAACTCTTTCAAATAAATAAAATAAATCTTAAAAAAAAAAAGCCCCTTTTATTTCTTATTTCTGTCACAGGTGAGAGTTTTGAAAAGAAGTATAGAGGCCGGCACCACAGCTCACTAGGCTAATCCTCCACCTTGCGGTGCCGGCACATCAGGTTCTAGTCCCGGTCGGGGCACCGGATTTTGTCCCGGTTGCCCCTCTTCCAGGCCAGCTCTCTGCTGTGGCCAGGGAGTGCAGTGGAGGATGGCCCAAGTGCTTGGGCCCTGCACCCCATGGGAGACCAGGAGAAGCACCTGGCTCCTGCCATCGGATCAGCGTGGTGCGCCGGCAGCGGCAGCCATTGGAGGGTGAACCAACAGCAAAAGGAAGACCTTTCTCTCTGTCTCTCTCACTGTCCACTCTGCCTGTCAAAAAAATTAAAAAAAAAAAAGAAGTATAGAAAAAAACAATAAATACGTCGCAGCAAATTGTTAAGAGTTAGGAGCATCAGCCACACGCGCACAGGGAAAACAGGTACCAACCTGGATGATGCTGAGGATGTCATCGTACGTGCAGTGTTCTCCTTGGCAATTCACTAGGAAGTCGTTGAGCTGGAGAATTCCAACCCCAAATATGCCCAGGGATGTACTCTCGATCCCAGTGCCATTTGTCACGATACTCGCAGCAGCAATGGCGTCAGAGATCTGCCTCTGGTTGTCTGACAGTTGCTGCTTACTCTTAATGAACAATCCCAAATCCGAGACATTTCTGGTCAACAAATCTGCAACAGAGCCACCCAGAGAACATGCACAAGCCAGCCGGCACCTTCTACAAAGTTCATTTCAGAGATACCATACTACAGAAGCTCGTTACTCATCTGTCAACACAAGCTACCAAACTACGGGTTTATTCCTGGCTTCATACATTTGAGAGAATAAGAAACAAATCAGTGGGTCTGGGAATTTGGCATGGTGGTTAAGATGGTGCCTAGGACACTGGATCACATATCACAGTGCCTGTCTTGGCTCTACTCCCGATTCTAGCTTCCTATGGGAGGCAGCAGGTGATGGTTCAAGTTCATGGGTTGCTGCCACCCACACAGGAGACCTGGATTGAGTTTCCTGGCTCCTGGCTTCAGCTTGGCCCTGCTTGGGTTGTTGCAGGCATTTGGGGTAATAAATCAGCAGATGGGAGCTCTGGCTGTGTCTCCTTCATAAATGAAAATATTATTAAAAATGTAACTGTAACATTTTGTACAGGTTTTTGCATGAGTATAAATTTTTCAACCCAAATGGGTAAATACCAAGAAGTGTGACTGCTGGATCATATGGAGAAAGTATGTTTAGTTTTCATAAGTCATAAGCCTTCCAAAAAACATTCCCACCAGTAACATTCCAATGTTCTGGTGGCCGCACACTGTGGTTCTCAACCGTGACACACCACACCTAGTTTGGAAGTGGTTGAGAAAGGGTTTCGGTTGTCAGGATGATGAGGCCACGAAGGGTTAAATACCCAGGAATACACGGATGAATTTCCTTGCCCAACATCCCAGTAGCACCTGCTCCCATGACACCAGGTGATACCTTGAAATAATTCTCCAAGTGTTTCACCACCTCTGGGGGTCAGTGTGCCACGTGGGACAGCTTGAGTTTGTGTAACTGGTTCTCTTTCATTAGTAGAAAGGATTTCAAAAGGCAATTCTAAAACATTAAACAAACCTAGGTCTGGCTGCAGGTCGCTAGTGTTTTCCTCAATGGTCAGGTTGGTGTAGAGCGGGGCCGACTCGGAGCCAGATCGGTTGCAGGGCACCGCGTACACATCGAAGAGATCCTTCAGGTCTTTGCGGCTCCTTACACTGAGCAAAGAAACAAAAACATCTCCCATTAGGATCATTATAAACCTGTGGGCTTGCGAAAGGCTAAGAAGGGAGGTTATGCCATACCTGAACGATTTGAACAGCTCAACAAATTCAACAAAACTCATGTTACTGTCTGAAACCATGAAGCTCTGAAATCCCTTCATTCCTCCTTTGATCCGCCCATGCCAGCTGCTGCTGCTCCAAGCACTGCAAACAAAGACAGGGCCTTCATGGGCAAAATGCTGGGCTACTTGTATCATCTGCCTCAACACTGTTCGCTGATTAGCAGCAACATGAGCAAAATGATGGGTGGCAAGTCATTCAAGGCTTAAGCTAGTCTCCTGCACTCTTTTTATTTTCTCTAAGATAATCTCTATTGTGTCAGAGGAAATAAAACATATTATATGTTGAGACCATGTCACATGTCCAGCCTATTCAGCAAGGGAACAAAGCTGAGGTTCATGCCCCTCTACTAGTCAGAACAGTTCTTTAAAATCCTAGATCAACGTGGGGTGCGGTATTCAGGGTTTCTGAAAAAGTTTCTTTTTTAAAAAGGGTCCAAAATTATTCAATCATAATTTATAAGAAATAATGTCCTTCCGTATGTTCTAAATTATAGAAATACATTTTAGGAGAAAGTTTTGGGTATGTCCCTGTCTTTTCTTTTTCCTTTATTAACTAGTTTTTAGATAAAAACAGGGAAGAGCTTTTCATATTAATGGAAAATGTGAGTCAGAAAAATATTAGCAATGGAAACAGGCCAACTCTGCCTAGGATTTTATTTGCACCTGCTAAGACTACATCCCTTCAATATAAAAATATCAGTCAACCCAGTCAAAAACTCAGTCTCACTGCTTCTCAACATTTTCAATTTTCTACATGATTCCCCAATGGGATACACAGTATAGAAATGGTGACTGTTTTTTAGTCACATCATGAACCAGATCTTCTTTTTGGTCTTGGATTTATTAATTTTTGGCAATATTTCAAATACATGAGAAAATACAGAGAATGTTATAAGGAACAGCCAGACTACTCTCAATCCTGCTGATAATGTTTCCTCAGGGGAAATCAATTTGTGTTGACATATGGAGGTCACTTTCATTCATGGAAAGTCTTAGGGATCGTCGGATTTCTAGCAGTGTGTAGGCAGAGGCTGTAGGTGGCTCATCCCCCAAAGTGGTGTGGAAAACAACAGGGTGGGGGCTCAGGAAGGGGACAAACGTGGCTTGATCCTTTGCGTTTCAGCGAGTAAATCCCTGTCTTCCTTGTGCTGCAGGTGCAGCTAGTGTCTGCAGGCACCCGTTCCCTTCTGAGTCCAGGGACTGTCTAATCATCCCCCTGCTACCGAGACTTGGTCCTCTTTCTCCTTTAACAGCACTCAGGCTGACTTTTCTTCTCTTGCCTCGTCTTCCCTTCAGCGTTTAGAACACTGCTCGAGAGGCCACTGAGCCCTGTCCTGCAGAGGCTGGGCCCCCTAATCTTGCATCCGGCACATATAGCTCTCTTTCAGAGAGAACTCTTCCTCTGCCCTTCCCTTTCCTGCTCTTGAGTGACTCAAATAAAAGGAAAAGCCATTGAATCCAGGTTATTTGGCTATTTCCCCAGGTTACTGAATAGGCTGAAAATATAACATATACATACATAAAACATATCTGTATAAACATACTGTTTAATTATAAATCTAGATTTACAGAAAAGTTGCAAGAAGGGTACAAAGAATTCCTATATACCCTTGAACAGTTTTAACCAGTTGTAACACCTGAATGCATAAATCTTAAATTACACGTTCATCACTCACAATGGAAAATAATTGCTCATTTTTCTTTTCTAAAAACATTATTCTATTTATTTGAGAGGCAGAGTTAAAGACAGAGAGAGGGGGAGACAGAGAGAGGTCCTCCATTTGCTGGGTCGCTCCCCAGATGGCCGTAATGGCCGGAGCTGGGCTGATCTGAAGCCAGGAGCCAGGTGCTTCTTCCTGGTCTCCCACATGCATGCAGGGTCCCAAGCACTTGGGTCATATTCTACTGCTTTTCCAGGCCATAGCAGGGAGCTGGACCAGAAGAGGAGCAGCTAGGACATGAACCAGAGCCTATATGGGATTCTAGCACTGCAGGCAAAGGCTTAGCCCACTACACCACAGCACTGGCCCCAGAATTGTTCCCTTTAAAACATAATTTACTTAGGCTCTCTTAGCAATAGGGAACTTCCAAGAGACAGAGAGAACAAGAGCTCTGTGGGTGTGGGTGTGGGTGTGGGTGTGGGTGTGTATGTGTGTGTGTGTGTGAGAGAGAGAGAGAGAGGGAGAGAGAGAGAGAGATATGGAGGGAGATGAATGTTTTCAAAGTTAGGGTCTGATGGCCCCACTTCTCTGTGTGATGCAGTAAAGAGTACCTGTTTTATCTTAGTTCTGCCTGGAACCTCCAAGTTTCCTCAATGTAATATGGAATACAGGGAAGTCGAGGGACATTTAGGTTCCTTCTGGAAGGCTTGCTTGCTTTCCTTTTTTTTTTTTTAAAGATTTATTTATTTATTTGAAAGTCAGAGTTACACAAAAGAGAGGAGAGGCAGAGAGAGACAGAGAGAAGTCTTCCATCCACTGGTTCACTCCCCAATTGGCCACAACAGTTGGAACTGCGCCAATCTAAGCTGAGAGCCAGGAGCTTCCTCCAGGTCTCCCATGCAGGTGCAGGGACCCAAGGACCTGGGCCATCTTCTGCTAGTTTTCCAGGCCATAGAAGAGAGCTGGATCAGAAGTGGAGCAGCTGGGACTCAAACCGACGCCCATATGGGATGCTAGCACTGTAGGCGGTGTCTTTACCGCTACGCCACAGTGCCAGCCCAGAAGGCTTCCATTTTACTATTAGCTTTTCTTCTGAGAGGGTAGATATTTCAAATCTGTAACTTACATGGAATTTCTAAAAATAATTTATTATAATATCAGTTTTAGAATTATAATGAAATGTAATAGACTTGTTGTAATGCCTGTATTTATTTTTTCAGGCATGTCAAACTTATCTGCAAGCAGGGGCTGGTTGTGGTACAGTGGGTTAAGCTGCCGCCTGCAAAGCCAGAAACACACATGGGTGCAGGTTCAAGTTCTGGCTGTTCTGTGTCCAATTTAGCATTCTGCTACTGCTCCTGGGAAAGCAGAAGATGATGCGTGTGGGAGACTGAGATGGAGTTCCAGACTCCTGGCTTGGGCCTGGTCCAGCCCTGGCTGCTGCAGCCATTTGGGGAATGCACCATACGAGGGAAGATCTCTCTCTCTCTCTCTCTGTATCCCTATAAATCTGCCTTTCAAACAAATCAAATCTTAAAAAAATTCTCGAAAGCAGTGCTATCCAATAAAACTTTTTGCAGTGTTAGAAATGTACACTATCTGCCTTGTGTGGTGTAGTGACTGACAGGGAGCCCCTCGTGGCTGTGCAGCACATGAAAAGGGGCTACTGTGAGTGAAGAACTGAGCTTTAATTGAGTTTTAATGAATTTAAATTAGAATTTAAATATCCACATGCAGTCAGTGGGTAACATACTGGACAGTGCAGATTTAGACAATCACGTTTGGGTTTTGTTACTGCTGCTGACCATTGAAAGGTTGGTTTTTCTAATACTCAGCAGCAATTACAGTTATACGGGAAGGCAGGGATATAAAAACAGGAATATTAGGGTTATTTAAAAAGTTGGGGGTTTTGGTCTTCAGTTTCACTGTAAGTCAAAATTACAGAGAGTGTTTTGATAGACAGCTGAGAACAGGCCCTTCCATGTGACTGGAATGACATAAGGGCCCTCCTGCTTTGTCATGTTAAGGCCCCACCTGGACGGGCTCTTGTTTGAAGAAGACAGCACAGGGGAGGACACTGGCCTGATGGGAGACGACGTCCCGGCAGCCAAGTTGGGGGACGCAGCCGTGGTCAAAGAGTGGGCTCTTCTGGAAGGGAGGGGGTTGGGAGGACTGGAGATGGCATTTGCCTCTGTGAGGATGAAAGAGAGAAAAGAAACAATGACTCACACTGTACTTTCACTCAGAAATCAAAACAACCAAGGATGCTCTCTGAGCCAACCAACCTAGACAAGAGTCGTGAGAGCATTTTTATGAATGGGCCAATCTGGTAGGTTCTCAACTGGCTACACATCAGAATCATCCAGGGAGCTTCGAAAACATGGACGCCCAGGTCCCAGACACGGAATGCCTAAGCCAGTTGATCTTGTGTGTGGTCAGATTATTTTTTTAAAAGCTCTAATATCAAGCAAGGGTAGAAACTTGCTGATCTAATCCACCAGATTGGACCGTGTGCACCTACTACCTCCTGTCAGTAACAGAAAGTTCATTTATGAGAATTTTCTGCCAAGCACATCAGGCTTGCAGAAGTGTGTCTTCGGTTTCACCATCTGGCTAAAACAAAGTCAATTTATATAAGAATGTCCACAATATTTAAACCACAATGAAGAGCCAAATGGGTAATTTTTCCCAATAAAATTAAAAAAAAAGAAAAGAAAAGAAAAACTCTGAGATGTGACCATGCTGCTTCACCTGGTTCCTCCTGTTCATTAATGTCTTGAGGATCCGAACCGCTGCGGCTTCGACACTCTTTGTACATCTTGCCCTTTCGGGTCACCATTTCGTCATCTGTTGCATCTCCACTCTCACCCTGGGAACACAAAACTCATGATGGTTCCTGTCACTCCCCCATTCGCGGAGGAACGACACAGGACCCTGCGCTGTTCTTTTGTCTGCTCGGCCCTTCCCGGGTTTGCTGCTGGTCCTTCCCGGGTTGGCTGCCGACCCCTCCACCTCCGTGGAGGGGCGGTTCCCCCTGCCACTTTCCCCACTTCCGTGGGGGAGTGGCACACCGCCGGCCGGCTCTCGGGGGCTGCTCAGGTGTTCCTTCAGATGTTCCCTCAGATGTTCCTGGTGCATGTTGTCTCTCTCCTCCTTTAGAGTCCTCTTCCAATCCCAACTCTGCTACCCACACGCCGAGTACGCTGCTCTCCTCCAATCAGGAGCAGGATCAGCTCCTGCAGGTTATTGGTCGAACTGGAGGCAGCTGTGTAGAAGTTGTTTGGTCTCTCTCTCAGCGCCATATTGTGGGAGAGCAGATGCATAGAATAAGTCTTAATTCCAGTAACTTAGTCTAGTCTCAGTTGCTCCCCACAGTTCCCAGCCTGCATTGCTTTCCCATCACTGCTCTAGTTCAGGTAGATCTCTATTTTTTGACCCATCTACCGACAATACCGTCTCCCCTTGGTGAGACCAGTGAAGACCTTCAAGAAGGTGACCAAGTATTCTCACGTCACTTTATCTCACTTGTTCTTCTCAATGAAGCAGCGCTCCTTAGGAGGAGGCAGACAAGAAGAGGCACACAACTCCTGCAATCTGTGCTCACACAGAATTATGAAGCAGATAAAGTTCAACTTTAGCATCAATAGGCTTCCATACGCCTTTTCTTAGGTAGCTTGAAGCAAATATATTGCCATGTTACAGTGATGACATATATAACATGCTTTATAAAGGACAGGGATGATATATTTTAAATTATATTCTACATACAGCATTGTGGCCATCTGAGATCTTCATCTGTCCTTGGCTCTATGAAGCCATTCCTGCCTGCCTTTCAGTCTTCTACTTTCCCCCTGTCTGTCCCAGAGCACTTTGCAGGTGACAAGGACTCTCATTTAGACTGCACTGTGTTTCCTTGTCTGTGTCTTTTCCCTGCTATTGACTCAATTCCTGGCACTGGTTCTGGTACCCAACAGGTACATGGAAACCCTTGCAACATTTGTTTTATGTCTCATCTTGTGCCCAACCCAAATGACTTAAGGAGATTTCTGCTGGTGTAGACTGTACAACAATCCTGAAGATTGGGTGTGGTACTCAATAAACAAATCACACAGTACCCTCATAAGCATTTTCTTCTTCTTCTTGGTGGTGCTTATGCCCAGGGTGTTGTTTCTCTGTACATTAGGCTTCTCGGCATTCTTTGCTGATGTCCCAGGGCTGGGGTTTCGAGTACTCCACCGCCTGCCACCAAACAACTCCACAGCATGAGCCAATGTTGGGCCTTCATATCGCCCATCCTCCTGTAAAAGAACCACCTGCTGAACACACAAGGAAGCAGCAAGCAATGAAGAAGGCAATACATTAACGGCTTCCAGTAAACTCTCAGATGAAAGTCTGCAGGCAGCCACAGAAGAGTAATGGTCTGGTCACCCAAGGGGCTCTGTTCACCAACTTTCAAGAATCTCTGTTGGGAATTTCATTGTCCTCTGTCCCCTGCTGTCCTGGTCACATCTCTACTGAGTTCCAGTGATGTGCTTTAAAAACATCAACAGGGGAAAAAATTCTCATCCCAGTCACAGAGATTGTATTCCAGAACCTATACCATTGGAAAATTCATTAAGACTTACTTACAAAATTAGAGCTGTGGATGTCTTGGGGGTGGGAGTTAGGGTGGGAATCTATTTAAGTAAAATCAAGTTCCACTTGTATGCTATTGTATCATTCCAGGTAGATTTTTACCTACTTTGATGCTTGTGTCTGACTTGAAATACTCAGATAGGGTGTGTGGCATACATGAAATTCACTTCGGAGGGTCCTGAGGAGCTCCTTAAATAGTTGAGCTGCCATCCTTTTGAGTGACTGAAATCCAAAGATAGATACAGAACCCATGGGACTCAGAATGTCATGCGTATTATGCTCTGATCAGCTAAAATACAACTCAATGGGCAGGCAATGGTTTGTAATCACTACTGCATAAGACAACTGTGTAGCATTCTTTGAGTGAATAATAGTAGATATTTACTTATTAAATAATGGTCAATGATTTTCCCCCATAAGTCATGAAAGTCAGCAAACAGAACTATAGACAGTGGCACATGCAAATGTCCATCAACTGAAGACTGGATAGGGAAAGTATGGTATATGTACACTATAGAATACTACACAGCAGTAAAAAAAAAAAAAGTGAAATCCTGTCATTGGCAACAAAACAGATGCAACTGGAAACAATTCTACTTAGTGAGGTAAGCCAGTCCCAAGAAGACAAATATCATATGTCTATGGTAGCTAATAGAATACCTAAAAGGCAATCTATAAAAGTGAAATTGACACTTTGAAATGTGATGATTCTGAACAGCCCTTGTCTCAACTGTTAAGGAACAGTTTTTTTCTTTTTTCATACTATTTGTTGAACTCTTTACCTAGTGTAGGGTCAATATTATGAGTATAAAGTTAACAGAAAACAAATATTTGTAAAAAAAAAATAAGAATAGGAATACAATAGAGAGGAGGAAGAGGGTGGGAGTTTGGGCAGGAGGGAGAATCACTATGTTCCTAAATTTGTATATATGAAATGCATGAAGTTTGTATGCCTTAAATAAAAGGTTTCTAGGTTAAAAAAAAAAACAGTGGTGTTTGAACTACAGATAATATTAATGAGATTTCACAATTTTACAAAAGGGCTTCTTTAAAATTAATTTCTACTGACTGCCTTTACTTCCTGAAAACTTTTAGAGGTAGTCTTCCTTTGCAATTCCAAGGAAGTACCTGTAAATAGATTTTGCTTCCTTGCAGATAACAGGTAAATAGTAGAGAGGCTTCTTCCTTCATCCTAATCTTCAGTGACTTGACCTGTGACTAAAGCCCAAGAATGTCAACTTGGGTATTTGACATGGAAACCTTTGGGTAACCTCCTCTAGTAGCATGTCTGTGACTGATGCCCATCCATTACATATTTCTCAATTCTCTAACCACACCCACTTTTTTTTTTTTGGACAGGCAGAGTTAGACAGAGAGAGAGAGAGAGAAAAAGGTCTTCCTTCCGTTGGTTCACTCCCCAAATGGTGCTACAGCTGGCGCGCTGCGCCAATCCAAAGCCAGAAGCCAGGTGCTTCCTCCTGGTCTCCCATGCGGGTGCAGGGCCCAAGGACCTGGGGCATCCTCCACCGCCCTCCTAGGCCACAGCAGAGAGCTGGCCTGGAAGAGGAGCAACCAGGACAGAATCCGGCGCCCCAACCGGGACTAGAACCCGGGGTGCCGGTGCTGTAGGATTAGCCTAGTGAGCCGCGGCACTGGCCACCACACCCACTTTTACTTTTATCTTTTCCCCACAGGGTTTACTGTCAGTGGGACTGTCAGTCAAGGTTGACTATCATCCCTTGACCAATGATTGGCACATGATCAGAATAAGCTAGTTGGAACCTCTTTCCCTGGAGGAAGATTCTTGAAAGTAGTGATACAGACAGTGAACATAGCTAGAGACCAATCCACCTAATGCAGGACTGTGGAAAAAGGCCTGCTAAGTGACTAGAATAACAGAATAAACTAGAATAAGCATTGCATGATATCATTGAATAAACAGGGTTCACATACCTTATTGAATATCATTCTGAATCTAAAAAAAAGCTTGTAAACATTTACTTACAGACTTCTAACCAACATATCTTTGAAAATGTAATAGATCCATTATATCTCACATATAAAAAACACCACCACCATTACCTTCTACTGCTTAGATTTTCCAAATTTCAGAAAATCCCAACATGGACAAAGTATTAACCTTAACAGAATTCAGATTGGGCCAAGAAAAGCTAGGATGCATTTGTCTAATGTTTTAACAACGCTTTCTGGGGCTGGCACTGTGGCATAGTGGGTAAGGCTGCCGCTAGTAGTGCCACCGTCTGTGGCATCCCATATGGGCGCCAGTTCAGGCCCCAGCTGCTCCCCTTCCAATCCAGCTCCCTGCTATGGCCTGGAAAGCAGTGGAAGATGGGCCCCTGCACCATGTGGGAGACCTGGAGGGGGCTCCTGGCTTTGGATCAGCCCAGTTTCGGCCATTGCAGCCATCTGGGGAGTGAACCAGAGGATGGGGGACCCCCTCCCTTTTCTCTCTCTCTCTTCCTCTGCCTCTGCCTCTCTGTAGCTCTGCCTTTCAAATAAATAAATACATCTTAAAAAAACACAAGGCTTTCTGGGAACTAACGTAGCTTGAATCTTTCTTTTGTTTTACACAAGACAATAAACTTGCTTGGGGAGGGTGAAGGATATAGGAGGGATCTTCATGAAGTTTATGGAAACTTTATGAAAAAATGCATGGATTTAAAATTTTTTCCATAAACTTATTTTTAAAATTCATTTAAAAATTTATTTATTTGAAAATCAGAGTTATGGGGTTGGGTGGGGGAGAGAGAATGAGAATGAATCTTCCATCTGCTGGTTCACTTCCAAAATGGCTACAACAGCCAGGGCTGGACCAGGCTGAAGCCAGGAGCCAGGACTTTCTTCTGGGTCTCCTTCTTCCTGGGTAACAGGGACCCAAGAACTTGGGCCATCTTCTGCTGCTTTCCCAGGCCATTGTAGGGTGCTGGATCAGAAGTGGAACAGCCAGGATTCAAACTGAACCCCATATGGGATGCTGGCTTCGCAGGCTGAGGCTTAACCTGCTATGCCACAATGTCAGGCCCTAAATTCATTTTTTAAAAGATTTATTTATTTTATTTGAAAGGCAGAGTTACAGAGAGACAGAGGCAGAGGCAGCAGCAGAGAGGGAGGGAGGGAGGGGAGAAAGAGAGAAAAAGAGAAAGAAACAGAGAGAGAGAAAGAGAGAGAGGGAGGGAGGGAGAGAGAGAGAGAGAGAGCAAGCTGGGCTGATCTGAAGCCAGGAGCTTTCCCTGGTTCTCCCATGTGGGTGCAGGGGCCCAAGGACTTGGGCCATCTTCCATTGCTTTCCCAGGTCATGGTAGAGAGTTGGATTGGAAGTAGAGCAGCTGGGAATCAAACTGGAGCCCATATGGGATGGGGGCACTGCAGGTGGCAGCTTTAACCACTACACCACAGAACAGGCCCCCTAAATTCATTTTTAAACATCTATTTGAAAGGGAGAGAAGGGGAGGGAGAGAGGAGGAGGGAGAGAGAAGGAGAGAGAGGGAGAGAGAGAAAACACTTCTCTGATGGTTCAGTCCTCAAATGCCTGCGTTTCTGGGGGCATGGTGGGGGCAGTGTAAAGCCTGGAGCCAGGAACTGAATCTAGGACTCCCACATGAGTGGCAGGGACCCAACTTCTTGAGCCATGATCATTGTCTCCCAGGGTCTGCATTAGCAGGAAGCTGGAATCAGAAGCCACAGCTAGGAACTGAACCCAGGCACTCTGATACAGCACATGGGCATCCTTGGCATTAGGCCAAATGACCATCCTTAAACTTATCTTTAAATTCATTTCTCCACACACTTTTTAAAGTACCCTCATACCTTCTTTTTAATGTAGGAGAAGGACCATGTTGAGTGAGGGCACATTCTTCTATGAAACAGTACATAAGGAAATCAATTTCTTAAAAGGTACCCAAGAAAATGGGCATTTGGTGAAGATGCTACTTGGGACACCCACATCTCATACTGGAATGCCTGTGTTCAAGTTCTGGTTCTGTTTTTTTTTTTTTTTTTTTTTTTTTTTTTTTTTGACAGATAGAATTAGACAGTGAGAAAGAGAGACAGAGAGAAAGGTCTTCCTTCCATTGGTTCACCCCCCAAATGGCCACTACAGCCGGAGCTATTCCGATCCAAAGCCAGGGGCCAGGTACTTCTTCCTGGTCTCCATTGTGGGTGCAGGAGCCCAAGCTCTTGGGCCATCCTCCACTGTACTCCCGGGCCACAGCAGAGAGTGGGAATGGAAGAGGAGCAACTGGGCCTAGAACCAGCACCCATAAGGGATACTGGTGCCACAGGTGGAGGATTAACCAAGTGAGCCATGACGCCAGCCCCTGGTTCTGCTCTTGATTCCAGTTTTCTGACCTTGGAGGACAGCAGGTGATGGTGCAAGTATGTGTGTGCCTGCCACCCACAGAGGAGACCTGGACTGAGTTTGAAGCTCCTGGCTTCAGCCTGGCCTAAACTTGGCTGTTGTGGGTGTTTAGGCAGTGAACTGGTAGAAGAGAGATCACTCTCTCTCTCTCTCTGCCTTAATAGAAAGTGAAATAAGGCTGGCGTTGCAGCTCACTAGGCTAATCCTCTGCCTGCGGTGCCAGCACTCCGGGTTCTAGTCCCAGTTGGAGCGCCGGTTCTGTCCCGGTTGCCCCTCTTCCAGTCCAGCTCTCTGCTGTGGCCCAGGAAGGCAGTGAAGGATGGCCCAAGTGCTTAGGCCCTGCACCCCGCACGGGAGACCAGGAGGAAGCACCTGGCTCCTGGCTTCGGATCAACGCAGTGCCGGCCATAGCGGCCATTTGGGGGGTGAACCAACAAAAGGAAGACCTTTTTTCTGTCTCTCTCTCTCTCTCTCACTGTCTAACTATGCCTGTCAAAAAAAAAAAAAAAAAGAAATAAAATAAAAATTCATGTACTTTTACCTCTTGGTACATCCTTACGTATGCTGCTTTTGAAGACTTAAAACTAATCCCCATCCTTTGAACAAATACTTTCTTTCCTTTTTGAAGACAGCCAGAACCTATTTCTGTTCCTTATAACGAAAGCCATCTACCTGGTAATTCTATTTTCAACCTTCTCAGCTTCCTAGAGTCCCTTCTAAACACCCAAGATTATGGGTCCTCAGCCCTGCCATCGGTCGCGCCAAGCCAAAGCTCTTGATATCTGTTTTTCCTCTGTACCCAATGACAGCATCTCCGTAGTTTAGTTTCTGATTTTCCTGTATTTTTTCCTAAGCTTCGCTATCAATGTTACTAGTTATTCATATCTTTTGTGTTATGTCCTACTACTGTGTTCATCAAATCAAATTTCACTTATAGTACTAAAATACCTGTAGTACTTCGAAGTAACTTCCTATACATTTCCAACACAACTCCCATATCAGAAGGGTGATTTTCTACACAAGCACTTCTCAAATTGGCAATAAAGGAATATCTTTAGAGGGCTGTCAACAGAAGTTTGGAAAAACCAAAAAGACATCTCACAAATCCCTGAAACTTACAGATAAACTTAAATGTGTGCATTCTAGGGCAGGGTGGAGCATTTAACATGCTAACGTTGTACAAGTCACCAGGAACAGCTTTTAACATTAACAAAAGATCGATATGAACCTGCGTGTCTGAGGACCAGATTAGCATCTTTTCGGTGCTCCTTGTAACACTCTGGGAACTGGTCTCTAGGGTGAGAAAATGATCACTGTCCTCCTGCACTGTTGTGTTTTGAAAGAAATCTGGGCGTCTATTTGAAAGGCCTGCAGCCTGTCTTTGTACACGGCTCAGGTAGAATCTATGTTTTCAGAAGCGACTGACATATGGAGCTGCTTGGCAGGGGTAGAGGGGAGGGCTGGGGCTGTGAGTGCAGCTGGGCAGGGCCAAGTCTTTTCTAGAGAAATCCACAACATGACAGGTCTTCAAAATGTCCCTGGAAAGTGCGTTTTATGAAACAGTTATGCAGTTTCTTGGAACTTTTCATTCCATTTCCACGAAGCTTCTGAACCACCCTCACCTATGAATTCAGTTACTTAGGCTACACACATGGAGCAACGAAATCAGTCAGGCCTAGTGACAGGGAATATGATTGAGGTCCATGTTTGGTGGGTGTTCCTGAATTTAGAAGGCTGAGAAATAATCAGAATTAAAAATCAATATTCATAATGGCTCCCGAAGATGTTTTTCTCAGTCACTAGCTGTGCTGAAAGCACTCTGGAGTACATGAGTAGAGATGTTGTGGTTTCCATTTCAGATGAGTTAACTAAAACTGGCTCTGTGCTATGTAGCATCACTATAACCATGTCCATAGGCCTATTTGATTATTAATGAATTAATTGATCAAACTGGTTACTCAGGATCTGAGCTCTACTCATACTCAATATGGTACGGGGAGAAAGGAGAAAAAGGAGTATTAAATGTACTGCTACTGGGGCCGGCGCTGTGGCGCAGCGGGTTAACTCCCTGGCTTGAAGCACCGGTTTCCCATATGGGCGCCAGTTTGAGATCTGGCTGCTCCACTTCCTGTCCAGCTCTCTGCTACTGGGAAAGCAGTAGAAGATGGCCTAAGTCCTTGGGCTCCTGCATCCATGTGGGAGATCCGGAAGAAGCTCCTGGTTCCTGGATCCTGGCTCCTTGTCGCTCCCCCTCTTTGTGGAGGAACGACACAGGACCCTGCGCTGTTCTTTCGTCTGCTCGGCCCTCCCCGGGTTTGCTGCTGGTTCTTCCCGGGTTGGCTACTATCCCTTCCACCTCCGTGGAAGGGCAGTTCCCCCTGGCCACATTCCCCACTTCCGCAGGGGAGCGGCACACCGCCGGCCGGCTTTCTGGGGGGGCTGCACAGGTGTTCCCCTTAGATGTTCCCCTTAGATGTTCCTGGTGCATGCCGTCTCTCTCCTCCTTTATAGTCCTCCTCCGCCAATCCTAACTCGGCTGCCCACACGCCGAGTACGCTGCTCTCCTCCAATCAGGAGCAAGTCCTACAGTTTATTAGTTGAACTGGAGGCAGCTGTGCGGAAGCTGTTTACTTCTCTCCCAGCGCCATATTGTGGGAGAGCAGATGCATAGAATAAGTCTTAATTCCAGTAACTCAGTCCAGTCCGGATTGCTCCCCACAGCTCCTGATTGGCGCAGCTCCAGCTGTTGTGGCCATATCGGGAGTGAACCATCAGATGGAAGATCTCTCTCTGTATAACTCTGACTTTCAAATAAATAAATAAATCTTTTTTAAAAAATGTACTGCTACTAACTTCCTTGGGTAAAAAATGTTTTTAATTGTCAGAAACATGTTAGAACTGCATCTGTCATTTGAATAATAAAAGTCATAGTGCTATCTGTTCTGTGACACTAATAAAAAACATAATATTTTCCCATGAAGATAGAGAAGTGTAACAAAAGCTGAATGCACTGACACAATTCACTTGACAATGCCATTTTAACTGTCACCTGGGGCAGCTTTCATGATGCAATTCCAAGCAAACCATACCCACGTCCCATGGCAAGCCTGCTACTCTGGCTATGCCCAAGTCTCTTCTCACCATCCCATTTAGCTCAGCCCTGTCCTCCCCCTTAGCTGCAGTGGTAAAGCATCTGATAACCTAGCATTTATGAGAAACTCACTCAATTTTAGTAGCTGACTGTGAAAACCTGCCTGCTAATGGCTGCTGCTGCCAGGAACCTGGTAAGGCAGAATGCCATCTAAGAATTAGCCCATATTTGGAATGGTTTCTTTGACCCTTAAAAGTTCTACAAATATGCAGCAACATAAGTTAGCTACATCTCTCCAAGAGTCACATAGCATGTTAGGTGATAAATCAGGATTCAATTCCCAAAGGGAAATTTTCCAAGGCATCCATTAGTCATGAATTAATAATAAAACATTCCATATTACAATACTTCCAGCTGAAACCTCTGGTAAGTGAAAATATCTCTATTAACTGGTTTCTTTCCAGAGAACTACAATGACCACAGTCACTAATTTCACATGAAATAATAACAGGACCTACTATGGGCAGACACCATTCCTTGCACATCTGAATTCACACTGTGGTTTCACAGACATTCACTCAGTTAATTCTCACAGGTACCTTATAAACAGGTGTTACTATTTACCGTTTATAGACAGGGGGACAATGGCACCAAGAGCTTAAGTAAAAGCTGTCCAAAGTCACTCAGGGGGTAAGTGGCAGAGCTGGGACAGGAACCTGGTGGTTTCATTGCCATCTGTATGCACCCAAGAATCACACGACTGAGGAGAGAGAGAGGGCCACATCCCTTACCTGGTAGAGGCTGACATACTGTTTCCGCAGCCACTGCTGTCTTTGGTCGGGGAACTTCCTCATCTTTCTCACAGCTTTAGTGAGTTCCAACAATCCACTGAAGAGCATTTTAGCTGTGTGCTTTGGTGCCACAAAGTGCAATAATCTATTGTCTGTGGTCTGAAGCCCATAGAGCAGTGTCACACCGGTCTCAGACAGAAACATGCTACTCAGTTTGTTCTGAACACACACAGTGTGTATATCAATGCCAGGGTGTCCCATGTACACAGCCTTCACTGAAAACAGATCCAAGACCCCCTCCGCTAGGCCATTTAATCCAGCATTGCCCAGTAACGGGAATTTGCCAGGCTCGGTTGTGTTACTAAGCATACCAAGTTTTGCTTTAGTGCTGGCTGGGGAGGCAGTGGTGGGCTTTATCCAGGTCAAGGTGCTATTGTCAGGCTGAAGCTGGAGGAAGCAGCGGGCAGATAGGTGTGTGTCCTGGTCGTAGTGGATGACCGTGGCCCCCTGCAGCAGGAACTGGTGCACATCAGCTTGGATGGACAGCACATACCATGGGATGAGCTCTGTCCCATGATCAAAGGCCTTCTGCGACTCCTCAGATCCGTGCGAGTCACAGTCCTTGGGCTGCTCAAAGATATCATTTTCTGAATCCAGCAAATCTCCAATTATAAACCTGATAGGGACAGACAGAAATTGGGTCTTATAATCGGAAGTAAGAACAACCCAAAGCCTTTCACTGACACTGGGTTTCATTTTTTGTCCACTATGTATTATAATTACCATTCGGTTATAAAATGATAAACATGAGTAATTTTTCATAATCATGTTCTAAAACCTTATATCTATTGAGGTGTCTGACCATAGCCGTAAGAAAGGAACTACTAATGAGTTATTGTACTTTTATTGTTAGTAATAACCTTTATTATGTATTAGCTTTCCCTCTTGTATGTTAAATACTTTACATATATTTTTGCACTACTAAATTTGACCTACTTGCAAAGCTTTCTCTCCCCTCCCCCCCTTTTTCTTAATCTTCGTGGAAACAGATTCAGAAAGGGGAATTAATGTGCTAAAGGTTAGCCAGCCTATAAGAGGCCCAGCCACGCTGGGGTTGGGTCTGTGTGATTCTACAGCTTGGAATCTTTGTCACCAGGCTTATTTGACTTCCACTGAAATCATAAACAAAAGTCATTACCTGAATACAATGGGGCTGGAAGAGGCAAAAAAAAAAAAAAAAAAATTAAATAGGCTGGCCTGAGAAGAAACCTCTGTTAAAAATAAAATATGACTGGTTCAAAGACTCTCATTGAGAAATATGGGCATGGTGGCCAGACACGCAACAATGGCTCTCCTTGATCTAACCTTAGATTTTCACTCCTTGCTTATTTTATTTATTTGTTTAATTTACTTATTTGAAAGGCAGAGCTACAGAGAGGCAGAGAGAGGTCGGTTGGTCTTCCATCTGCTGGTTTACTCCCCAATGGCTGCAACGGCTGGAGCAGTGCCAATCCAAAGCCAGGAGCCAGGAGCCAGGAGCCTCCTCCAGGTCTTCCATGTAGGCACGGGGCCCAAAGACCGAGACCATCCTCCACTACCCTTCTAGGCCACATTAGAGAGCTGGATTGGAAGTGGAGCAGCCAGGACTCAAACCGTTGCCCACATGGGATGCCAGCACTGCAGGCGGTGGCCCCACCTGCTATGCCACAGCACCGGCCCGCCCCTTCACTCCCTGTTTATATGTGGGCACACACAAGTGCAGATAGAAGACTTGTCTAACTGGAAAATTTGGGAAGTTCCCTTCCCTGGGTCAGGACTCTGGATTATCTGAGCCAAAGGGGTCTTGGGGGAGGCCAGGGAGACCTTACTGCTTCCTTTTTGGACACTTTAGCAGGAACCTGCCCCAGAGAGATCCATTCTCTTCAAATTAATCTGCTGGACCACAAACAGCTCTAATGTGGTGGTGGATAAGGCTGTGAGGGAGCCAGTCCCAGGCTGGTCCAAACATCTCTGGGAATTATGCTATTATCAAAATATACTGGATAGTTTTTCCAATGTCTTGAGGCACTTGGGCAGCCACTGCCTCTTGGTGAGGGATGGGCAGAAGCACTGGGCTTTCTGATGCTCCTGAGCCTGGGCTGTGGTCCCTGAGCAAGATCCCCATTCTCACCTCCAAGCAGTAGGTTCTTCTTCCTTGTCCCACATAACTGAATAGTCTTTTGAAAAAATATCTACAATACATTTTGAATTTAGCATCTCACAAAACTGATGGTTAGAAAATTCTTTTCAGAGCCCCATATCAGAAACAACCTAAACAACCAGCAACAATAAAATGTATACACAAACTCTGGTGTGTTCATATAGTGTAATTCTGTATAGCAATGAAAATGAGTAACCAACACCAACTACATGCAGCAACACAAATTTTAAGCAAGACACACAAGAACACATAGAATATGATGACATTTATACAAACATAAATTTCAAACCAGGCAAAACTACCCTATACTCTTTAGGAATGTAAATTAGCAGAAAAACTTTAAAGAACAGCAGGTTATCATAAAATATTTTCCTCTAGTGGGAAAGCTGATGATATAACTGTGAAGAGAAACAGGCTTATAAGTACTGGTGATGGTCTAACTCTGGGTGGTCATTTACATAGGCAGTCGTATGATAGTTATTACCTTTTAATAAGCTTATTTTAGAACAATCTTAGATTTATAGAGACATCTCAAAGTACTTCATCCTGCACAGAGTTTTCCCTTTTATTTACATCATACTTTAGTGTGGTACATGGTTAGTGTTGTCAGAATTCAGAAATAAATATTGGTACATTACTAATTAAAGTCCACACTTTATACAGATTTCCTTAGTTTTTACCTCATGTCCTTTTCTCCCAGGATCCAACATCACATTTAATCATTGTGTCTCTTTTTTTTTTTTAAAGATTTATTCTTTATTTGAGAGACAGAAACAATCTTTCATCTGCTGGTTCGCTCCTCAGATGGCCACAACAGCCAGTCGTCATTGTGTCTCTTTAGGTTCTCTTGAATATGATGGTTTTACAGGCTTCTCATATTTTTTGATGATCTTGACAGTTTTGAGGAGTATTGGTCATGTGTTTTTTGTAGAAGTTAACTTAAGTTCGAATTTTTTAGATTTTTTTCATAGTTAGATAGGAGTTAAGGGGCTTTGGGGAAGAAGACCACAGGAGCAAAGTGCCTTTCTCTTCACATCACAGAGAAGGTACCCACTATCTTTCTTGAACTTGAACAGGAACCAGAATACATTATTTGTTTTTTGAACTTGGAAGGTACCCACTACTAATAAGACTTATCCCTGTTAGTATCAATCCTGATCTATTGGCTGAGCCAGCATTTGTCATGTTGCACTGTGATTTAAAACTCCTTTCCAGCCGGCGCCGTGGCTCAATAGGCTAATCCTCCACCTTGCGGCGCCGGCACACCGGGTTCTAGTCCCGGTTGGGGCGCTGGATTCTGTCCCGGTTGCCCCTCTTCCAGGCCAGCTCTCTGCTATGGCCAGGGAGTGCAGTGGAGGATGGCCCAGGTGCTTGGGCCCTGCACCCCATGGGAGACCAGGAAAAGCACCTGGCTCCTGGCTCCTGCCATCGGATCAGCGCAGTGCGCCGGCTGCAGCGGCGGCCATTGGAGGGTGAACCAACGGCAAAAAGGAAGACCTTTCTCTCTCTGTCTCTCTCTCTCACTGTCCACTCTGCCTGTCAAAAAAAAAAAAAAAAAAAAAAAAAAAAACAAAAAAAAACCAAACTCCTTTCCATACTGTACTTTGTGGAAGGAAGTCACCATGTGCAGCTCACACTGAATGGGGTGGCGAGTTACACTCCACCTCCCATAGCATGCAGTATTAATAAAGTCTTTGGAATTCTTTTGCCTGGAAGATTTGTCTTCCTCATTTGTTTCATTTGGTCATTTGTTCATCATTTACAGGTATTATTTACTTATCATTCTATGAAGTCATGACTATTTAATACCTTTGGTGGGTAATAATTTAATCCTACTTTACTCATGTTGTTGTTTTGGCTATGGGGCGCTCTTCCAGTGGGCTCTTGTGTTCCTTTCTCATACTCCGCCATTGTGGGGGTGTTCTGAGCACTTTCTTAGTTTCTGGCACAACATGCCCTTGGCTCGTTTTGTATATTTTCTGCCCTACTCCTGCAGTCAGCCATTTCTCCAAGAAATCTTGCTTCCTTTTATTGAAGAATGGTATTAAAAACAAATATCGAGGGGATAGTTGCAAATATAATTTGTGCGCTTTTCTTATTATTTCATAACAAAAAGTAAAAGAAAGATAATCACTTTGATTTATCTCTATCCATCTGAAATTGCCACCAGTAACAGTGAAAAATCAATACTTATGTCCTCTTACACAACTGCTTCCAACATGGAGTGTGAAGGCTCGGGATCTGCCCTTGGGATTCACCTTGGGTTTAGTAATCAGCTCCTGTTTAATGATCAACTCTACCACCTGTTTGCTGTGTGATCTCATCGAAATACTCAGCCTTTCTGTGTCTCCCTTGTCTGTTAAATGGCAAAAAGACAATGCTCATCTCACAGAAGTGAGAATCAAATACAATAACACTTGAGAGCAGTGTCTGAGTATGGTGGGAAGAATCAGCATGTTCCTAAGTTGTAATTATGAAATATATGAAGTTTGTATCCCTTAAATAAAAGGTTTCTGTGGGGAAACTAAAGAAGGCAGTGTCTGGCTTGGTCAAGGGCACTGCCATGATTCAATATAGAAAGTCCAGTTCCCATTCCTTCCACTGCTTCCCCACTTCCTCTTCTTGAGCCTAAATCACCTGGCTGCTCTCTAGAGGAGCTTTCTCCAGGGGCACCTGCAAGCTTCTCTCTGATCTTTTTTTTTTTTTTTTAAGATTTATTCATTTATTTGAGAGGCAGAGTTACAGACAGAGAGAGGGAGAGACAGAGAGAGAGGTCTTCCATCCGATGGTTCACTCCCCAGAGGGCTGCAATGGCCAGAGCCGGGCCGATTTGAAGCCAGAAGCCAGGAGCTTCTTCCAGGTCTCCGACGTGGGTGCAGGGGCCCAAGCACTCAGGCCATCTTCCACTGCTTTCCCAGGCCATTAGGAGGGTGCTAGATGGGAAGTAGGACAGCTGGGACTCGAACCAGTGCCCATGGGATGCCAGCACTGCAGATGGAGGCTGAACCTACTACGCCATAATTACCAGCCCCCATTTCTACATTCTCTATGTCACATTTCTTTTTGTTATTTCTTTAAAGAGAACACAGGACTTGATTGCTCTGCATCAATATCTATTAAAATATAACATGCTAATTTGGACAAAGAGCCTCTGATTTTACTTTAGCAAAAGGAATGGTGTTTCTCAAACTCCATTTAATCTACCATTCTGAGTGAAATCAAACATTTTTCAGCAAAAACAGGATCTTTGAAAAGTAATGTCTGGAAAGAAAAATTCTATGGCTTTCCTGCAGCCTGTTTTTGCCTCTCAGAGATGATGTAAACTGGAGAGAGGGGACCCTGTCTCCCCTGGCATCAGCTTTTATTTTGGAATGCACAAAGAAGTAAGGCCAGATGGCAATAATTCCATTAAAAAACATTCTTTTAGGGACTAATGTCCAAAATAAAATTGACAATTGTTTGTAATGAAGTAAGTTCATTTTAAGCAGGAAACTAGTGGTAGCTCTGTCTGTTAGATAATATAGGGCATTTTATGCAATTATGTGCCTGATTCTCTCAGGAGACAATTTTCTGTGAATTTATGAGAAGAAATAATGTGAAACACTAAACAGTTATTTAGGAATTAAATACCATTAAACAACATTAGCCCAACATCAAAAATGTAGTTTAGTGGTGAAGACATCACCTTGTCACACTTAGGTCGTGAGCCTGAGGGAGAGGACCAAGAAATGAAAATAGAAAGAGGGTTTCTATCCTACCCCCAAGGGGCTGCTGCAGCACCGTCAAAAACCACACACTGACACATGAACACTGATGTTCCCTGATGACAATCTCATATTAGGTGACAAGATGGGTATTTGTCAGCTTACTTAAATATTTTCTTTGCAAGGGTTCATTACCTTGTACAAATTTAATAAGATTACTTGAACATAAATCATCAAGTGATAAAATAAGGCTAAATTTAACTTTTTAAAAATATTTTTAATCTGCATGGCAGAGTTACAGAGAAAGAGGGAGAGGGAGAGAAGGAGGAAGAGAGGTGGAGAGAGGGGGAGGGAGGGGGTGGGAGGGAGAAGGAGGTGGAGAGGGGGAGGGAGGGAGAGAGGGAGAGCGAGGGAGCCAGGCTGAGCCAGGAGCTTCATCCAGGTCTCTCATGTGGGTGCAGGGACCTAGGCACTTGGGCCATCTCCCACTGTTCACTCAGGTACATTAGTGGGGAGTTGGATCAGAATTGGAACACCCAGGACTCAAACCAGCCATCATGTGGCATGCATGACAGTTTAACCCACTGTACCACAACACCGGCCCCTAAATTTAATTTTAAGATGGAAGAAAATCTATACCTTTTCCAAAGCACTTGCTATCTCTTTTGCTTGTGATAAAATCTAGCATTTTTAAAGCTCTTCTCTGGAAAACGCTTTCTTTAATTAACCTAGCACCTTCCTCAACTATACATAGTCTCTAAGTTATAACTAGGTAATGCGTAGACATGGAGCTAGCCTTCCTGAATTTAAATGTTGGCCCTACTAGCTGATTAAAATGTGAATGTTGTTCTTTATTGCAGCTCAATTTGCAATAGCTAAGACATGGAATCAACTTAAATGCCTGTTGTGGGGAGCAATCCGGACTAGACTAAGTTACTCGAATTAAGACTTATTCTATGCATCTGCTCTCCCACAATATGGCGCTGGGAGAGAAGTAAACAGCTTCCGCACAGCTGCCTCCAGTTCAACCAATTAACTGTAGGACTTGCTCCTGATTGGAGAGCAGCGTACTCGGCGTATGGGCAGCCGAGTTGGGATTGGCAGAGAAGGACTATAAAGGAGGAGAGAGACGGCATGCACCGGGAACATCTATGGGGAACATCTAAGGGAACCCGTGCGGCCCCCCAGAGAGCCGGCCGGCGGTGTGCCGCTCCCCTGCGGAAGTGGGGAATGTGGCCAGGGGGAACTGCCCTTCCACGGAGGTGGAAGGGATAGTAGCCAACCCGGGAGGAACCAGCAGCAAACCCGGGGAGGGCCGAGCAGACGAAGGAACAGCGCAGGGTCCTGTGTTGCTCCTCCACGAAGAGGGGGAGCGACATAATGGTGCCGTGACTCGGATAGGAAACCTAGGACGGATAGCAAACTTAGGAGGGAAGAAACGGGAAGAACTAGGGAAAATATCGGAGAGAGAGACTAGCAAATAGCCTAGGGAAAAGCCGGACGAAAAAGGTGCCGGAAGAAGCTATTGAAAGCCTAGGCATAGACTCGGATACGGACTACGGGGGGAAGCTGGGAGGAATCTCTAAGGTCGAAAGCGAAAGTGAAAGCTAGAACAAACAGACTCGGACGCGGACTGTGGGGAGAGGCCAGGAGAAATGAGGGAGGAATATCGTTGGAGGAAAGCTTGGGGAAACATACCGGGTAGAGAAAACTGTTAGGGAAATTGAAGCCGCGGGGGGCAGGCCGAGGCGGAAACGAAAGCCACTTTGGGGTTCTCAAGTTAGCCCGGGAATAGGGGGCGAGAAGTTGAAACCAGAAGCTGAGACGTAAGCCAGATTGGGATCCGTCTGATTAGCCCGGGGAGCAAAGGACGGGAAGCCAAATCGTGGGGCGGAGACGTACGCTGGGTTGAATTCGCCAGGCTAGCCCGGGGAACTTAGATTGAATCCTAGTGGCGGAGACGCAAGCTACGCTGTGTTACTCGCGGAAGCCGCCGCGTGCAGAGAGAGCACGGGGCGTGAATAGATAGGGAACGCTGGCGTAGGCCGTGGTTCAGACGCGAAAGGGTTAAGCGTGGAGACCGCGGAGCGCGCAAAGCCGAGCCGCGCAAAGCCGGGAAGCTGCGCAGATGAGAGAGGCGCGCGGGCTGAAGCGGTGCAGAGCCGGGAACCCGCCGGCGGGGCGAGGTGCCGGAAAGCTGCGGGGATAAGAGAAACAGAAGTTTAGAAGTAAAAGAGAAATAGGAATGTTGGCAGACAGAAGTAAAATGGGAGAAATAGAAATGCCCGGAGATAGAGAAATAGAGAAAAATAAGGCCTCCCCTCAACATGCCAATTAGGAGGCTCGGATTCGGTCTGCCTGATTTAAGGCGGTAAGCGCCAGCAAAGCTCGACCAGAGTATGAGCTGCAGGTCACCGAAGATAGGCACGAACCAACACTAATAAGTCTCCCCCACAATACGGCAATGAGAAGGCTTGGATTCGGTTTGCCTGATAGGTTTTGTAAACACCTGCGGGCAGTTCTAGCAGAGCAGAGCATGCGCTGCAGGGCACCGAACACAGGCACGCATCAGCGCCTAGAAACCTCCTCACAACATGGCGAAGAGAGGACCCGGATTCGGTTTTCCTGATTGATAGGACTTGTAAGAGCCTGTGGCAACTCTAGCAAGTACAGCAGAGTGTGTGCTGCGGGACACCGAAGACAGGCGCGTATCAACGCCAAAAAATAAAAAGAAAGGGGGATCTGTGGGGAGCAATCCGGACTAGACTAAGTTACTCGAATTAAGACTTATTCTATGCATCTGCTCTCCCACAATATGGCGCTGGGAGAGAAGTAAACAGCTTCCGCACAGCTGCCTCCAGTTCAACCAATTAACTGTAGGACTTGCTCCTGATTGGAGAGCAGCGTACTCGGCGTATGGGCAGCCGAGTTGGGATTGGCAGAGAAGGACTATAAAGGAGGAGAGAGACGGCATGCACCGGGAACATCTATGGGGAACATCTAAGGGAACCCGTGCGGCCCCCCAGAGAGCCGGCCGGCGGTGTGCCGCTCCCCTGCGGAAGTGGGGAATGCGGCCAGGGGGAACTGCCCTTCCACGGAGGTGGAAGGGATAGTAGCCAACCCGGGAGGAACCAGCAGCAAACCCGGGGAGGGCCGAGCAGACGAAGGAACAGCGCAGGGTCCTGTGTCGTTCCCCCATGAAGACGGGGAGCGACACCTGTCAATGGAAGATTGGATAAAGAAACTATGGGCCAGCGCCGCGGCTCAATAGGCTAATCCTCTGCCTGCGGTGCCCGCACACTGGGTTCTAGTCCCGGTTGGGGCACCGGATACTGTCCTGGTTGCTCCTCTTCCAGTCCAGCTCTCTGCTGTGGCCCAGGAGTGCAGTGGACAATGGCCCAAGTGCTTGGGCCCTGCACCTGCATGGGAGACCAGGAGAAGCACCTGGCTCCTGGCTTTGGTTTGCGCGGTGTGCTGGCCGCAGCGCGCCAGCTGCAGCGGCCGCTGAGGGGTGAACCAACAGAAAAGGAAGACCTTTCTCTTTGTCTCTCTCTCTCACTGTCCACTCTGCCTGTCAAAAAAAAAAAAAAAAAAAAAAAGAAACTATGGGATATTTACTCTATGGAATACTACACACAGTTAAAAAATATTAAATCTGGTCATTTGCAACTAAATGGATGAATCTGGAAAACATCATACTTAGTGAAATAAGCCAGACCCAAAGGGACAAATATTATATGTTCTCCCTGATCTGTGATAACTAACAGAGCACCTAAAAAGTAACCTGTAGAAGTGAAACTGACACTACAAGAAGCAATTACTTGAACAGCCCTTGTCTTGACTGTTGAGGAATAGTTTATTATTTCATTTTCTTATTTATTCTTTTTTTCCTACTTAATACCATATGTTGAACTCTTTCCTTAACATAGAATTAATCATATGTGTATGAAGTCAATTGAAAATAGATCCCAATTAAAAATAAGAGTGGGGATGAGAGAGGGAGGAGCTGTACAGTTTGGCACACATTCCCACAGACTTACCCCCTAAGGATGAAACTAAAAACTTGCTATGGGACTCCAATTCCCATTAAGCTGGGTGGTTTTAATCCCATCTTATGTGATAAAGTGATCTTATAAAGTGTGGAACTGATCATATAAATAGGATTAAATGTCAAAGGGATCACATAAATAAGACCAAGTGTCTAGTAATAACAATAGATAGAATTAAAAAAGAGAGAAAGGTCCAACATGGGAAGCAGTCCACACAGCAGACTCATAGAATGATAAATGCCTTAAACAGCACTCTGACCTCAGAATCAGCCCCTAAGGCATTCAGATCTGGCTGAAAATCCCATGAGAGCATTTCAGGCATGGAAAGCCAAGACATAGTGGCAAAAACTGTTCTGCATGAAGGATCTCTGTGAGTGAGACCCCAGTGGAAAGAAGGAGCCATCAAAGAAGGATGTATTTTTCTCTGAAGGGAGGAGAGAACTTCCATTTTGCATATAGCCCTGTCTAAATACTGATGGAGTTTGTATATAAAGTCAATTAAAAATGAATATTAATGAAAAATGGAATGGGAGAGGGAGTAGGAGGTGGGATGGGAGTGGGGGTGGGAAGGCAGGAGTGGGGGAAAGAATCACTATATTCCTAAAAGCTGTATATATGAAATTTGTATTCATTAAATAAAAACCTAAAAATAAAAAAATGTAAATGATGTAAGCATTAAATTACTTAATACATGCAAAGTATTTAGGACACTCTTTGCTTAAAAGTAGGTTCTCAATAAGTATTAGCATGTTAAATATTTCTAATATTCTCTACATATTTATTTATTTTTTTTGACAGGCAGAGTGGACAGTGAGAGAGAGAGACAGAGAGAAAGGTCTTCCTTTGCCGTTGGTTCACCCTCCAATGGCCGCCGTGGCCGGCGTGCTGCGGCCGGCGCACCGCGCTGATCCGATGGCAGGAGCCAGGCGCCAGGTGCTTTTCCTGGTATCCCATGGGGTGCAGGGCCCAAGCACCTGGGCCATCCTCCACTGCACTCCCGGGCCACAGCAGAGGGCTGGCCTGGAAGAGGGGCAACCGGGACAGAATCCAGTGCCCCAACCGGGACTAGAACCTGGTGTGCCGGCGCCGCTAGGTGGAGGATTAGCCTAGTGAGCCGCGGTGCCAGCCTTCTACATATTTTAACATTCCTAATTTCCATTTTCTAGCAATGGCACTGCATGACACTCTTAAATCTCCCTGACTTAAAAATATTCACATAGGCATAGCTTATTTATTTTTCATGATGATACACACAAAAGCTATTGTTTGTATCTCAGCTGCTCCACTTCTGATCCAGCTCCCTGCTAATGCTCCTGGGAAAGGCAGTGGAAGATGGCGCAAGTGTTTGGGCTCCTGCCCCTCCTACGTGGGACACCCAGATGGTGTTCTTAGCTGCTGGCTTCAGACTGGCTCAGCCCTGGTCATTGCTGCCATTTGGAGAGTGAACCAACTAATTGAAGATCTTTTTCTTTCTCTCTGTAACTCTTTCAAATAAATAAATACACCCTTTTCTTAAAAAAAAAAAAAGAAATATAATTGGAAAGCTTTAAGATGATCCCACTGTACGGGAACTAGACATATAAAGAAGTCGAGGGTTAGCCCCTGTCCAGTGGAAAAGCAATGCCTTAAACATTGCTGGATAAAGGATCCTGCCCTGTGACTGACCACGGCCAGACCCAGGCCCAGCTCTGCTGCTTACTGCATCGGCAAGGACTTCAGCTGTCTGGGCCCCACTTGTTGGTCAGTGCAGAAGTTCAGCAAGCCCATCTTTAGGTCCCATTGATATCCTGAGAGTCCTCAACCCATTCCTTTCCTGCCGAAGTCTTTCCCTTTTCAGAACGGCTTTCCCAGGGCTTCTGTAAGGGCACTGAGTGGGTGTTCTGGCAGGAGTAGCTGAGAGGTTTGAAGAATCTGAGTGCCCTGGAGGACCAGGAGATGCCCCTTCTCTCCTGGCTGTCATCTTCACAGATGGTACTTGCCGAGAGCGGGGGCTGGAGGCTGTTGTTCAGAGAGTCATTTCAGCACAGCAACAAAGCACACTTCCTCTGCGCTTCAGGATCTGCGGTTCCTTTAGCCACGCCCTGCCCCCCACATTGGACACGTTAATGCCAGGATCTGAACCAGCGATGGATTCCCCAGTCCCGGGGGATGGTCACGGAAGCAGTGCTCGCTGTCCCGGTTTAAGTGAATCCTGGTAAACACGCCTAACCTTGACCTTGTGTGTTTTCTTTCAGAGTAGCAGTCACCTGGAGGTAAGGAAACTGTGACTGGTACTCAGGTGCAGAGGCTTCAAAGTGAGGATTTCAATAGGACTTCAAAGGCTTTGTGAAATAAATATTTGCATTTTTGTATTTTTTCCTCCTGCCTAGGAGTACTTACAGCATGGTCTGAAAAGAATGCATTGGAAGAGAATGTTCTCTAGGATGCAGATGATAAAATGAGGACCAGGGACTGCGCAGAATATTGGGGGAACATAAATTCCTGGGAGGTGATGGAACCATGCAAGAAACTGATCACTTGAAGAAACCCCTGGGGAGGGGAAAGCTCAGAGTTTACATATCTGAGGCTCCAGCCAAGCCAGCCTTCCTGAGGGTAAAGCAGACACACACAGTCTCCAATGAAGACTGCGATTTTTAAAAGAAGCCCTATGAAATTCAGTACTTTATCTATTTAGTGATGATGTTTCCTTCACAGATTTAAGGAAAGATGTCAGCCAGATGTCACTCTGAGAAAAAGGCTGGCTTCTCCCAAACCTCTGGCTACTTTTCCTTACAAATGCTGGGAAACTGGCAATGAACTGCAGTCCAATGTCTCCTTTTTTTTTTTTTTTAAAGATTTATGCATTTATTTATTTATATATTTATTTATTTGAAATACAGAGTGATGAGAGAAAAAAACAGAGACACAGAGACAGAGAGAGAAATAGAAAGAGAGAGATATCTCTTTCATATGCTGGTTCACTCCCCAAATGGCCCAATAGCTGGTTCTGGACCAGGCTTGCACAGGGAGCCAGGTTCTCAATCTGGGTTTCCAGGTGGGTGGCAGGGCCCCGACTCCCTGAGCCATCAGTACCGCCCTCAGGAGTGAGCAGCAGCAGGAAGCTAACACTGGAAGCAGAGCCAGGGCTCCAAACTGGGATGTGGGCACCATGGGAGGCGTCTGAACGCTGTGCCGAACGTCTGTCCCCTAAGGAAGTTACTTTCCAGAAATACTGCTGTCCTTCCCGACGCAAAACAAACAGCCATGCCTTACAAACACCCAGACTCCAAGACAACCACCCAACCACGATGCGGGACCCACGAGCACGACCACAAATACAACTTCTCGACACAAAGTCAGAAAAACCAGAGGACCTGACAGCTGTGAGGGGCTTCACAGGATTCTCTCCCCCGGGCCGAGCTCTGCCCCTTGAAGTTAGGCTTGGCCATGAGTAACAGACACCGGAGAGATGCGAGGGCGCCTCAGCCCCACTGACGTCTACGCCTTGCCTTTGGTGGGGGTGAGCATGACTGGCTGCTAAACAGCAACTGGAACAAGTGGGCAACTTCCCAGCTTCCAGGGGCTGAGGGGAGTGGCAGGAAAATGCCTCACAGGACACTGCTTCATAAAGCGAGGTCTTCGAACCCTGACTTAGTCACCTAGAGCCTGGGTAACTGCTCAATACTGATTTCTGGGCGTCACCTGTTCTATCACATCTGTCTATTTGACTTAAAAATATTCTAATACCCACCATGGTACCCCACCTGAAAATTAATGAAAAAATTACAGGAATGGTGAAAGAAATAAAAAATCATGGTTCTAATCTTGAAATTTAACTTGTTGAATTTTTAGAAATGGCAAGAGAAATAGCCCTAGAAATTTTTTTAAAAAGAAATGAGATGACAAGAAGTTAAATTATGAGCAATAATTTTAGAAAAAAGCAGTGAAATGAGAAAGGTAAATTCTAATTTGGAATTGGTAAAGTTTCAAGATAAAGAAGCATGACTTTGTGATAAAAAGGGGTGGATTTTATCAAGTGTCTTTGTGAAACTAAACTGAGGTAGGGCAGAGACTAACCAGCAGGAAAAAAAGAAGCAAATGAGCATTCTCTCTTTTAAAGTTTTTTTTTTTTTAATTATTTATTTGCGAGGCAGAGGGAAAGGAAGAGGGAGAGGGAGAGAGTGAGAGCGAGAGTGACAACAGTGACAGACACTGTTGAGAGACCACCTGTCCTCTGGTTCACGCCCCAAATGCTCACAACATCCAGGACTGCAGCAGCGGATGAAGCCAGAAGCTGGACACTAAATCCCGCCTCCCGTGTGAGTGGCAGGGACCCAACCCTTGAGCCACCACTGCCACCTCCCAGGGTCTGCACTGGCAGGGATCTGGAGGCAGGAGTGGAGCTGGAAATTGAACCCAGGTGTGAGTGTCCCAGCTGCTGACCTAAGTGCCAGGCCCAGTGCCCATCCCGTCCCCTGTTTAGAATGTCTGAAACTTACTGCCACCTGGCTTTGTCCTTCAAGGAATTTTTCCTGGAGCCACCGCCTTCACTGGGGCTGTCCTCCTCTTCTGTCTCCAGACTCCGACTGCAGCTTCTGATGACCTGGAAGATGCTGTTGACCGTGGACTCCTTCTCCGAATTCTTTAAGCCATTCTGTCCCACGCGTTGTAAGAAATTATCTTGGCCACTGTAGTCGGCTACAAACTAGAGAAACACATGGACAAGTCGCCGTTGCAACTTAGGCTGATACGTCTGAATAACCCACTTGGCTGGGGAAAGGAAACCATAATAGTAATAAATAATGGCATGTGTGCCTATTTTATTGGAAAGAAAACAAGAACCTCCAGGAAAAACATTTTTTCATTTCACCACGTGGAATAGCAAAACTTACTCTCGCTTCTACTCAGACAGTTTTAGTCACCCTAGGAATCAACACTCCGCTTCGGCTTTAAAACACAGAAAGCAATATTATTGCAGGGCTCCCTGGGGAGAAGATTAGCCACTTTACAGAGGAAGGGCAGGGATATTTTGTCCTTGTAGTGAGAACTGAGGAAAACCATGACAAAAGCGTCCCACTCACTGGAACCACACAGAATCACGGAGGACCCAGGAAAGCCCTGGGCAAAGGTGCTTTTAGCTGTACGGAGCCCATGTCTACAGTAATACGGCAGCTTACTGGGGGCTTTTCAAGCTGTCACTGATCTGGAAGTGTCTCCCAGGGGAGGGGAGAGCTGCTGCCCAGCCAGGAGGTGAGGGAGTCCCTCTGCCCAGGACCAGAGGGGCTGGGGCGGGGGCAGCATGGGGGGCCTGCTTGAGGCCTGCTCCCTTTTCCTTCCTTTGTGTCCCAGCTGGTAAATCAGGTGAGCCAGGGGTGGGGCGTGTACCTGCCAGCGGTTCTCAGGTCTTCTGATACCAGGGATGCCTGTGTTCCCAGAGAGGTGGGTGTTTGAGGAGAGTCCTCCCACGCTCACGGAGAAGAGGGATGGGGGGGGGAGGAAGAGGGGGAGAGAGAGAGGTGGGTAGCGAGTGCACCAGAGAGAGAATGACCCTAGGTGTGTGTTTGGGATTTCTGGGAATGGGATTTCTCTATTTCAGTCCCTTCTTTCATTTAAAAAATGATTTATTTATTTATTTGAAAGAGTTACAGAAAAAGGAAGAAGAGGAGAGAGAGGTGGGAGGGGAGGGGGAGAGGGGAGGGGGAGAGGGGGAAGAGGGGAGAGGGAGGGGGGAGGGAGGGGGAGAGGGGGAAGAGGGGAGAGGGAGGGGGGAGGGAGGGGGAGAGGGAGAGGGAGGAGGAGGGGAGAGAGGGGGGGAGAGGGGGAAGAGGGAGAGGGGGAAGAGGGAGGGGAGGAGAGGGAGAGGGAGGGCAAGAGGGAGAGATCTTCCATCTGCTGGTTCACTTCCCAAATGGCCACAACAGCCAGGCCTAAGCCAGGCCAAAGCCAGAAGCCAAGAGCCAGGGGCTTCATCTGAGTCTCCCACCTGGTGGCTGCTTTCCCAGGCACATGAGCAGGGAGCTGGATCAGAAGTGGAGCAGCCAGGTCTCTAGCCGGCACCCATATGGGATGCCAGTGTTGCAGGCTGTGGCTTAACCTGATGCACCACAATGCTGGCCCCTCTTTCTTTTATTTTTAAATACCTCAGGGAGGTTTCCTGATTTTTTTCCCTCTAGTTTCTCAGTGCCCCTTCTCTCCAATGCCCAATGCCCTGAGTCAAAGCTCACACCATCCCTTCCACTCTGGAAGTCCGGAACAAGGGGCACTGAGCCCAGGAGTGCCGAGGCAGCTGGGACCAGGAGCCTGGAGCTCGTCTTAAGATGAGGCCCCAGATTCCCCAGCACCTTCCCACAAAGGATGGAAGGAAGGCAGCATCGACTTATTCCTTCTCCCACTGGTTTGGAAAAGCAAAACTCTCACCTGACTTTCTCTAGTCCCTGCATCTAGATATTCCCACTCAAAAAGAAAACCTGTCTACCTTAAAACCCAAATCAGAAACCAACACCTTTTCCCACTTGTGCTTACACACTGTCACATTAAACTAACTGAACAATAGGGAGGCCCTGACAACACTCTTTGGCATTCTTTTCCACAGGGCACTCAAGGACATATCTGCTACTCAGAAACAACATAACTACTATTAACCTCAGGCTCCATACAGGCAAGCGGGGGTTGGTTGTAGTGCTGTGGTGCAGCCGGTCAAGCCACTGCCTGTGACACCAGCATCCTTTGGGCCATTATCTGCTGAACTCCCAGGGACATCAGCATGGAGCCAAACCCAAAGCAGAGCAGCTGGGACTAAAATCGGTGCTCCAACACGAGATGCTGGCATCGCAGGTGGTGGCCTAACCTGCGGCACTACAGTGATACCTGTGCACCCAGATGACACAGAGAGGTGGGAGTTTTAGGAGAGTCTTCCTACTCCCACTTTCCCATCGTACCAGTGTGTGTGTGTGTGTGTGTGTGTGTGTATGAGAGAGAGAGAGAGACAGAGAGAGAATGGCAAGTTCAAGGATTCAAGTCTCGGTCACTCCATTCAAGCCCCCTGCTAATGTATAATGGCCAAAGGACCCCTGCTAACCCATGTGGGAGACCCGAGTGGAGTTCCAGGTTCCTGCTTCAGCCTGGCCCAGCCCCAGCCATTGAGATCATTTAGGGAGTGAACCAGCAGATGGAAGCTCTCCCACCCCCGCCCTCTTTCCTGTCCTACCTCTCTCTTTCTCTCCCTCTCCCTCGCTGTCACTCTTCCTTTCAAATAAATAATCTCAAAAATAAAATAACTCCAGGCACGAGATCTCTTCCTGCTTTAAGCGGTACAGACACAGCCTGATGAGACAGGTGGCCACGGCGGCGAGGCTTCACCTTGTGACGACCGAGCGCGGCCTCACCTCTAAAGTCTCCTCCTGGGAATTGTAGCGTGGGCAAAGCTTCATGAGGCCGGAAGCTCCGTCGAGGACCTCACAGAGCTCCTTCAGGAACACACCGCAGAAGGGCACCACCCTGCAGCCGGGGATATGCAGAGCTCGCGTCACCGCCTTCCGGTACTCCCGCGAGGACTCGTGCAGGGCCATGGCATCCTTTAGGCTTCTCATGGTATCCATGTCTGACTGCTCCATGAACTGCCACATTTTCAAAACTTTTCTCGACCTGTTGCAAATCAGTGACATGTTTTAGACCAAAGGGAGACTAATTTGGCTTTGGGCAAACAGCCGAAATTCCATACCAATTCATTCTCTTTACCTTCTAAATGTTCCTTCCTTGTTAACATTTATTGAGGACTCCCACCTATGTCTCATTTCCAAAAGGCTAGGAACATTGCTTTTGTGAGTTGAAGCACAGAATTAAATCAGACAAACAAAAATGGTCATATGGGATGGGATAATTGTGGGAGCGAGGCACTGAGTGTAGGTTTGAACTCCTCTGGAAACCATGGGCAAAAGAGAAGCATGGTGGGCGGCGTGTTTGCACAAATATTGACGGAGGCTTGCACGCAGAAAGCCTGCTCACTCACCCTTCTCAATCGTTGTAAACGTTACCCTTGGATTAAGCCAGTGATACACACGGAATCTGTTACTCTGGCCTCTTTGGTAGAATTACTTTTTACAGAATTAGGCTTTGGCATTGAGTTCCATCCCACTTTGCCTAACAGGATGTGAAGTGAGACTTCTCTTACTTTGAATTGCTGCTGAGAACAAACAGGTGACACTGTACCCGGCCTTCAAAAGAGCCGTCAGGTTGTCCCGGGTGATTCCCAAACTGCCCAACCTCAGCGTCCTCTCACCCCCAGTGGCCCCCACTCAGCAGTGAAGCAGGAAGGCAGGGAAGGTTTCCAGGGAGAGGGCTGCAGGAGGAAAATTGCTCCAAGATCGGGGCTTCAAGCGAACTCCACAGAGACACTGACCCGTGTCCTGGGCAGTTTGTGGATCGCACAGCCTGGCGGGTGACTCTCGCCTAGAGACGGAAGGCTGGCTGCAGCCCCCCGGCAGTACAGGGAGGGAGAAGCGTCCAGTGGACACTCCTGCATTTGCAGAGTTGGGAGGACAACGTGCTAAGCGCCCCCTGTGAGTCAGCAGTGGACGCTGGGAGGAGGCTGGCCCAGAGCTACCTTGAAAGGTCTGCCTGCCGAATGAGGTGACTACAGTGGAAAGAGCCTGTGAGGGCGGGGCCTCCACAGTGAGAGCCTAGGGGTGGGGAGCGTGCACTGCATGTTGCCAGGCTGTGGGGGAGGTCCCTATAAGACGGGGTTTGGGGGGCGTCAGAAGGAATAACCAGGAAAAAACCCTAAAATCACCCCTCTCTGGGAGGGCACCAAAGATGGCTCTCCCCGGCCCCAGGCAAGGAAGATGCTTTGTTTGCTCCATTCATTTCCCTTCCCCTCTGCTCTCCTGTTCATGTTTTCTGCAGGGACGGGGAGCTGGTAGGAAGAGAATGAAAACAGATAATCCACATCTTCCCACCTGAGACTAGTTAAGCTGTGAACGGTGGGGAAGGGAGGAAGCTACAACGTGAATGAGACTGAGATTCTGATTCAGATCGGACTGGTTTAAAAAGTCATTACACAATACAGAGGCATCCAAAAGACATAAAGGAGTACAAGACAAACACCACACGCCGGCCTCTCAGTTACAGCGTGGCTGAGGCCGCAGGAGATTGCACACTGAGCGCCTGCTTCTCGCCCCTCCTCAGAGGGACCATGACTGGAACTCCGCTGCTCTCTTTCCAATTCTTTATGCTTTCCCAACATGTGTATATATCACCAGGCACGTTGTAGAACTACCTGTGTATCTGGAAACTTCAGGTAAATGGGTCACACTGTGGGTTCTCTCAGGCAACCTGTTTTTCTTGAAAGCCTTGCCTCTGGGATTTGTTCATGTCCCTGAGTATGGAAGAATGATCCTGCCTGGTAGCCACAGAAGTCTTTGGGAAAGCGAATAGCATTTCTCCATGGATAACCAGCAGGGCAGGTTAAAATGCATGAAGTCAGACAAATAAAATCATTTTCTGATTTCACCCCACTCAGTCCAGCTGGTCTCATGACTAGATTTTTATAAAGCAGTGAGAATCATTTTGGGGGGATGAAGAAGAGTTATAATCAATGAATGAGACCAGGTTCTCATCATTTAATGATCCCCACTTCTGTAAATAGAGGAGCTGTCATGACATGCTTGGGAACAAAGATCAATAAGTCTTCGTTAGACTGAGACCTGACACTATTTTTAAAAACTTTTATTATTTTTATGATAAAAGTACAAGATGCTCATTGTAGAAAGTCTAGAGAATGCCAAAATACAGAAGAAAGCATCCATAATTCCGTAACACATAGACATTAGGTGTCACTCCCCGTCTTCGTGGAGGAACGACACAGGACCCTGCGCTGTTCTTTCGTCTGCTCGGCCCTCCCCGGGTTTGCTGCTGGTTCTTCCCGGGTTGGCTGCCGTCCCTTCCACCTCCGTGGAAGGGCGGTTCCCCCTGGCCACTTTCCCCACTTCCGCAGGGGAGCGGCACACCGCCGGCCGGCTCTCTCGGGGGCTGCACAGGTGTTCCCTCAGATGTTCCCCTTAGATGTTCCTGGTGCATGTTGTCTCTCTCCTCCTTTATAGTCCTCTTCCACCAATCCCAACTCTGCTACCCACACGCTGAGTACGCTGCTCTCCTCCAATCAGGAGCAGGTCCTACAGTTTATTGGTTGAACTGGAGGCAGCTGTGTAGAAGCTGTTACCTCCTCTCCCAGCACCATATTGTGGGAGAGCAGATGCACAGAATAAGTCTTAATTCCAGTAACTTAGTCTAGTCCGAGTTGCTCCCCACATTAGGTATATTTCCTTCCAGTATTTATTATATTTACATTCTCCAGGTGAACAAAATATTGCTGAAGTTATTAAGTATAGATGGCTTTGTTATCACGTTTTATGAATTTTATGTTATTTTCCAATGATTTAGAAATTTTTCATGAACATCATTTTGATGGTTAAAATATCTTTCATTATGTGGATGCATATTATTTTCCTATTATTATTCATTCAGATCATTTTAAAGTGACACCATAAATATCAAATACACCATAAATACAAATTTGTAAAATTTGTATTTTTTTAAATGAGGATTTATTTATTTATTTGAAAAGCAGAGTTACACACACACACAGAAAGAGAGAGAGAGAGAGAGAGAGAGAGAGAGATATGTTCCATCCACTGGTTCACTCCCCAAATGGCTGTAATGGCCAGGGTTGGGCCAAGACAAAGTCATGAGCCAAGAGCTTCCTCTGGTCTCTTCTGTGGGTGCAGGGGCCCAAGCACTTGGGCCATCTTCTGCTGCTTCCCAGACACAGTAGCAGGGAGCTGGATGAGAAGTGGAGCAGCCGGGAATCAAATTGGTGCCCACATGGAATGCCAGCATCACAGGCAGCAGCTGAATCCACTAAACCCTATACTGTCGCTGTTAATCTTTGTATTTCTCTTTAAGAAAGCTGAGAATTTGTACAATACCAATACAAAACCAGAGTCATTTAACAAAAAGTCTGCTCTTTCATCACATCAAATTGCTAAAAAATTTTTTTTTAAATAAAAAACCGCCAGTGAGTCTGGGGTGGGAGATAAAATGCATAGGGGTCAGTGGTGAAGTGTGGCTTGGCTTGACCTTATTCCTTATCTTAGAGAATCTCCTGGCACTAAGGCCTTCTTGAATTTTGAATTCAAATGAAGTTGGGTCTGAAAGTCAAATTCACTCCAGGCCTGCTAGGGCCATTCTTGCAGCAAGAGAATCTAAACATAGCCTGTGGCAGCCAGTCTCCAGGATGGTCTCTAACCACCCCTGGCTCCTGGTAGAGAGTCCCCACCCACAGTGAGTCAGCGCTGATGCTGAGGTGATCGGTACAGGATGGCGGAGGTGACAGAGACCTCTGAGTGAAAAGCCCTGCTGCCCCTGCCTCACAGTCCTGGGTCATTCACTTGGAGGGGGCCAGGCAGCATGCTGTGAGGTCCCCAGCCAAGAGCCAGCACTAACATGCAAGTGAAACAGAAGGCTAAGCACCGTTAACATGGACCGTTATCTTGAAATAATCACTTTTTTCCTTAAAAGAAATGGAACACAGGTTCCTCGTAGAGCTTATTGCAAAGAGAATCAGAATCATCTAGATAAAGTCTCGGTACTCCAGTTTTTCTTTTTCTTTTTTCTTTTTTTTTATCTTTTCCATCTTTTGAGCCATGCCTGGGGCATGGTATGATCATTTTAAATGCCAATGACATGATCATCTCAGTTTATTGTTAGTTAAGAGAGTTCAAAAGGACAAAAAAATTTCAAATTCTTGGAATTTGCATTCTTTGTTCCAACCCAGATCCCTGTGTAAGGCCCTGGAGAATCAGTCTTCATAATGTTATGAAGGCAGATTCATTTTTAAAAATATGATCTGCAGTAGCTGTTTTCTTTTTAAATCTATCTATTGATTTTTTTGAAAGGCATTGGTAGAGAGAGAGAAGGAGACACTGACAGAGACAGATCTTCCATCTACTGGTTCATTCCCCAGAGGGCCACAACAGCCAGGGTTGGACCTGGCCGAAGCCAAGAGCCAGGACTGGGTCTGTCACATGGATGCAGGGGTCCAAGCACCTGGGCTATCTCCTGTTGCTTTCTCAGGCCATAAGCAGAGAGCTGGATCAGAAGTGGAGCAGCCAGGACTTGAATTGGCACCTATATGGGATGCTGGTGCTGTGGGCAGAGGCTTAAAAAGCTATGCCACAAAACTGGCCCCAAAGCAAGATTCATTTATAGTGAGAACCCTCATTGGGACAACAGCTTCTCTTTATGGAGACTTCCTATACGCCAAGTTGCATATCTGATGTGATTTTACTCAATCCTACCCACAGAGGTGCATGTTTTTTAGTATTATCCCTATCTCACAGATACACTGAGGCTCACTGAGGCCAGGCGACTTGCTCAGACCATACAGCTATTCTATGGGGTAGCCAGGAGCAGATTCCCTGTTACTACTCAACAACTCACGTGCTGCATCCTCACACATCATGCTTCTTCCCACAAAGGTGACAGCAATTACTCCCAGCCAGGTCACTGAGGCCGAAAGGGGTTAAGGTGGGAGACTTTATGGACAGAACGACAATTCTGTTGTTAGCTCAATGGAGAAGGTGTAGGGGCAGGATATCACAGTGGTTAAGGGCATGGGCTGGGCAGTCAAGGCTGCCTGCGTGACATCTCAGACACACCAGGTGACCTAGGCTGATTAGTTCCCTTGTTGTGTAATATGGGAATGATCGTAATATCTAGCTCAGAAAGTGATTTTGAGAATTAAAATACCCAGTGTGTGGAGTGTGTCTAACCTGGGCTTAACATATGGTAAGTGTTCAATAATAATGGGAACCAATATTATTGGATGCTTATTATCGACGTTAGCCATTGTAACTACTAAGGGTAGCTGATGGACAGGAGTGTACAGTGCTGAGGCAATTAATAGGGCAGAGCTGGGCAGAAATCAGTTAACAATGGGGTTTAGGGGGCAGGCAGAGGAAGAGGGGGATCAGTAATGGGGCTGAGGGGTTACAAAATCAGGTCATTTCACTTAGCTTGGACAAGAGCCTGGGATCAGAGCAGACATTGTGACGAGGGACAGTCACTGGCCTTGGGCTGGTGGTGTTGGAAGAGGAGGATGCATTTCCCTAAATAATCACTACAGTTGCCTGGCTTGGTAAAATGTGGCTCTCTGGGGAATTTAACTTAGCTGGTAGGAGGAAAGCACAGCTGGGTAACTGTCTTCCCCGCTGTCCCTACCTGAGGCCAGCCAGGAACTCCATGACAGCGTTGTAGTTGCCCATGTTCCAGCAGCATTTGGCCACGTGCACCAGGTAAGAGAAGACTTCCCGCTTCTCCTCCATGGAGCCTGCTGTGAGGATCAGCCACGTCACCCAGGAGCTCACCTGGAAGACACAGAGAGGGGCATGCACTGAATCGTGTCTGGGAAGCTTGATACATTTTTTTTCCCACAGGAAAATAAAAAATCAATTTGCTATCAGGAAACAAAGGATCCAGCCAAGAACCCTGAAGTGATACCCCAGCTCCTTCACTGCTTTGATAGACAATTCTGGGAAAGCTACTCAGTTTCTATATCTTCGTCTTAAGATAAAGAGGTTAGGGGCCAGTGTTATGGCACAGTGGGTTAAGCCTCTGCTTGCGATGTTGGCATCCCATATGTGGGATGAATCCTGGGGTGCCGGTTTGAATACTGGCTTCTCCACTTCCCGTCCAGCTCCCTGCTTTTTTTTTTATTTTTATTTTTTTTAATTTTTGACAGGCAGAGTGGACAGTGAGAGAGTGCGAGACAGAGAGAAAGGTCTTCCTTTGCCATTGGTTCACCCCACAATGGCTGCTGCGGCAGGCGCATCGCGCTGATCCGAAGCCAGGAGCCAGGTGCTTTTCCTGGTCTCCCATGGGGGTGCAGGGCCCAAGGACTGCCTGGGAAAGCAACAGCAGATGGCCCAAGTACTTGGGATGCTGCCCCAATATGGGAGACCCAGATGAAGCTGCTGGCTCCTGAGTTTGGCCTGGCCCAGTCCCAGCCATTGTGGTCATCTGGGGAGTGAAACAGAGGGGAGACCTCTCTCTCTGTCTCTCCCTTTCTGTCTGTAACTCTTGCCTTTAAAATAAATAAATCTTAAAAAAGAAAAAAGATAAGGAGGGTGAAGACAGCAATTCATAAAACCCCTCTTGATCTACACAATTCCATCAGATTATAAGAAAATAAGGCCCATGGGTAATTTTGATTGAAATACATTTTTCTGCTGAGCATCAAGACTAAATGAAACCAATGCACTTTGCCTGAAAATTAAATATATTCATCAAGCAGTAAAATAGGTAATACAAATTGAAAAAAACACAAAAATATTTTTGAATGATTGTTCATAAATGCATATTCTTTAAGTGGCAAAATAATGAGAAAAGTAAATACTTAGAGAGCACCTATTATACACCAGGAACCATTCTAAGCACTTTACCTATCTCTGTCAACAGTCTTGAGAGTCAGGGACTATCCTTGTCCTCAGAGGCTTACTAAAAGTCTTCAATCAACAAGTAGCCATGCCTGGATTTGAACTTCAGAATGTTTGCTCCACAGGTCGCACTATTAATTACTGAACACATGCTTCACTTGGACATACAAACTTGGATGCTTTCCAACTCTGGGCTTAAATTTATTCTGACATGATTTTTTCTATTAAACAAACTATACTACTTAGCAATATGCCATATTCATACCCGCTTTATGATATACAGTCTTTAAATAATCTGCTTAATCTCTAAGATTATGAGTGGCTTTCAAAATTCATGGAAAATACATATTATGAAAAATCTATATATGGCTTTCAATCTTTTTGCATCAAATGAAACTTACATTTTTTAATTAAATATTTATTTATTTATTTGAAAGGCAGAGTTACAGAGAGTCAGAGAGAGAGAGAGGGCAGGGGAGGGGGACGGGGAAGAGAGAATGAGAATCTTCCAACAGCTGGTTCACCCTTCAATTGACCGCAATGGCCAGAGCTGGGCTGATTTGAAGCCAGGAGCCAGGAGCTTCTTCCTGGTCTCCCATGCAGGTACAGGGGCCCAAGCACTTGGGCCATCTTCTACTGCTTTCCCAGGCCATAGCAGAGACCTGGATCAGAAGTGGAACAGCTGGGTCTCAAACTGGATCCACAGCGTCGGTCCCAAAACCCATGTTTTTATAAAAAATATTTATTTATTTATGTGTATATTTATTGATAGGCAGAGAACACACAGAAAGCGATATAGATCTTCTAACTGCTAGTTCACTCCTTAAATGCCTATAACAGCCAGGGCTGGGCCAGGAACCCCAAATGCAGTCTAGGTCTCTCACTTGGGTAGCAGGCACTCAAGTACTTGTTCATCATCTGCTGCCTCCCAGGGATTTAGCAGGAAGCTGGATCAGAAGTGGAGGATACCTGATATAGGACACAGCTATCCCAAGCAGTGTCTTAACACTTGTGCCAAATATCCATCTCCAACTTAATCTTTTAATTCTATTGTCCATGAACATTTTGAAGTACCCCCATAATTGGTTGCCCCCTCTACTTAGGTGCTTGGGCAACAGTGTTTATCTAAGCTAATTTTCCATCCTGGCTACCATCTGGGTTGACAGCCTCAGTTGTTAACAAACTAAAGCCTTGGTCTTGAGCCCACCTGGCCCCATTAGCTGCCCTCGGTTCAGCAACAGCGCTGAAATCTGGGAAGCAACTGTTTTCCCTGGCCTGAGGGACAGTGAGGCCTGGACAGAGAGTTCATGGTGACCTAGAAAACGAGAGTTCAAGGCCGAGGGCGCACTGCCCACATGTTGATAGAATGGCAAGAATTAATGTATTTAGCACTGAAAGTAACCACGGAGGGCAGTCTAACCCCTTTCCTTCCCAGATCAAGAATCTATGTCTTATGGGAAATGTGACTTTCTGAGGCCACAATTCTTGTTGATGTCAAAACTAGGACTCCAAGGCTGGTATTCCTTCCTCTGATGGAGGCTCAGTTTCCGTAAACTTGGTCCTGGCAGTTCTTCTAGTAACTCAATTTGAACCGCACATTTGAAGACAAAGCTAGAATGAAAGAAGATACAAAGATACCAAGACACCCCAAAAATATTTAAAGAAATGAAAAAAAAAATCTAGAATGTGAGGGATTAATGTTCTTTCCTATCTCTACACAGAAACAAACAGCTGTGGTGCAATAGGCTAAGCCTCCACCTGTAGCACCAGCATCCCATATGGGTGCTGGTTCATGTCCTGGCTGCTTCTCTTCTGATCCAGCTCTCTGCTATGGCCTGGGAAAGCAGATGAAGATGGACCAAGTGCTTGCGTCCCTGCACCCACATAGGGGACCCGGAAGAAGCTCCTGGTTCCTGGCGTTGGATTGACCCAGCTCTGGCTGTTGTGGCCATTTGGGGAGTGAACCAGTGGATGGAAGACCTCTCTCTCTCTCTCTCTGCCTCTGCCTCTCTCTGTATAACTCTGCCTCTCAAATAAATTAATAAAATATTTACAAAAAGGAAAATAGGAAAATAGTAGAAACAGGGAATTTCAGCCACAAAAATAGGGCTATACTCTAGTACCAGCCAAGAGCACTGGAATAACTGACACAGCTTATGTGCTTTCTGACGTAGGCTAGGGTAAAATGTGATAGGCTCCCAGCATGCACCTGTGCTCTCCACCTGCTCTGGATGTTGTTGGATCCTCAGGCAAAAACAGGACAGCGGAACTTGAATCAGAGTCCTAGGATAAGCCCTGCTCATGATCATTTCAAGAACGTTCTAGAAGTCCCAGGGCCATTCCTTCGCTTGCAGGCACAGGGAAATCCCCTGCTTACCATCTCCATATCTTGTCCCCTCACCAATTTACTCAGTTCAAAGCCACTTTTTTGAATTCCTGGCCAGCTAGAGCAAGAGATTATTTTGTCAGTAGAGACTGACTTTTGGTGCTACTGTACAATTCTTCCTTAAGTCTGATTTGCTTTTTTTTTTTTTTTTAAAGATTTTGTTTATGTGAAAGTCACAGAGAGAGAGAGAAATTGATTGATTCTCCATCTGTTCAATTACTTCCCAGAAGGCCGCAAAGGCCAGGGCTGGGCTGAGCCGAAGCCAGGAACCAGGAGCATCCTCCATGTCCCCGACATGGGTGGCAGGGACTCCAACACTTGGGCCGTCTTCCGCTGCTTTTCCCAGGCCTTTAGCAGGGAGCTGGATTGAAAGTGGAACAGCTGGGGTAAAAACCAACATCTATATGGGACATCAGCATCGTAGGTGGCAGCCTTACCAACTACTCTGCAATGCCAGCCCCAGTCTGACTTGTTTTTGATGGGTCCTATCCTACAAAAGATAATCTTTAGCAAACACTTAGAATCCTCACACTGTTGACTCTAAGTTGGAAATTAAAATCATTCTCCTTACAAATAAACACAAGAACCTGA